>NC_080757.1:55639894-55982394 GCF_020826845.1 Diceros bicornis minor
AGAGAAGCCCTTGCAGGTGGGATATCCTTGTTTAGCATGATTGTGGAACTTGACTCTTGGCCATGAGCTCCTTGAGAAAGGAGCATTTCAGAGGGCCTTCAGATGAGACCTGGGCCTTCTCCTTGAGAGCTGCTTGTTGGGTGCTCTTGTGAAGCTGTTCTGTGTACACTCCTTGGCTGCACCCAGCACTGGCTTGCTCACTTCGACCTTCACAACAGCACCGAGAGTGAACCTTGCTGTAAACGTGGCGTTGCGAAAGTCTGTGTTTGTTTGCAGGAAGCCTGGTTAAGAATGTTTGAAAATGTCTCAGTGTGTGCCTGTGGGGCCATTGGGACTACACTGGCTCTAAAGATTTCTACAAGCAATTATTGAGGGCTGTGTGCAGGGCCCAAGGCTGGGCTGGGAAGTCCCACCTGCTGACCACCAACTGATGTAATGACTAGAAAGAATTCCACCCCCCTGCCTGTTCCACTGATGGCTCACCTGCCTGCCCCTCCTGTCTCTCCTGCCTCTCTTGACAGGCTGGCTCTGGGAAGTGGGTGAAAGGAGATGCCAAGGCCAACGCGTGGGTCCTCTGGCCACCTCCCAGGGGGCGGTGCCCCTCTGTGATACCTGGTGTGGGGCGAGAGGAAGGGACAGTTTCAGCTGCCCAGGGAAGGTGGTAAGTGGGCGGGGTGAGGGCTGGCAGCTCCATTCTGTCCCCTCCCCAGGCAGCCCAGGCAGTGGTAGCAGTGGCGGTGAGGCCGTGGCAGCAGCATTCGGTACAGAGGATGTCCCAGGCCCTGGAGCGCCCGGAGGGCTGCTGGGCCTGGGTGGTACTGCTGGCTTCCCTGGTGATCCACGGCCTCACCCTGGGCTTCCCCACATGCATCGGCATCTTCTTCACCGACCTGCAGCGTGACTTTCAGGCCAGCAACAGCGAGACCTCCTGGTTCCCCTCCATCCAGACAGCCATGCTCCACGCTGGGGGTGAGCAGCTTGGAGTTGCCGAGGGAGGGATGAGAAAGAGCCTGGGGTGGGGGAGGAAGCCTCCACCTCCCTGGCCTCCTGGGTCTCTCTCTCTTGAGGCCACAGGCTTTGCCTAGTGGGGTGAATTCCTAAGATTTCACTTGATTTCAGCAAGGCCACCCTCCATGGCTGAATCTTACTGGGCTGGGCTGGGCTTGGCTGGGGAGGGGGAGAGGGTGGAGAGGTGCCTAAGATGCCAAGCCAGTCCTCTAGTGGCCGCCGGAGAATCAATCTAGCACAGCACAGACTGGAGGAGGAGCAGCTTGGGGTCCAGCTGGGTGATCTCTCTGAACCTTAGCTTTTCCTCTGCAATATGGGGGTAGCACCCATCATGCTGCCCACCTCCCACTTGGGATGGTAGAGAAGATCACATGAGACCCTGGCAAGTGCTGAGAGCTAGGGAAATGTAAGTAGCTGTGAATTATTAGTATTTTGGAGATCCTCATCAGGTGCTTCAGGAGAAGAAAGGGGGCTCGAGGTAGATATTAGGAGCAAGGTGGGGGCAGGGGCAAGAGCCCCATCTCTCACCAAGAAGCAGAGAGGGAGGTTGCAAGGGCTGGGGAGATGGACGGAAGACAGGCCCCCCATTTCCTGGTTAGCTCCTCTAGGAATGTGACGCCTCACCCTGACCCCAGTGAAGGGGGAAGGGCAGGGGCTACCCAGGGGGGTTCTTCATGACAGCCTTGGGCTCTGGGGCCTGCTCTGCTCCTGGGAGCTCTCCAGGGAGACTCCACAGACAGTGACCTCAAGGGGGCCTGGCCAGCTGGAGCCGGATCTCACGGCCCACAGGGCTCTCTCCCTGCGTGTGTTTGCTCATACACTGACCCCATCTCCTTGCCTACCTCCTGCCACTCCCTCCACCTGGCACCAGCAGCTTGCTTGTTATTTCAGGTCCTTCCTTCGAATTGGAAGAGAGGTCAGACTAGAATAGATGCCACCCTTGCTGGGATGACTCCTGAACCTGCTGCCCGGGGTGTAGACTCAGGGCCAGGGCAAAGGCCAGGCCTGGCCCAGACTGCATGACATTTTTGCCTGCAAGGTTGGGGCAGAAGTAGGAATCTCAGATAGTTCCTTCCATGCAGCCAAAATGGGGTCTGGGCCAGGAGCTGTGAACCTGGCATGCAGTAGGGACCCCCACTCCCCAGCCAGCTTGAGACTTACCACTCCCTAGCAGGCATGCCAGCATCTCAGTCAGCCTAGGACTCCTGTCTGTCTCTCTCTCTCACACACACACCTTCAGCCCATGCTCATTCAGAGTATGTAGAAATTTTAAACTTGAAGGTATCGCTGATCCTAAACACCCTGCCCCCACACTTTTTAGAGAGGAGGAAAGCAAGCAAGCACAAAGTACAAGGCTGCCCAGGTTGCAAAGTGAGTTCAGGGCAGAAGCAGCGCCCCACCCCCACCCCCCCCCCACCCCCCAGCTATCTCAGCTAAGCTGGCCCACCTCCCAGCCCCACGCCCAACTCAATAACTCGGCTTTCCCCAGTGTCACCTTAACAAAGTCAGGCCAAGGTATAGGGGTGGGGAAGATGTGTGGGTCACTGGTCCTGTCCACCCCAAAGCCTCACCTCTTCCTCTAGAGCTGCCTCTGCTTGGTTATCTCTGAGAATGGGCTGCTCACTTCCTATGTCTCTGCTGTTACTCATACTGGCTCACACCCACACATCTGGTTTCCATCCCAAACACACACACACACACCATGTGCACACACACACACTCTGTCCCTTTGGCTGCCCTCTGGGAGAGTAACTCTGAAGAAACTCCATTATGTGTACTTGGAAGCAGGGCACTTGGTGAATGGGGCCCTGCAAGATGTCGAGGAACAGCCAGCCAGGACTGGCTCATTTCTACTCTAGGTCTGGGCTGGTGAGAAAACAGGGCTGGGGGTGGGGTGGGAAAGGACAGGCCCCTCTGCACCAGGAGCCAGACATCTGGGTGCAAGACTTTGGGGGTGGCTGGAGGTGATGGGGGAGGGGAGAAGGTACCCCACCAGATTTCTCCAGGGGCGAGTGCAAGGGGTGCAGAGTGGCCCAGGGCCCCAGGCTGCCCACCCTAGGCAGGCTGGAGGGTGGTGGGAGGGCTGTGGCCAGTCTTCTTGAGGATGATGGGGAGCAGAGGCTGGAGGTACTCACCATGATTTAGATGCCCCAGGACCCTCGCCCACTGAGACTTACCCCCAGTGAGGGGCATTCACCCAGGTTATGAGCCAGTTCTGTTTTACCTGGATGGAAGCAGCTTCAGGTCAGTGCAGTGAGGGGCCTCAGTCTGGGCCTCTGGGAACCCTTGTTGGGGTCCAAAAGAACATTAGCAGCACTACACGCACAGCTGGTCTGACCCCTCATGCTGTAGGGGAGCAAAGTGAGGCACAGAGAGGGATCAGCCTTGCTCGGGCCCATAGCTAATCTGTGGCAGGGTGGGGATCAGAATCCAGGCCTGTAGGCTCCAGGGCCTGTGCCCTTTAAGCCATCTGGCTAGTTCCCGCTGGAACCCCCTCACATCCCCACTCTCCTCCTCCCTCCAGACCTCCTTATTCAGCTGCCACCTGCAGGCTGGCTCTTCATCCCTTCCCTCCCTGCCTCCTCCCCACAGGACCACTGTGCAGCATCCTGGTGGGATGCTTTGGCTGCAGAGTGACGGTGATGCTGGGGGGCCTGCTGGCGTGCCTGGGCATGGTGGCCAGCTCCTTCTGCCGCACACTCGGCCAGCTCTACCTCACAGCAGGATTCATCACAGGTGACTGTCCTTCCATTTCGAGAACTACCGGGTGCCTACTGAGAAGTGCCAGGCACAAGTGAACAGGGCAGGCAGAGCTCCCAATCTTCTGGGGCTGCTTACAGTCACACAAAGGAAAGGGACAGTGAACAGATAAATAAGGATTATTTCTGATCACGACAAGCTTGTGAGAAGACAGGACAGCTGATGTGATAGTATCCTGGCTCGGGTGGGGGCGGGGCAGAGATGAAACAAGTAAAGAGGCAGACTATCTGGAACACTCAGTGCAGAAGGTAAAGTGGGGTCGAGGAGGTTGCTGCTTTTGACAGGGTGGTCAAGGAAGGCCTCACAGAGAAGGTGCCATTTGGGCAGAGCACTAACAGGTGAGGGAGTCTGCCCCCTCTCTGGGGAAGAGCATTCAGGCAGCAGGAACAGCAAGTGCAAAGGCCCAGAAATGCTCAAGGAACAGTGAGTATGGGAGTCACAGGGGTGGGGTGGAGGCTGGATGGGGGTTCAGTTCCTAAAAGGTTTTGTAGTGAGATGGGAAGCCATTTGAGGGGTTTGGGCAGCTGGTGAGTGACGTCATCCAACCACTATTTTTAAAGTGCCTCTCTGGCTTCAGTGTTGAGAATACACTGTAGGGGGGTAGGCTAGGAGCAGAACAGGCAGGGGTGTGGTCATAACCCAGGCGTGAGGTGGTTGGTTGTATCTTAAACCAGGGTGGGATGATGGAGGTGAGGAGAAGTGGTCAGGTTCAGGATTGCAGGTGAGGAACAGAGAAGAGTCAAGGATGACCCAATGTTCCAAAAGTCCAGAAGGGTGACACCAAGGTTTTTAGCCCTAAGCCACTAACTACAATGGGGAAACAAGGGGAGGAGCAGGTTTGCGGGAAGATGGGAAGGTCAGGTCTGGACATACCTGGTCTGGAGTTCAGGGAACAGGCCCTGAGCTGGAGAATCAAGAGATGGCTGACATTCAAGTCTTGAGATGAGCTATCGCCCCGCTGTCACTAAGCGAATCAAGGTAGACGGCTGAAGAGGCCTAAGGATTGAGCCCCAGGACACCCCAGTGTTTAGCGATCTGGGGAGGAGGAAGTGACAGAGAGGGAGAAGGAGAACCAGGAGAGTAGGGTTCCTTGAGAAAGCGAGGGAAGAAAGCGGGCGAGGAGGAGGGAGTGATCGACTGTTAAACCACTGATGGATCAGATTGAGCAGGGACCAGACTCAATCTTCGGATTTGACAATGTGGAGTTCGGTGACCTTGATAACAGCAATTCTGGAGTAGAGCTGAGGGTGAAAGTCTGATTGAAATGGGTTCAAAAGAGAACATGAGGAGAGAAATTGGGGGCAGCAGAGATAAACAATACTTCCAAGAAATTCGATGAAAGGGGAGCAGAGAAATAGGCTGGTACCCAGAAGAGGCTGTGGGGTCAACAGAGGGTTTTGTTTTGTTTCGTTTTAATGGGAGAAATAACGAAGGAGAATGATCTAGTAAAGAGGAGAAAAATGGATGATACAAGACAGAGGGAAATTGCTGGAGAGATACACCTTAGTACAACATGCAGGTTGGCCTTGACTGGGAGCACGGATGGTCTACCAGCACAGGCGGGAAGGCAGGCGGTCAGTGGGAGTGAGGAGGGGAGGTGCTGGGGTGCACAGAGGAAGAAGGCCCAGTGGTCATCTAGGAGGGCGGGAGAGTAAATAGTCGAGGGAACCGTAGTGGCATCACCAGCAGCCCGAGGGCACCTGAAGCCGGTGGTTGCGGCGTGGTTGTGAGCTTTCTCTGCAGCATGTGCGTGGGGGCAGGCACAGAGTGGGTGGGGAGGTGGCATCCGAGCTGAGTCAGGAGAGGAAAGTCTGCAGGAAGCATGTTCCAGGCAGAGGGAATGGCAACTGCAAATGCCCCAAGGTAGAGACAGCTTGGTGTCCAGAGGAAGAAAATGAAGCTGATGGGGCTTGATCGTGGTGAGTGAGAGAGAGTGGCCTGAGATGGCACCCAAAAGGTTGCCAGGGGCCCAACCGTGCAGAGCCTTCCAGGGTATAGTAAATACTTTGGCTTTTTTTGTAGGTGTGATGGGAAGTCTTTGGAAGTTGTTGAGCAAGGGAGAGACTTAACCCAACTTAGTTGTTTTTTTTTTTGTGTGAGGAAGATCAGCTCTGTGCTAACATCTGCCAATCCTCCTCTTTTTTTGCTGAGGAAGACTGGCCCTGGGCTAACATCCGTGCCCATCTTCCTCCACTTTATATGCGACGCCACCACAGCATGGCTTGCCAAGTGGTGCGTCGGTGCGCGCCCAGGATCCAAACCGGTGAATCCCAGGCCGCCGCAGCAGAGCGCGCACACTTAACCGCTTGCGCCACCAGGCCGGCCCCAGCCACCTTAGGTTTTTAAAGATCACTCAGGTGCTGTGCCAAGGGGAATGGGTGTAACCCTGGCAGCCTGGGGAGGGCAGATCTGAGGGGTGGGATGCTTCTAGGGAGGTGGCGAGGCAGGCTGATTCCATCTTAAATCCCTAGGAACATGGAAGTGGGTCTAGGCTAGAATGGAAGGAGGGCAGACATGGGACATGACCCCATGACTCCAGGTCTGGGTGAGGGTACGAGGCCCCAGAATACCCTCGAGCTGGTCTCCCCTCTCCCACCACAGGCCTGGGCATGAGCTTCAGCTTCCAGTCGAGCATCACCGTGCTGGGCTTCTACTTTACCCACCGGCGGGCACTGGCCAACGCGCTGGCCTCGATGGGCGTCTCGCTGGGCATCACACTCTGGCCACTCCTCTCCCGCTACCTCCTGGAGGAGCTGGGCTGGAGGGGCACCTTCCTTGTCTTCGGTGGGGTCTTTCTCCACTGCTGTGTCTCCGGGGCAATCATGAGGCCTGTGGCCACCAGCATGGCCCCTGAGACCAGAAAAGGCCTCCCTCCACCTTCCAAGACACCTGCGCCCGGCTGCCCGGCAGCGTGTAGCCGGGCCATACAGCGCCACCTGGCCTTCGACATCTTGCGGCACAACACAGGCTACCGTGTGTACACGCTAGGTGTCGTGTGGATGATCGTGGGTTTCCCGCTGCCGCATATCTTCCTGGTGCCATACGCCATACGGCATGGGGTGGACGAGCACCGGGCAGCCCTGCTCATCTCCATCATCGGCTTTAGCAACATCTTTCTACGGCCCATGGCTGGGCTGATGGCAGGCCGGCGGGACTTTGCTGGCCACCGCAAGTACCTGTTCAGCCTGGCAGCCCTGCTCAACGGGCTCACCAACCTGGTGTGCACAGTGTCGGCTGACTTCCGGGTGCTGGTGGGCTACTGCCTGGTGTACAGCGTGTCCATGAGTGGCATTGGTGCCCTCCTCTTCCAGGTCCTCATGGACATTGTCCCCATGGATCAGTTCTCCAGGGCCCTGGGCCTCTTCACTGTCCTGGAGAGCATCTCCATCCTCATCGCCCCACCACTGGCTGGTGAGGCCCTGGGAGGGAGGGCAGTTGGGTGTGCGTGGGTGTGGCCTGGGTGGGCAGGCTATGGGGGTGGGACAAAGGGAAACGGTCTGGATAGATTTGGGCCCCATCCAGCATCCCAGAGGTAGACTTGGAATTTCTGATTTTCCCAAGCACCCCAGGGGACTGGCTACTGCCTGTCCCCCAACTGGTGCTCAGGGTATGAACAGTTACAAATAAGGGTCTTTGGTACCAGACTTACCTGAGTCCTTCCTCCTCCTCTTTGTACCTATGTTTTCGTATCAGCAAAGTGGGGATGGTCATAGAATCTACCTGGTAGGCTTGCTGTGAGGACTGCAAGTTACACAGTAAAGAGCTTGGAGAGCCTGGCACACTGTGAGTGCTATGCAGGAGGAGGTTGGGGTGGGCCCAGTGCATGACTGAGCAGATACCCCAGACTCCACTGGCCCTTGTGTCCTTGGTTTCCTGCCACCAAGGGTGAGGGAGACATGCCCTTCAGTGTTCTTCCAGCCCGAGAACTCTTCCAGCCTGGGCCAGAGCAGGGTTAGTGTTTCCTCTCCTTTCATTCAACAAATTATCTATTGAGAGCCTACTAGGTCCCAGCCACAATTCCTAGTACTAGGGATACAGCAGAGACAAAAATAAAATCCCTGCTCTAGCAGAGCACAGTGTAGTGGTGAGGGGGCTAGTAGCCCCAGGCAGTGGCCTAACTTGCTGTCTGTCCCCCAGGGTTCTTCCTGGACATCTCTGACAACAACTTCAGCTATGTTTTCTACATGTCAAGCTTCTTCCTCATCTCAGGCGCCCTCTTCATGGGTGGTAGCTTCTGTGCCCTGCGGAAGAAAGAGAGGCAGGGCAGGCAGGCCGAGGGGGAAGGAGCCATCACGGAGGCTGCGCTGGAGCAGACCCTCACCGTGGAAGGCACAGATGGTTCCAAGAAGCAGGTGTACACTGAAATCATGTATGTGACCAGCCTCTGAGCCCTGGGATCACATGTGTGACCAGCATCTGAGCCCTGAGGTCAGTGAGTGACCACTGCCTCAGCCCAGGAATGGGATGTCCAGCTGCCTTGCCAGGAGCTGGGGTGAGAGCTGCCCCCAGGAAGCCTGAACCAAAGGCGATCCAGGCTTTGCACGTTGGGACTCAGCCAGGAGCTGGAACCTTGGAGGCTGGCCTCCGAAGACTCAGGGTTCCTTGCAACTAGCAGAATCCAGGAGCGGGTCCTCCTGAGTTTTATCCTTGGTACCAGAGTACCTGGGGCCCAGGAAGTTGGGGCTGAGCCCTGCTCCCGTCTGTCATGGCCAGGTCAGCTCAGCTGGCTGCCCACTACTGCTGCTACAGCTCAACACACTGGACCTCCTAGTCCAGCCCGGATGCCTCTGATGTGATCTCTTTGTCCTTCTCCGGCCTCCAGACAGTTCCAAAGAACTCACCCGTCCTCTGAGGCCCTTCTGTCCCCCTCTTCCCAAGCGACCCGGCCCTTGCCCTTAGAACTGCCTCCAGAACAGGTTGCTGTGCCCCACGTTGACTGGAACCTTGGGAAGAAGGGCCTTGTGAAAGAAGGAGTTGTGGCCTGCAGCGGTGGAGGGCCAGGCTAGGGTTTGGACAGATTAAATCTTTGGGTAGAGTGCCTGTCCTGGTGTCTGTGCAAAGAACTGGAGGAGAGCATTGGGTCCTAGAATCAGTGAAGTCTGAGAGGTCCCCCTGCACACTCAGCAAGGTCTGCTTCAGGGTCTCCCTCCCTCTGCCCCACCCTCTATCTTGGCTGGGAAGATTAGTGCCAGGGTTGGGGGAAGCTAGACATTTGACTGACCAGGGGAGGGGCAGGATTGCTGGGCAGGGCCCAAGGACCTCTGTGAAAATGGAGCTGCTTTTTGCAACAAAAGCCCTTCCACTCCCCTCTCCTGCCCTTCTCTTCTCCCTCCTATGTCAGAGGTGTCATCCCTGGGGTAAGTAGCTGGCTGGGACAGCTGTCAGTCCACCCCTGCTCCCTGTTGGCCTATGCATGTGGCCTGGAGGTCAGAACCACCCCCCCCACCCCACCCCCCCACCCCCGCCAACACACACACACTGTTTTTCCTGGTGCCCTTCCCTGAGCTCATCACCTGGGGGCTGGCTGTCATCAGCCCAGGCTTGTCCCAGCAGGGTACCAACAGAGGGAATAGAAAAACAGAGTTTGTTTGAATTACACACAAAAATGTTTTCTGCAGCAGGTTATATAAACCCTGTGAACTAATGAAGCTGGAAAACAGGCCTGGAGTAAGTTTCCCCCTCCCCCTTCAGTTCTCCCAGCTCAGCAAGGGCTGCACTCACCCAGAACCTTATTTGTTGATTCAAGCTCAGCCAGGCTCCAACAAGAAAACCTTATCAGGAGAATTGATTTTATTTTCATGACCCGGCTCCAACTGGGATGAGTAAGCATCCTTGGGGATGTCCTGTCTTCTCCAGGACCCTGTCATGAGTGCCCCCTTATGGCGAAAGATGGTAGTGCAGAGGTGAAGCAAAGGGCTCTGGGGTGGGATAGACCTCAGTTCATGTTTGGCTCTGCCACAATTTGCTCTAGGACTTTGGGCAAATTGTTCACCATCTCTGGGCTTTCAGAAAGGAGGAGGTTGGCCTGGATAAGCACAAGTCTCTTCCAGTTTGAAAAGTCTGACCCCCATTGCCTTCCTGCTCCCCACCCAGTCCTGCGCTTGGCCACCAGCCACAGCTTGTGCACTGGAGGGGGAATGCTGGGACACATTTTACCAGGTCTTGTCTCACCTATCTTAATTGAGTGGAAGAGGAAGGAGTTGGGGCTGGTGGGTAGGTGAATGCTTCCAGTGCTAGCAGCCATCTGGCTTTGAAATGTGCATCCTCTAATAGGCCCCTATCCTTAAAAAAAATTTCTTTTAAGGAAAAAAGATATCAGTGAACATTCAGCATAGGGGACTTTGAGCTCATCTGCCCTCGGGCAAGAGTGGCAATAATCTCTGGGCAGAATTCCTTCAACAAATATTTATTGGGCATCTACTGTGTGCTAGGGACTGGGCAGAGAGGAGTAAGACCTGGTTGCTGCCCTCAGCACAAAACCAGGGACTGAGAATTATTCCCCAAGGAGGGCCTCTGAGGCCTTGGCAAGGAACAAATAAGGGAGGATAGGGTGACCCATCTGATGCCAGAACCCACACTTAGCTGATTTCCCGGAAATCCCCTAGAGAGGGTCTGGAGCAGTTCCTGAGCAGCACAGGGTGGAGCTCACTGCCATCCTGTCCCCAAGCCCTGAGCTCCTGGTCCCCAGGCCTTCGCTGCTCTGTCCAGCCAAAGGCAGAGAAGCCCCCTGATACCTTGGGCTAAGATGTACTTCCCTAGGTCACATCAGTTCCCCAAAGAAGCTGAAGGGCCTGGCGAGGGGCCTGGGGCCACCACCCCCATGGAGCAGCCACAGTACCCAAGCACCCAGACTATGGTCATAACTCCTGCCCCAGGGGGCATGCATAGAGCAGGGGCTGACCACAGGGACCTAAGCCCACAGAGGTGGGGCCTGTGGAGGCTGGAGTGTGGCAGCCACTCTGCCCTCATGCCAGGCCCAGGAACAAAGGTACATGGGCCTTGCCCTCAAGAAGCTCACAGCCCAAGCCCCTTTAACCCCTACATTTTCAAGCATGGTTGGAGTGCAGCAGGGCCACCTCTCTCCCTGGTGCTCTATTCCCTGTGCCTACAGGGTCTCGGTCACACACCATCTTCCTGAGAGGCCCGAGAAAGAATTAGGCTGAAGGGCTTCAGCATTCAAGGCTGCACAACCCAGAAAGCCGCTAAAGCGGTGCATTTGGGTGAACTGAGGTTCCTACGGCCCGTTGGTGCTGCCCCAGCGCTCCCCGTCCACCTGGCTGACAAACCCAGTTCCGGAGACTTCTGGCCAGAGGTGGCGGACTCAGCTCGGGGCTGCGGAGCAGACGGTTTTTGCAAAAGCCGAGCAAGAGGTAGTGTCAAAGGACCCATCTTGGGGGCGCAGGGAGCCGAGCCCGCGTCCCTTGGTCGAGGAGGCTGAGCTGCGTCTTCTCCTCAGGTGCAAGGGGGTCTGGAGATGCTTCTGCCTCGACAGCCCCCCACATGTACACCCTCCGCCGCCTCTGAGCTCCCAAGGACCCTAGAGGTGCTCATCAATGCATACATAACTCTCCAACGCCCTTCGCCGCGACCCCGGCAGTAAGGCGAGAAGCGGAACGCGCACGCGCGCCGAGCTCAGCACAGGCCCCGCCCTTCGCCCGCTTCAGCCCGCCCCTTCCGCCCTCTGGAGCGGAGGTAAGCGTGCCTTCCACCGGAAGCCCGGAATCGAGCTGAAAATCAAGCCCAGCGGAGGAGTGCTGCGTACCGCGACTACCTCTTCCAGCGCACAGCGCAGTCCTTGTCTTTCACGCCGCAATTTAGATTTTTCACGCCCAACTCTTACAAGATCCTGAGGCCCCACCCCATCCTCCTCATCCCAATTCCACCTGCAAATTACTGCATAACCTGAACCCAGAAAAGGAAGATATTTCGCGCCCCGGTCCGCCCTTACCCTTATCGGTAGAGGCCCGGACAGGTTCTCTCCCGGCTTTTCCGGCCTCACCTCCCACACTCTCCTGCCTGTGCGCTGGAGGTCCTCCGCCTCCCCGACCATGGCCCAGAAGCCGAAGGTAGACCCCCACGTTGGGCGCCTGGGGTACCTGCAGGCGCTGGTCACGGAATTCCAGGAGACGGAGAGCCCAGGTGAGAGCGGCAGGATGGGGTCGGGACGGGGCGGGGGTCTGGCCGCGGCCGCCGCCCGGGACCTGGCTCCAGTTCTGCTTTTCCGCTGCAGACGCCAAGGAACAAGTCCTGGCCAACCTCGCCAATTTCGCCTATGATCCCAGCAATTACCAGTATCTGCGGCAGCTGCAGGTCCTTGATTTATTCCTCGATTCGCTGTCGGAGGAGAATGAGACCCTGGTGGAGTTTGCTATTGGTAAGGATGGGGCTGGGCCCCCAGATGCCTGATGGGCTGTGGTGAGGTAAGTGAGTGAGAAGTGAGTCGTTGGGAAAGGAATCTCTTAGGCAGTCCCTCAGCTGCCAAGGCAGACCTTCGCGATGTCTGTGCCGCCTCCGCGGTTCACGCATCGTCCAGGTCACAGCTAGCTTGAGTCAGGTCTGGAACTCACGCCCAGGACTCCCTCTGCCTGTCTGCCTTCCCTCCTGCTTAGAGATGAAGTCATAAAGGAGGGAATGGATTGAAGCCAGTTGGAGGGAAAAAAGTTTAAAAAGTGATCCTTCAAACATCTTTATTTTAATGTTTTACTATCAAGAACAGCAGAGGTAACTTGGAATGTGTAGCTTATGGTTCGTGTAGTTCTTATGGTCTAAGACCTGTTGAATTATTCACTGGACAGATATTTATTGGGCATGTACTGTATGAGCAAGGTACTGTTCTAAATGCTGGTGAGATGGTGAACAAGTTGGGCAAAGGTCTTTGCTCTCAAGGAGCTTCCATTCTAGTAGGGGAGACAGATGGTGAGCAAACAAAAAAAAAAAGCTGAGGCTCTGAAGGAAATAAACAGGGTGATGAGACAGAGCAGTCGGAGCTGGGGACTACTTCTGTTTGGGCCATCATGGGAAGGCATTTAGGGAAAACCCTACAGCAGGAGGAGCCAGAAGGCTGGAGTGGCAGGATTGTGGTGAGTGAAGCGGGGAGTGGTAGAAAATGAGGTTCGAGAGGTCATTGGCACCAGAGCTTACAGGGGCTTAGAGGTAGGCCATGGGAAAGAGTTTGAAATTTATTCTGAGGGCAAACAAAAATTCTTTTTTCAGCATGCATGTTTTAAAAATAACATTTCTCTACATAGTGAAAGGAATCTTATTCATGTAGGGAAAGAAACCTACCTTTAATAATTCCATTATTACCTAATACACAGTTATGTGAATTTCTCTAATAGTTCCCAAAAGGACATTTTGTTTGTTTGTGTAAGCCGGGATCCAATCTGGGATCCATGCATTTCATCTGGTTATATTCCTTAGATCTTTATCTCTCGCTCTTTTTAAATAAACTTTTATTTTAGAACAGTTTTAGGAAAATTGCAAAGATAATACAGAGAGTTCCTCTATGTGCCATACCCAGTTTCCCCTCTTATTAACATCTTAGTGTGGCACATTTGTTACAATTAATAAACCAATATTGATAAATTATTATTAACTCTACATTATTATTAACTCAAGTCCATACTTTATTCAGATTTCCTTAGTTTTTCCCTAATGTCCTTTTACTGTTCCAGGATCCCATTCATACTACATTACATTTAGTTGTCACGTCTCCTTAGGCTCCTCTGGGCTGTGTCGGTTTCTTAGACTTTTCCTTTTTTTTGATGACCTTGACAGTTTTGAGGAGTACTCGTCAGGAATTTTGTAGATTATCCCTCAATTGGGATTTGTCTGATGTTTTTCTCATGATCAGGCTGCATTATGGGTTTGGGGAGGGTGACCCAGGTAAAATGCCAGCCTCGTCGCATCATATCAAGAGTACATGCTGTCAATATGACTTATCACTGTTGATGATGACCTTGATCCCCTGGCTGAGGTAGTATTTGTCAGGTTTCTCCGCTGTAAATTACTCTCCCCACCCTTTCCATATTGTGTTCTTTGGAAGGAAGTCACTACGTAAATTATCTTATATCTCTTTTAATCATTAATAGACTTTTTTTATTTTTTATTTTTTATTTTTATTTTTATTTTTTTTATAATTTTATTTATTTTTTTTCCCCCCAAAGCCCCAGTAGACAGTTGCGTGTCATAGTTGCACATCCTTCCAGTTACCGTATGTGGGACACGGTCTCAGCATGGCCGGAGAAGGGGTGCGTCGGTGCGTGCCAGGGATCGAACCCAGGCCGCCAGCAGCGGAGCGCGCACACTTAACTGCTAAGCCACGGGGCCAGGCCAGACTCTTTTTTTAATATCACTAATTGTGGAAGGATCCAGGTTAGTTCTTCAGTTCTGCAAAATGTCCCACCTTCTGAATTGTCTGGTTGCCTCTCTTGGGCTTTATTTGGTTTGTTCCTCTATCCCCTTCCCGTTTATTTCCTGTAACCTAGAAATTAGATTGAAGGCCTTGGTAGAATCAAGCAACACTTTTTTTTTTTTTTTTTTTGCTGAATACATCATAGGTAAGTGTAATTTAAGTTTTTGAAAGACCATCCAGGTCTGCCCCTGTGTTTGTGATATCTGGGGCTAGAGTACAAATGGGCGTTGGCCTACCTTCTCTTCTCACACACGTGTGTGGACATCCCAGCTCCCTTCACACCCTAAGAACAACTGCCCCATGGCCACTCCTTTGACTTAGGAATGTACGCACTGACAGTGGGGGTGCACACACCAACAGTGGAGTTTACCCCTGGGAGTCAGAATCCAGGAAAGAGGCACCTACAGCTGTAGGAACATATTTAGGGCCTGGAGATCCAGGTGTAGGGGAAAGGGGGGCCTTTGGGTGGGCTCCCTGGACTCATCAACCCATGGAGAGGGTCAGAGTGAGGCCCTCTAAAGCAGGGCCAGGGCAGGAGCCCCAGTGGCTCGGGTCTAAGAGTGGTACTGGCTCATGTCCCTGCCCCTCTGGAAGATTATGCTAAATAAATATTCTAAAAAATTGGTCACTTAAAGATTTTCTTCAGGGGCCGGCCCCATGGCTTAGCGGTTAAGTGCGCGCACTCCACTACTGGCGGCCCGGGTTCCAATCCCGGGCGCGCACCGACGCACCGTTTGCCTGGCCACGCTGAGGCTGCGTCCCACATACAGCAACTAGAAGGATGTGCAACTATGACATACCACTACTGGGGCTTTGGGGGGAAAAAGGAGGAGGATTGGCAATAGATGTTAGCTCAGAGCTGGTCTTCCTCAGCAAAAAGAGGAGGATTAGCACGGATGTTAGCTCAGGGCTGATCTTGCTCACAAAAAATAAAAAGATTTTCTTCAGTGTAAATCCTCCATCCCCTCCCTTTTTCTAACTCTACTCCACAGCTTCTGCCATCTGCATGGTGACAGTGGCCCCTGTAGAAGCATGTGGCTGAACCTCCACCTGGGAGTGGTAGAGCTCCTCCAGCTCGGGCTTTTGCCTCTAGAGAAAACTTGCCTAAAAAGAGAGTCACCCAAGAAAAGAGTCACCCAAGAAAAGTTTTTACAAGACCAGAAAGCAGCTTTCCCAAGGCAGGAGCACTCTGAGATGCTGGCCCACTGAGCTGGGAGCTATGGGAGACCCTTGGGCCTGGCCTGGGTTCCTGCTCTCCTGGGCTGCTTCCCAGAGTGGGTGACCAAGCCCTGGACCCGGAGTCCACGGTCGCAGCTTCTCCCCTTCTTAGCTGGCTCTTGTGGGCGAGTGCTGTCCCTTCTCCGAGCCTTGTCCCCTCTGTGCCTTGCCTACCTCGCAGGACTATTGTGGGAGCAGAAGTGTGTGTGTGTGTGTCTGTGTCTCTGTGAAGGTGCTTTGTCTAGAATTGTTAGCATCCTAATCACCAGTTTTACTTTTCTCAGCCACTTTTTCCTCCTTTTTTTTCTTCCTCCTTCTTCCCACCAGAGCGGAGTCCTTAATCCCAAGAGCAGCAGCTTCCTCGGCATTGAATCTCTCCATGGGATCCTCTGCAGATTAAATTTCTCTTGTATTTATCGTGCATAACTTACAAAGAGAGTCCCAGTGGCACTTAGAAGCGTATTTTGTTACTGCTCCTATTTCCTTTTCTTTTAATGTCTCTGGTACTAAATGGAAAACACTGTCAGCTGCTTATTCTGCTGCTAAAAGGCTCTGTGCTGCGCTTTGTAGTTTTAAATCTTTTATCTCTGGTGGCAGGCCTGAGATTGTGATCTCCGTGAGGGCAGAGCCTAGCCTTGCTTATCTCTGCTATGCCTTGGATGCTCAGGCCTTTTGGTATGGGGAAGAGGATGGAAGGGGAGGGAAGGACCCAGAAGGTGCAGAGTACTGCCCATGACTTGACGCTGCAGCCCTGAGTGGGGTCGGTTCTAGAATAACTGGCAGAGAGGAGAGCTGAGTTAGATTGCCCATGGCCATGGCTCACAATGTCCATTTGTTGGCAAGGAGCATAGTGAGTTTGGTGAGAGCTGGGCTTCAGGGTCAGGCAAGCCTGTGTTCATGTCCTCGCTCCCCCACTGAACTCTGGGTGTGTGATTTCCCTTTTCCCATCATCTGTCACGTGGGGCGGTATCAGTAGCTGCCTCACAGAGGGAATGGAATGAGATCAAGTGTCTGCAGCTATAGGATCCCCTAGGTCTCCACCCAGGGATGTGGTATCTGTAGCCCCTTTGAGGAGAATCAGTCCCCTCGTTTCCCAGAGAGGTGAGTTGGGGTGGGGTGATGTCCTGTTAAGGGAACTACCCACGTGCACTGGCACTGCGCTCCGCCTCCCAGCTACAGGACTGGTGCTGTCACGCTTACTAGGACTTGTAATAATAGCTGTCACTTATGTGTGCCAGGCACTGGCTTCCTGCACTTTGTCGCTTTGACCCTGAGACAGCACTAAAAGTAGGTGTGCTGCTAACATTCATTTTCCCATAAGGGATCTGAGGCTTAGGAAGGGTCCGTGGGTTGGTCAGAGATTTGAAGAGTGCTGGACCTAGGACTTAAACCCAAGGCTGTCAGATTCTTGAAGCTGTTCTCCTGACTACTTCCCTGCCCTTTGAGGAGTTCTTAATTCCTAGGGTTGTGGACTGAAAGCTAGAAAGGAACTTACTCCAAATCCCTCATTTTACTGATGAGGAAACTGAGGCACAGACAGCTGCCCCTCGGCTGGTTAATGGCTGGCTAGGGTCAGAATGCAGGCTTCCTTCCATCTGTCCTTGCAGCCTACCACAATCGCAGGCATCCTTCCGTGGTGGTCCTGATGCAGTCAGCTATGAGGTAGAGCTCTTTTTTGTCAAGTGGCTCTGCATGCTCTGTGAGGGTTGAAAGCCTGGTCTCCACCAGCACTTTGGTTTGGCTGCAGTTACTTCTGTCAGTTGTGACAGCAGGCCTGAAAGCCATGGCAGTCACTCACCAGTGGTGAACTGGTGTGTCCCTGACCATTGTCTGTCTGCAGGAGTCATTCTCCTGTGACCTCTCAAATACCTGCGTCACTCTAGCTGCAGCCCTGAAGAAGAATCTGGTTACAGCCATTGCAGATAACATGGGTTTTCAAGTCTCCTCTGTACCTTTCCCTTTCTTGACCTTTTCTTTTGTGGATTTGCCCGTTTCGAACTATTTTATTTACCGTTTGGTTGTGGTCCTGGCTGCTTTTTCTCCCCTCAGGGTCAAGGGCTCTGGTCTGGGAGTTGTTATGATAAAAGCTACCTCTTCGACATGCCCACCATGTCCCCACCATTCGCCAGCACCTGCCCACCTAGTACCAGCACTGCCTGCAAGGTCTCTGAATCTGTCACCGACTGCAAGGCAGGTAGTACTAAGCCCTCTTTACTTGTGAGGAAACAACACCTCAGTGAGGTTAGGTCCATTGCCTGAGGCTTACTCTTGATGTGTGAGTTTACCCACACATCCAGCTTTACCTCAGTCTGCCTGGATCCAAATTCTGTGCCCAGGGGACCCAACTGGCAGAGCCAAGGCTCAAACCCCAGAATGTCTTCTTCCCTTGTTCTTTGTTTTCACTGCACCTTGCCACCTCCACAAATCTGTGAGGTGGTTCTGGTGGGATGTCATTCCTGCTACACAGGTGGTTCTCACAGCCCGGGGCCACATTTGATTGATGTCTAAGAGGAACTGCCGCTGGGAGATGGCACTAGTCAGCCAGAGCTGCCCTTGTTTGGGGTGGGGGATGTGAATTATGGGGAACCAGGTATAAAGCCAGGATCTTAGTAAATACTCGAAAGTGTGAAAGAATTTAGAGCTCACGCCCAAATAAAACCTCTGGCAGCCTTTGACCTTAATTTGGGAATGTTTGCCCAAAGCACCATTGGTTGACTCTCAGGTGTCCTATATGCTCTATGTGCATCATCTGCACCTACCTGATGGGGCACCTACCTGCACCATCCTAGATGCTGTATGGAGATATAAAGGAACCAGGAGAGACATCTCTGCTTCCATGAAAACTAGGTGAAGGCTAGGATATCACAGAATACTTGGCAGTTTTGTTACTAAAACAGAGTTCAAGTAGGTGGCCCTTTAGAATTCAGGTTAAATCGTTTTCCTGTTTTATTCCCTACAATACACATAGCTGCCACCAGATGGTGGTGGTGCTCAGGAAAAGGCTGGTAGATAAATCCTCAGTGGCCTGTCTTTGGAAAACAGTATCTAGTAAAATTGAAGCTAGGCACTCCCCAAGACCCAGCAGTTATGTTCATAGGGTTAGAGCACATGCACATCCAGACACATGTGCAAAAATGTTACTAGCAGCATTGTCTGTAACAGTTTGGGACTGTTTCCCAAACTGAAAACAGTCAACAACAGAATAGATACCAACACTGTGGGATATTCATACTACTTAGGAAGGTAAATAAACAATCTACAGCTACATGCAGTAATCTTACAAACATAATGTTAAGTAAATGATGCTAGACACATAATAATATGTACAGTGTGATTCCATTTCTATAAAGTCCAAAAATAGGCAGAACTGAATTATAGCATTTAGGGTGTGTGTGTGTGCGTAATAAACTTAATTTTTTGTTAAAAATTTAAAAGGTCCTGCTTATTAATTAAAAATTATTTTATTAATAATACCTAATATTTATTGTGTAATTATTGTGTAACCTGACCCTAAGTGCTGTGCCTACATTATCTCATTTAATTTTTCTTATTTAATTTTTCTGTTTATCTAAATGACACCTGTACATGCTTTTAGAAGTCTTAACACTCCCGCATTCCACCCCTTCCCGCTGCACAGGCACCCTCCTTAAAAATTTTTAGTTATTTTGTCTAATATTTATTGTCCTATTTCTTTTTTTCTTTTTATAATTTTATTTTATTTATTTATTTATTTTTCCCCCAAAGCCCCAGTAGATAGTTGTATGTCATAGCTGCACATCCTTCTAGTTGCTGTATGTGGGACGCGGCCTCAGCATGGCCGGAGAAGCAGTGCGTCGGTGCGCGCCCGGGATCCGAACCCCGGGCTGCCAGCAGCGGAGCGCACACACTTAACCGCTAAGCCACGGGGCCGGCCCTGTCCTATTTCTAAATAACATAGTTTTGCTCTTTCTTGATTTGTCTCAATTTTTTGTATTGCCTCCTAAGACAGGCATTTACCTCTCTTACACTATCCCTACACACAAACACAAAGTTCCCTTGTCCTTACCCTCCCAATGTACTTGTTTTAGCATTTTTGTTTAAATAAATATTTGGTGTCTACCTTATTTTTAAAAAATTTTATTAAATTATTACAAGTCAGGGGGGTGTTCACCTCTGAAAGAGGGAGAGAATTGAATCAGGAAGTGACATGCAGAGGCTTCTGGATTGCTGACAGTCTTTTAGTTTTTGACCTTGGTGCTGGTTACATGGACATTTGCTTTCGCATTGTTAAACTCTACCTGTATGTGTCAACCCTTTTCTGTATGTGTGGGTTGCAGGTATGGCTCTGTGCCAGCCTCTGGGCCTATAAGCAGGTGCATGCTTGGTCCACATCTACTGTGTGCCAGGGAAGGGCCTTAATCACATTTAATTCTCTCTGCCTATTTTACTGATGAAGAAACCTGGGCTTAGAGAAATTGAGTTGCTTGTTCTGGTTGCCTAGATCCTCAGTGGCAGCACTGGGATTCTAACTAGGTCTGTCCACCACAGAGCCCTTTCTCTGTCCTTCATACTCTGGGGCTCCCGTGTACCCCTCCTGTGCTCGCTGATCAGTTAGGCTCCTGGGGTCATACCTCTTTCTGCTTAAAAAGAAATTCCTCAGCCATCCACCTGTGGCAGGATTCCCATTACAGGAAGGAGAGGATGTTGAGGTTCTCACCCCACTGTTGCCTTGCACGCTAGCTCAGAAGGCTGCTCCTGGCAGCCCTCACCTGCACCAGGGCAGCCTCCACTTTCCTTCCCTGACTTGCAGAGACCAATTCCCCTTCTTAGTTCTAGGCACAAGCAGGATGTATGTGTTTCATTAATTTATGTGAAGACATAATTGATTCACATGGTACAGAATTCGAAAAGGTATGTAGTGAACTGTAACTCCCTCTGTAGCCTTTTCTGGAGGCAACCACTGTTAATAGTTTCTATGTATCAGAGATATTTTCAGGATTTACAAGCAAATATGTATATATTTATATGTATGCTTTTTTGCATGTCCTACACATTTAGTAGTATAGTATGTCTATGGTGTTTTTTTTTTTTTAACTTAGTATCATATCTGCACATCTGCAGTATCAGCCCATAAAGAGCTCCTCATTCTCTGTAAACGCTGCTCGGTATTCCGTGACATGGAGGGCCTGACGTCTAGCCAGCCCCTTAGGGATGGACAGTTAGGTTGTTTCCATTTTGCTCTCACAAGCAGTGGGGCAGCAGTAACCTTATTTGTATGTCATTTCTCACTTGGGGGAGTATACCTGAAGGATAAATTTCTGTAAGTAAAATGCAAGTCAGAAGGATGAAAAGCCATGATTCTTTTTTTCTTTTGATTTAATTTGATGTTTCTTATTAGAAACATTCATCAGTTTAAGTCAAAACTGTATTACAAGGTATTTTCAGAGAAGTCTCACTTCCATTCCTGTCCCTTCCACCCTCTTCCCCGCCTCATATGGAGTGTGAGCATATACATATATGTATATTTGTCATCCCCCCTCCCCCTGCCCATAATGGTAGCTTTCTCTATATCCTGTTCTGTCCCTCACACTTGAAATTTCGGAAAGAACTTTTTTCAAGATGCTAAAGTAAAACCTAAGAACAAATAGTCCCAAATGAAGATTTTGACCTGGGATGGGCTGCAACCAGCGCAGCGCCCTGAGGTAGGCGGGTCCTCAGATGTAGTAATGTCTTGGGCCACTCTCTCCAAGGGCTCACCCAGCCCCCAGGCACCAGGTGCTGGCTAAGCATTGTCAGCATGACGTCATTTAATCCCCAGGACAATCCTTAAACCCTCCTGTCCCTCCCAGCACCAATGCCCTAATTGCTGTGTGACTGGAGGTCACCTACGTGACCTCTCTGAGCCTCCAGCTTTCTCATCCCAGGCTGCACTTGAGGTTTTCTTTTTTGCCTCTCCCTGGGGGTTTCTGTGGTTTCCCGCATTTAGAAGGGCCCTGCTTTTGCTCTTGTTCTCTTTCTCTCTGTCTTGTCTGGTGTGTCCAAAACATGTTCATCAGCCAGTCAGAACTTGTTCTCCTTTTTGTTTGGTAACCATTTTTTAAATTGCAGCATGATCAACCTACAGTGAAATGCACATATCGTAAGTATCAGTTGGATGAATTTTTAAATTCATTAAGGTATATGTACATCTATGTAACCAGCACTTAAACTAAGATATAGAATGTTTCCATCTCCCCGGAGAGGTCCCTCATACCGTCTCCCAGTTAGTGTCTTCCACCCCCAGGTAACCACTGTTCTAACCTCTGTCCCCAGGGATTAGTTTTGCCTATTCTTGAACTTCATATAAATGGAATCATACAGAATGTACCCTTGTGTCTGGTTTCTTTCACTCAACAGAATGTCTTGAGATTCATCCAAATTGTTACAATATGATTAGTTTGTGTCTGTGTATGAATATGCAGCAATTTGTTCATCCAGTTACCTACTGTTGGAGATTCCAGTTGTTTCTAGTTTGGAGCCATTATAAATAAAGCTATCATTTTTATACAAGTCATACAAGTCTTCTTGTATACATATGTACTCATTTCTCTCAGATAAATTCGCATAGGAGTGGAGTTGCTGAGTCATAGGGTGGATGTATGTTTAACTTTATTAGAAGCTGCCAAATAGTTTCCCAACATAATTATGCCGTGTTACACTCCCCACCACCAGCATATGAGAGTTCCAATAGCTCCATCTCCCCACCGGCACTTAGGATTGTCAGTCTTCTTTGCTTTAGCCATTATGATGGGTGTGTAGTGGCATCTTCATGTGGTTTTAATTTTCTTTCTCTGATAAATAACTATGAACACATTTTCATATGTATTTGCCCTTTTGTGAAGAGTTAGTTCAAATCTCTTTGCTCGTTTTTTTATTGTGGTGTTCATCTTTTATTGATATGCAGGAGTTCTTTATATATTCTGGATACAAGTCCTCTGTCAGATATATATTCTATGACTGTTTTCTCCTTTTGCCTTTTTACTTTTTTAATGGTGTCATTTGATGAATTATTCTCTTTTTTGAGTGAAATTCAGCTTTATAATTTTATTTATTTTTTTTCCCCCCAAAGCCCCAGTAGACAGATGTATGTCATAGCTGCACATCCCTCTAGTTGCTGTATGTGGGACGCAGCCTCAGCATGGCCGGAGAAGCTGTGCGTCCGTGCTCGCCCGGGATCCCAACCCCGGGCCGCCAGTAGCGGAGCGCGCGCGTTCAACCGCTAAGCCACGGGGCCGGCCCTGAAATTCAGCTTTAAAAAAAGAATACCTTCGTTTTCCTGGTTATAAAAATAACATTTTTATTGAGGAAGACTTGGAAAATAAAGAATAAAGAAAATTAAAATTACCCATAATTGAGCTACACAGAGATAACCATTGTTAACATTTTGGTGTGTTTCCTGCTTGTCTTTTTTTTAATGTATCTATTCATTTAAGAGTTATACGGTGGCTTAGTGGTTAAGTGCGCGCGCTCCGCTACTGGTGGCCCGGGTTCGGATCCCGGGCGCGCACTGACGCACCGCTTCTCCGGCCATGCTGAGGCCATGTCCCACATACAGCAACTAGAAGGATGTGCAACTATGACATACAACTATCCACTGGGGCTTTGGGGGAAAAAAAGGAGGAGGATTGGCAATAGATGTTAGCTCAGAGCCGGTCTTCCTCAGCAAAAAGAGGAGGATTAGCACAGGTGTTAGCTCAGGGCTGATCTTCCTCACAAAAAAAAAAAAGAAGAGTTATTTATTGAGGGGGGCTGGCCTGTTGGCGTAGTGGTTAAGCTCATGCGTGCCGCTTCGGCAGCCCAGGGTTCGCAGGTTCAGATCTTAGGCACAGACCTACACACCGCTCATCAATCCATACTGTGGCGGCATCCCACGTACAAAATAGAGGAAGATTGGCACAGATGTTAGCTGAGAGGCAATCTTCCTCAAGCAAAAAGAAGAAGATTGGCAACGGATGTTAGCTCAGGGCCAATCTTCCTCACCAAAAAAAAAAAAAAAAAACCACCAAGTTATTTATTGAGCACCTGCTGTATGCCAGGCTGAGGCTACAGAATGGGACAGGACAAAGTCCTCACTCTCATGGAGTCTGTAGTTTAGTGGGGCAATAAATGAGTTGACAAAGAACTCTTTAAGTACGAAGAAAAGGAGTGAAGGCCAGTGAGGGGAGGGCATGATGGATAGAGGGTCTTATGAGGGTGGTCATGGAAGGCTCTCAGAAGGGGTGACATCTTATTGGACTAATTTTTTTTAGTTGCAATTTTATTGTATATACAGTTTGATGTCTTTTTTTTTCTCCTTAACCTTATATTGCAAGCATTTTCGCACATTATTCTTTGAAAACATGATTTTTAGAACTGTATAATTTTCCAGCATACAGATGTGCCTGCCAATGATTTATTTAACCAGTTTTCTATCGTTGAGCATTATGTAGGAAGCTTCCAAGTTTTGTGTTGCTCTTTTTCTACAACAGGCCTCCTTAGTTCTTCAGGGCAGGTTCACAGAGGTGGACTCAGGAGGGAAGGCTCAAAGCAACTGTGGCCGTGGCTTCTCTTGGGTCCTGTGGCTCCATCTTGGGTGCTCCAGCTTAGCCTTCTTACCCCTGAAGTTCTCTTTCCAGGCCCTTACTCCTCTTTCCATCTCCGAGGGTCGCTACCAACAAGGTAGAGGGGCTTAAACAGTTTCCTGTGGTTGGGGCCCAGGCAGCTGGAGAGCTCTGTCAGGCACCTACCTGATCTGTCCTTGGAGGCTTCCCAGGCCTGCAAATGGGGAGCAGACAGGGCCGCTGTCCTGATTATCCCCTGGCCTGGGTGGCAGCGCCCTGCCCAGGCACACCTAGGTGTGATGACTCACCAGCCAGAGAGTGACTCAGGCTACATCTTATCACACTTTACAGCAGAGATAAATCCCATCCCCCACTCCTGAGTTGAGTCTGCTGTGGGGGTGGGAGGCTGGGTCACCATTCTCAGCTCAGAAGAGATGGTGTAGATGTGTCTGAGAAGCCAGAGGCCTGCCAGATTGTTTCTACTTGTCCCTGCTCCTTGCTGAGCCTGGCATCTGCCTGTAGCAGGATTATTTGTCCTTGTGGCTTCTGGAGGGACACCCTTTCCCATGGGAGTGGCAGAGGCCTCCCCATCTTCTGGGACTTTGGGCAAGTTACTCAACAGCCTCAACTTTTTCCACTAAAATGGAGGTGATGGTAACTCTTGCTTCGTGGGGTTCAGTCATGTTCCTAGCATATGTCCAGGGAGTATCCACAGTTGCAACCCCCTAGAATACTGAGGTAAACCAGAGGGCAGGGCCCTGCCTTATGGTGCCCAGTGATGGGAACGACAGCAAATACAGAAGGTAGTCAACAGGATGACCCGCGGTTATGCTAAGGGCTCCACTGGGTGAACGGGTGCTGAGGTAGAGATTGGCAGGGAAGGCCTCTGAGTGTCCCATAGGGAGGGCCCTCATTGCCAGAGGGCCTTATGTCCCTGTCCTGCAGCACATCTTCCTCATGACTCCAGGAGTACCACTCAGCCCCTTCCCTCCCACAGATGTGCCCCGTCTGTGAGCCACAGCCCGCATCCCAGAACTGCAGAAGTCCAAGGTGGGTAGAGTTTCAGGGAGCCATCCCATCCAGCCCCCAACCCTCTGCAGTTCAACCCTTTCCCCTGCTCACTGCTTTAAAACCCTTCCAACAAATATTTGTGGAGCGCCCCTTGTGCCAGGTACTGCAGACATGCGGGAATAAGACAGCCGAGGTCTTGACCTCAGGCATATACCTTCTAGTGGGGCTCAGTGGGCAGTAAGCAAGAAAACAGATCGATGGAGATGATTTCTCAGAGTTCTAAGCATGTGAAGAAAATGAAGCAGGGTCATGAGGGAAGTGCCTGGATGTGGCAGGAGCGGCTAGTGGGTATTGCAGGGAAAGCGCACTGGCGAGGCAGCCGTGAG
This sequence comes from Diceros bicornis minor, assembly GCF_020826845.1. NCBI lineage: Eukaryota > Metazoa > Chordata > Mammalia > Perissodactyla > Rhinocerotidae > Diceros > Diceros bicornis. Next base: position 55,665,250 of record NC_080757.1, read on the forward strand.
GGGCTGGTTACCAGCAAGAGGGTGGCAGTGTGTGAAGATCTAGGGCCAAAAGGTCCCAAGGTTGGTGACTGCTGTGAGTGACGGGGAGAAGAAGGACCAGACTAGATGGTGCAGGGCCAGAAGACCATGGAAGGGAGTTTAGATGTTATTCCAGATGCAGTGGGACGTCCCTGGAGGCCAAACAGATAAAACCTTTAAACCCGTTTCCCTTTAGCAGGCCTCAGACTGACCCAGGTATGGATAGGGAGAGGGTAGCAGTGCCAAACCTGGTCAGACTCCTTCCCCTGGAGGAGGAGGAGTGTCCCCGGCAGGGGCCTCCCCAGGCACCTGTCTTCTCTGGCTGGGAAAGATGTCCCAGTTGGGTTTGAGGCTGGGGGAAGCCCTGTTCTTTTTGCTTGTTTCAGGAGAAGCTGGGAAGTGGATAGGCTATGACTCAGTCCTTATTGGACACTCAGGACTGGTCGGCCATGTTGTACAAATGAGCCGGAAGCCCCTCTTCTGCATGGAGCAGGAACCTAAGGGCAGGGGTGCCACGATGGCAGGAAGCTCAGTCAGGACACACAGGAAGTCAGCTTCCCGCACTGAGTGCTCATAGGCCTGATGTGAGGGAATGTGGGGTCTGGCCACAATACCTGAGCAGTGGGTTTTTTGATCCAGAACCTCACTCTCAGGCCTCTCTGGCCTTTTTTTGGGCCCCCTGTATCCAAGTAACAGTGATGTGAAAATGATGCTAAAATTTTCTAACCTCTTAATAAGTTATACTGTATCCATAAAATGGTGCATTGCATAGCCATTAATGATACCATGATTGTAGATTTGTTGGCATGGAAAGATGTTCACAATACGTTGTTCAATGAGAAAAGCTGGCTTACAAAACAGTAAGGAGAGTATCGTGTATTTATTAAATATTTATATGTATTCACATATTTAAAAATTGTGGAATGAAAAGCAAATGTTAAATGTCTGGGTGGTAGGATTAAGATGGTTTATATTTTGGCTTCTTTCTAATATTTTTAACAGCTTTATTGAGGTAATTGACATATAATAAAGTGTACATATTTAAAGGGTACAATTTGATAAGTTTTGACGTATATATACACCAGTGAAACCATCACCTTACCTATATTTTTAAATTCTTCTAAAGTGATGATGCATTGTGGGTTTTTTTTTTGGTTTTTTACTTTAAAAAAACAAAAGTAGGGGCTGGCCTGGTGGCGCAAGCGGATAAGTGCATGCGCTCCCCTGTGGTGGCCCAGGGTTTGCAGGTTCGGATCCCGGGTGCGCAACGACGCACCGCTTGTTAAGCCATGCTGTGGCGGCGTCCCATATAAAGTAGAGGAAGATGGCCATGGATGTTAGCTCAGGGCCAATCTTCCTCAAGAAAAAAGGGGAGGATTGGCATCAGATGTTAGCTCAGGGCTAGTCCTCCTCACAAAAAAAACAAAACAAAACAAAAGTATATCAACCATTGAACTGGCTGAACCAAGCGGGAAAGGGATTAGTGCCCACTTCCAGAAGGCTAGGCTGTGGCAGGCAGTGGCAGGCAGGAAGGCCTATCTGGAACTTTGAAAGGGAGGGCTGGAGACCAGAATGGACTTTGGATCCCTTGTCCCTGGGCCACCTTCTCACAGGCCTGGGCCCTTCCCTGACTCAGTGGGCAGAGAGGAGCTGGGAGGGGAGATGGGTGGAGGTCCAGGGCTGAGGCATCCAGACTCACCTTGCTCTTCTCCAGGAGGTCTTTGCAACCTGTGCTCAGACAAGGCCAACAAGGAGCACATCCTGCAGACAGGGGGCATCCCACTCATCATCAACTGCCTGTCCAGTCCCAACGAGGAGACTGTGCTATCTGCTGTCACCACGATCATGTACCTGAGCTCACCAGGCTCTAGCTCCCACCCAGAGCTGACCGCCATGCCCGTGGTCCAGTGCATGCTGCGCTTCTCTCTCTCGGCCAACACGAGGCTCCGGAACCTGGCCCAGATCTTCCTGGAAGACTTCTGTTCTCCAAGCCAGGTGGCTGAAGCCCGCAGCTGGCGGGGTCACTCTGCCCTGGGTATTCCCCTGCCAAGGACCGAGGCCCCACAGCAGCCCTGATCCAAGGAGACTTCAAGGCCATGGCACCCCCACTGCCAGAGACAAGACCAAATCCTCATGGGGGCTCAGGAAGCAGGAGCAGCATAGCTCCCACTGAGCACATTCTCCCCAAATGGTGCCTTTTCGGCCATTGTAAAGGTGAGTTTTCTCAGCATGACAGGTATTTACACTGTGATGAAAGGCATTAGGAGATGAGTGAGAACGCCAGACTTCGGGACACACGGAGAAGGAAATCAGAGGCAGTGCCGTTGTCACAGGCTGGCACTCTGAACCAACTAGAGGTGAAGGTCCTGCCTCCCAGCCCACCCCACTGCCAGGCTCTCACTCTCGTGTAAGAAGCACCAGGGTCCCTAGATCCAGAGGCTGTGCAGAAGGCGGTTCTCCTGAGGAGCAGCTGGGCCTGGGGCTTAGGAGAATTGCCTAAGCTTGAGGAATTGAGGAAACAGGCTTTATCCCTTAACAGAAGTGTCTGGAGTAATTTTGAAGAATAGAAATGAGAAGCCTTGTTGTTACAAGTATCTTGGGGCTCTGGGAGGGTGTTGTGCCCACTCCAGGGCTACGAAGCCTGGGTACCTGCCCCACAAGGTCTCTAGGCCAGGCATTGGGTATGGTGGGCACTGGCCTGGAGAACACTATTGCCCAAGATTACCCGTTTATCCACACAGGCCTGTCTGCTAGGCACCGTGTTAGGGCTTCAAAGACGAAGATGTGGTCCCTGCTCTTGAGTGACGTAGCCCAGTGACTGTTAATATGGCCGTCAGGCATTAAGACCAAGGCCATGAGGGTGACACATCAGAATACAAGCACAAATCCGTGGAGTTGTGTCTTCTCCCCTCAGTACACCATGGTCTCCACCTGAAAGCCCTGGCCCTCCTTCTCTGCCCTCAGGGCTAGTGACAGGGAGTCCCTGTCCCTGAAGTGCGTCTCAGGCTCAGGAGGGCTTCAGGGATGCAAGTAAGAGTGGTGCTCAAGGGAGAGGACCAGGTACCGACATCAAGTGTGTGGCTTGGAGTCCACGATGTACGCTGGTTTGCACAGGGGAAGGGGTGTGGGACTCCCGTGCAAAGTTGGGGTTCAGGAGCAATGGGGGGATCCTGGTCTCCCTTCTGTACTCCCTTAAGGTTGACCTCTTACAGGCCAAGGAAAGGCAGAGGCAGAGGCATGGTATCCAGGTCGACGTGGAGGTGGGGAGGATTATGGGACTAATGGATAAGAAGAAAGATGGAGGGAGGGAAGGCCTCCTCCTCAGCCTCTATTCCAACTGCCTCCCTAGGGCTCCTGTCCCTTTACTTTCCCAAATAAAGGACCTTAAAAGAGCAGCGAGCCAAAGTGTTTTATTAAAAAGGTTCCTAACTTATATTCCCGCCATGTTTCCATGCCAGCCATCTCAGGAGGTTGTAGATGGCCGGCCTGTGAGAGCACAGAGGTTCCCGTGTCTCCCTGCTCCACGGTGCTGGGGGCACCACCATGACGCTGCCCTGTCACTTGGCTCTGTTGGGCTTCCCTGCTGGCTTGCCTGCCCTTCCTTCAGCTACTGTCCAGTGCTGTGGTCCCTCGACTTGTCCCTGCAGCAGCCCCAGGCCCGTTTGGTCCCACTGCACAGCTCCCCGCTTGCTGTCTATGATCTCCCTCCAGTTGTCACTCCAGGAGAGCAGCCGTCTCCTTGTCGGGGGCAGGGCCAGGTGCTGGTTGTGGCAGCAGGTGAACAAGATGTGCTCCCAGCTTGGGGTCTCCTCTTGGCCTAGGACAGGACACAGGAGAAAGGCAGTGAGCATGCAATCTGTACTCTGGTTATTTTTACTCCCTCTCCCTAATCCCAACAGGCCAGATGCCTGGGGGCTGCCAAGGAAAATGAATCCAACCTCGAATGGTGTCCTTGTCATCAATGAGCAGGTCCCCCAAGATCACCGTCTTGTCACTCGTCAGGATAATGCGCTCCACAAACTGGGGCCCCAGGTGTTTCTCCACCCAGCGGTACTGTGTAGGGGGCACAGATCTGTCAGTGGGGTCTCATGGGCCCCTGCATTCAGGGCCAGTGAGCAAGTCTAAGTGGGGTCCACAGCCCTTGAGAGATGCTGCTCCCCTCCTCCCCACACAGCACTTTCTGTGTTTGTGCTGGTTTCTTTAAAAATCAGGACTTAGGAAGCTAAGTTTGCCCATGAGGTACTGGGGCTGCCGCACCTTCTCGCCCACACAGTAGTCATACTTCCTCAGAGGGCTGGTGCAGATAAAGACCTCGGTGCTGCAGGGAAGGAGCCTCGGTTAGGGTGATGCCCGGCCTTGCTCCCCACCGCCCCTCCCTCCGCAGCCTTCCTCACTCCTGGATGTCGTTCATCTGCCGCATGGCTTCCAAGGCTCCAGGGATGGGCTCCAAGTCTAGGAAAAAGCCTGGGGCTTCATACACACTGGCCACTTTGTCCTGAAAGATACAGTGTTCTGCCCAAGCTTCTGCCTCCAGCACGTCTAGCCCCAGGGAGGACCCGCAAAGTGAGGTTCCTGAGGGGACTTCAGTCCCCAAATCAGAGCTTCAGGAAGAGGATTTTGTTTAGGGGGAAGCACTCTCCCATACTTTTGTTGTCCCGGGGTGAACTGTGGAATCTGAAGTGAGAGCTTTGTTAATTTTAAACAGAAAAGGGGTGTCTCCGGAAATGGAGCAGAGAGAGTCCTGCCGAAGGGGAGGGCTCCCCGCTCCCGGGGACGCTGTGGGGTCGTGCTCCCCGCTCCCGCGGCGGCCCCACGCTGCGCCGCCATCCCCTTCCTACCGCCAGGTCGGGCCGCAGGGCTCGGTACTGCTCGCAGGCCAGGAAGCCGCGGCGCTCGTCCAGCGGCACGTGCGGCTCCCCGGGGAAGCGGCGGCGGAAGCCCCGCAGGAGGCCGGCCTCGAAGTCCGCCAGGACGCCGTCCATGTCCACCAGCACCCGCACGGGCCGCGCCGCCACCGCCATCGCCGCGGGCGCCGGCCGGGGAGGGCGCGGGGGCGGGGGCCGGGCGGAAGCGCGGAGGGGCGCGGGGAGCCGAGCAGAGCCGGGCGCCGGGGCCGCGGCTTCCGGAGCCGCGGGGCGGGCGGGGCGCTCCAGGCTGATTTGCATGGGCGCCGGGGAGCGCGAGGCCTTCCCCGGGACACGGCGTGCACACCTCCCACTCACCCCGAAAGTTAGTAGGGGCTGACCTTCCAGGGGCCCGACAGAAGGACGATCCGAAACACTGGGAAGCGTCAAGGCTCCTTAAACCTGTGGGGCTGGCTCCACCTCCTCAGAATCCGCACCTGGAGGCCCTGGGGCCACCGGCGGTTCTGCCCTCCCTGCTTGTGGGGCGGGGGCGCAGGAACGCGCCGGACCCCGCACCAGAGCTCCCGCCGCGTGAAGGCAGCACCGACCCAAGGCCCGCATCATGGGGGCTCCCAGTAACCGGTTCGTGTGAATCAAGGTCGTAAAAAACGAATTCATAAACCAGAGTTGGCGTGAAACATGGGAGCATCTCCTTAAACGCCCAGGTCCACCTGGAAGAGACCACTGCCCTCCTTTCTGTGGCATTGCCATCTCTCCTCTAGAATCGGCAGTTACGTGCGCCTCTGGAAAATGCTGGCCATTGCTGTTTTGTTCATTCCCTTTGTCATCGATTTCACGCAATTTCCTGACTACACTCAAGATATATTTACGAACTACGAACTCAAATTTGAGAAAGTGACCTACCTTCCTGTAATTCCCCATCTGAACACCCCAATACTTCCAAACCAATGTAACAGAAGCACTACAAAGGGAAGCCTGGCGTCTCAGTCTAAGATGATCGAATTTCAAAATGCTTAAGAGGTGGAATCAGGATAAGCAATAAATACCACGTCTCCGACTTTTTTTTTCCCCCCTCCTTCACTAAGTCACACAACTGGGTAAGAGGTCTACAATGTCAATGAAATGCTGACTCTTCTGCTGTTGGGTGTCTTTTAATAGTAATCATCATCATCATCATTTTAGGATCATTTTCTAGACTCTAAGCCTTCTAACTCTGGAAAATTGAACACCTTCAGCAAACATGTTTACACAGAATTTCCTAAAATCTGTTGATAGTACCAAAATGACTGGCAGAATGGTCCTTCCCTCAGAACACCTTAATTTTGATCAGGCACTTATCTTCGTAGAATTAAAAAATTAAAGCCAAATTACAAGTTGTGACACAAATCAGGGACATCTCTTCCAGGAGCCCCACCATTACTAAGCGAGAAGGGTGCAGGTTCCCTACCTGTGAAGAGTCCAAGTCATAATAGAAACTGTAACTCAGGCTAGCATTTGTAGGGCTAACTTGTTTGAGTAAATCAGAAGGATCCCTTAGCACAGCTGTTGATTCTCCATTTTTGCAAATGCTTTACACGCTAAGGGAAGAAAAACTTAAACCCCCTCCACCTATAAATACCCATATTCTTCCTCAAGAGGTGCCCAAATGAGTTGGTGGTTACACATTATGCTCGAGTCATTTCGAAGGGCTTTAGAGTTGACCTAGTTCAAAGGTGTCACTTTTTAAGTTAGACAATTGAGCCCCAAATGACAAGCCAAAGGCATACAGCTGGTCAGGAGCACACCTAGACCTAAAAGCCAGGTCTTAATAATGCCGACTTTGGACATTTAATATAGCATTTTGATCTGGAACTTTCTGCCTAGAACCCAGCAAGCTTTCTCCTATCTTCTGTCTCCTGTATCACTAGAGGAAACTCGGATCCCTCTGTCCCCTTCTAATTACATGGACCCTTCCTATGGAGCCCTCTTTGACCACCCACCATTGAGAAAGCACCTCGCAGGCATGAGAGGACTTAACATTTTAAATGTTACTGCCCAGCACAAAGGGCAGGTGATAGAAGAGTCTAAAATATGTTGGCTAGTAATTATTTTGAATATCACATCCATATTATTCCTGTATTTTATTACCACAGACAGCAGAGTTAATGATCATTTTAGCACGTTTAACTCATGCTATCACTTTAAACTTTTCTTTAGAGAATTTTCTTTAGAGAGAAGCCCACTTCTCTCTAGGCCTTCATTAGTCTGTTTTAACTTGAATGATTCATCAAATCATTGGGCAGCAGGATTGACAGTTAACAAAGAAAAAAGCAACTAAACCAGTAGAACAATCTGAAACAATCTCAAAAAGATGACACAGGACACAATGTTTCAAAATTTGTACATTGTTTACTTTAAGCAACAGTCCAGGATTGTGAAGTACAACACACATTTTAAGGATGAGACTTTCATTTCATGGTCAAGCACCAGCATCATGCACACAGCTTCAAGTTATCTAAGAAGAGCACTGGCCCCTGGGGTCTGTTCATGATGAAGACCCACTTCCGTGTGGTCACCCCCTTGCTTGCTTCACCACTTGGAATCGTCAGTTCCGCGTGCACGCCGAAGCCCTCCTCTGCAGGAGAGCAGCAGGCTTTTTGCTCATCAGCCAGGCAAGTTAGTATCTGGCTTATTTCTTAAGGTTCAAAAATAAAAGGCAGCTTTTTGCTTTGCAGGCAGCAAGGCAGGAGGCGCAGGCCTCTGTATTGTTCCACATGGCACAGGGAGATGCTTTTAGCAAAGGGCACTGACAAGTTAGGGCAACACCAAGGAGGTTCGGCATCAAGACAACCTTGTGTTGGGGCCTGAAGGAATGGTGCCTGTGGACTGTTTACTGGTCTGTCCAATCAAGGCTTGGTAAACCCAAGTAAAGCTGACAAGAAAAGGGTTTTAAAAACCTCAGTACAAAAGATCCTCTAACACATCTGGAACCAAATTATTTGTTCTTAAAAACACGGTACTAAGTGTCACAAAGCTTTCCCTCCAATCTACTACTAGAAAACACTCATGCCATGGCCTACAGACCCAGAGGAATCAGGACAGATAAAGAGAACCTGTTCTTCAAAAAGGAAAAAAAAAAAAAAAAAAAGACAGCAGTACATAAAGTGCTTCTTTTTTAATGAAACAAATCAAAAGATGTACAGTCAGGCTCAAGTTGTGCAGTTCACAAGCATGAAGAAAACAAATAAAACAACAGAGTTCAGGACAGTCGGAGCTAACCCAGGACGAGGCTGGACTTGCCACCAGGGGGGTTTCTTCGGGACGGCACTGGGGCAGGTGCCACCGGGCTGGGCACAGGGGCAGCAGGCACGGGCTTCTCCTCACTCTGCCCCAGGCTAGCCTGCAAGTCTGTGTCCATGTTTTCTAGGAAAACAAGGAAATTAAGGCGAGTAACTATTTCAAGTTAAGATGAAGAGTCTCAGATTTTTTTTAAAGATGGTTGCTTAATTGCTTTATATTATTTTATCACGATATAGTATATTTGATATAATATAGTACTATATTTGCTCTACTGATACAAAAAATTGAAACCAACCCAACCATTCTAAAGCTGTAATGCATATACACTGGAATGTGTGCCCAGGGCTACTATCTTCAGTATGAACAGACACTACACATTCTCCTCCCAAGAGGCTGTGCCAAGCTCTATCCCACCACTGCAGTCTGTCTCCTTACATTTATGCACATCCACCATTTGATGACCACCTCACTTTAAAATTTGCCAAACTGATGGGTGAAAAAATGTTATTTCATTCCTGTTTTATGATACATTTCCATGATTACTAGGTAAGGCTGATCTTTTTTTTAACCACACAGATAGCCAATTGTACTGTGGAAATTAATAAAAGAACCTTAACTAAATTGGAGTCGGAAGGCCTGTAGGGGGAGCTCTCACGCCCTATCACAAATCCGCAATTACACCAAACAGGAAGAGGGATGCTTACATCTCTAACGGGAAGTAAAACTACTTTACTATTGAAGTAAGATTTCTCTCCCAGCTCAGCAACAGCCCAGCCAATGAGGAACGCTGCAGCTCAGCCAATGAGAAGCCACTGCCACCCTGAACTTCCCCGCAATGGCCTTTCCTTTAGAACAGCCCTTCTCTACTCTCCCTTTTTCTCTTGAAGCAGCTCCTCTCCTTTGTTTGCTGGATCTGCCTAAGGTTTGCCACAGCATGCACAATGCACCTGAGTTGCAATTCTTCTGGCTATTCCTGCATACACTCATCTTGGAGATAAAATAACAGGCAAATGTGCTTTTTAAGTTGACAGTACCAACATCATTTATTAAAAAGAGTCTACTGGGGCCAGCCCGGTGGCATAGTGGTTAAGTGCACGAGCTCCGCTGGGGCGGGCCAGAGTTAGTAGGTTCGGATCCCGGGAGCGCACCGATGCACCCCTTGTCAAGCCATGCTGTGGCGGGGTCCCACATAAAGTAGAGGAAGATGGGCACAGATGTTAGCTCAGGGCTGGTCTTCCTCACAAAAAAAAAAAAAAAAAAAATCAAGAGTGACTGCAAAAGACTGTAATTTCTGTGAAAGGAAATTTCTACGAAGAGTTTAATAGTTTAAGGAATGTTAGACCACACACACACACAAAAAGGCACCTTGTATAGAAACTAAGTACTAATTCATAAGACTTGGGAGAAAACTACCTTAAGGTTAAAGACATTTATTTCCTCCCCTACTTTAGGAGTTCCAAAACCCTGGAAGTAGTGAAGCAGAAATGTTGGTTATGACATAAACTATGTAAAAACTTCATCTGGACTCATATTGGACACCAATGAAAAGTGCTAATTTCAAAGAATGTACTTTCTTTAAGTTCTTCAAAGACTAAATGTTAAAAATTCACGTACCTAAAACCACTTGTACAAGTTTGATTTAGCCGACTAAAACCAAGAAGTCCAAGAGGGAAGAGATCTTAGATCAGAAACACAACAAAATCTCAGAAATATATGCTACTGCTGCTTTTAACATTTTATTTCATGAATTTTTAGAACATTCTATAGAAGTAACCTATAATACACATAATGTTCTATACTATTCAACTACAAGTAAAAGTCTAGTATGATGCTTTCCAAAATGACAGCTCTCATGACTATGAACTAAAGCTTGGAAAGGGTCACCCCTTAGTTTCCTGTTGCTCCACTCTTGTTATACAAGAAACAGGATCAAATGCCTCAGCATTAAGTACCTGAGTCCTCTGATAAGTGTCCCTTAAATAACCTAGGAAAATATTTCCAATTTACTGAAAATACACACAAAACCCAAAAACCCATATTTTAAAACAATCCAAGATAGATGAATACAGACTATGAACTCAGCCTGAGCCAGTGTATCAATTCAAGGTGTTTCATTTCTGCTGCTAGGACCTGGCCCCACTGCTGTACAGGATCTAACGGAATTCTCCACTGTCTGGCTGGATCAAGCAGATAATGACCACTTCTAAAGGACACAGTATCTTGCAGCTCTACCATGGTAGTTTATTTCCATAAAATAATTTTTAGATAAATCAAGCTCATTCCCACCAATCTTATATTTGTCTTTCATTATTAATGGGACTGTTTTGTCTTTAACAACTAGATAACAATATACCAAAGAAGAAGGAAAAAAAGCACATATGGAGACTAAACAAGAGCAGTTCTTAATTTAAATGCCTGTTTGTCCAGTCAGAAATACTCTGGCCAGAGAAGACAGAGCTTGGTTTGTTACTCTATCTCATTAGTCCATATAAGTACAGGAATTGAGAGTAAGGTTTAGAAACTTCTGTACGACTTGACAGAGAAAGCTTTTGTCGTTGAGTCTAATAATTAAAAAATGGAGCTTTTTTAGACAAAAACACTTCTACCATAATGTACATCTTATATACTCCTGACTTATCTTTCTTCTTTGGCACATCAGTAAGGTAAGTGAACACACACCTAGGTCAGAATAGGAAAAATTATTCATTATAAGGATCAAAGAATTAGAACCGCAAGAAAATGTAGCAGACCATCTAACTTGCCTAAAGGCAGGGAAAGATTTCTGCCTAAACTTCCCTGGACCTTCTCCCTCTTTCTTAAAGATCTCCAAAGTCCTCCCTGTAGCCATTGCTGTGTTTATCCAAAAGATGAAGGCAATTTTCTTTATATCAAACAAAACCTGTTTTATTTAAACTGAGAGGGTAGCTTTTAAGTAAACCTGGCAACAGAGCTGGGGTTGACCTCTACTCTACGAGATGCATCTTGAATTATTATGGCCCTTGTCATTTTATGACAAATGAACTAAAAGCAGCAGTCAGGAACACAGAAAAATCATGTGGCAAAATTGATGACCATTAAAAAAAAAAAAAAAGGAAGCTCTTATACTATACAATTCAATGTGCTATTTACCTGAACAATCTATAACCAACTGAGCTGGGGGGGTTACTAATTATTAGCAGGACAAATGACACACGTTCATCAGGGCCCTCATATGCTTCTCCAGGCTCCCCAAATTTCTAATTATACCCATTAGCCAAAATTTGTGGATAAGATTAGCCCATAAAGAAACACTGTTTGAGAGGACAGAAGAGGAATGCGGTTCTTAAACATTTCTGTTTCACTGGAAGACCGCATCACAAAATGTGATGGTAGGAAGAGGCCATGAAGCACTTCTTCCTTCTGGACCAGAGGGCCCTCTGACTGCTGCTTTTCACTGAGTCAACTTTAATCTGATTACTACTGCCTGACACTCGTTAACCTTTCATTATACTCATCAGCACTTCTCTGGCACTTGTTAAAGAAGTGCCAATAAATACTTCAAAGATTTAAAATAATTAAATAAATGATTATAGCTCATTTCCACATATAATTGGTAATATGGATGCTAACTGAAAATTTACATCTACCCCCTAAATCATCATTTACAAGATCACAGGGCTACCAATGTCTTGCTGAATAAGCACCTCCATATAAAATCAAATAAGCTATTTGTAAATTAAATGCTGTGGGCTGAGCTTTAAATGCCAGAACCTTTTACTAAAAAAACTCTCATTAAGTGTAACAAATACCAACCTGATTAATGTACATATATTTGTAAAGGATTCTCCGGTAATTTCTCCTTTCTTGTACATTTCTAGCATTGCTCTCACTGCTGGCCAATACCAATGTGGCCACGTTTGCTAATTTTCCAGTTTCGTTTTTCTTTATCTCTCTACCCAGAGAATGCAGGCACTCAGGGCAAAGCTGGGTTTCACTCCCCAATAGATCGAAATTCCAATCTATTCTAAAACCATTTACAGAACCAGAAATTTTGGTACTTCTTCAGAAGTACTCACCATGAATGTCACCTTCTCCCTGAAAAAGAAAAAAATTAACAAATTGCTTTAGATTTTAATTTTGCAACAGACAAATAAAGCAGTCACAGTTCAGAGAGGCTATCTATTTGAAACCAAATGTGAAGTTTTATTTTGATGCAGTCAAGTACAGGTCAGGTTGTATTACAATAAGCAACTTTATTCAACCTGGGACAATGCTATACAAAAATACTGCTCACAAACTGCCCCAGTGCCAGTAACACACCCAAAACACCAAAAAAACCTTAACATTTATGCTGATGGCCTAATATCAATTAGCATTTCAGAGGATCTTTTATGCAAATAGGAAACTGGTAAATTTATCCTTCCATTCTTGCTCTCCTTTCTCCTTATCTAGCTGTTGAAGGTCTTCTATCAATTCCAAAGCCCCTTCTACAGGTCTCCCTACATTCAGACGGCCGATGCCTCCATGTGCTCTGAGGTCCCTACTGAAGAAGACACCCTACCACGCTTTCCAGACACACACCAGGGGGCTTGGGGACCGCACTCATCTGTATATAACTGATGGTAATGCCCATGTGCTGCAGTCTCCTGGAGTTCAGCTCAAAACAACCAGGCAACATTTGCCAACAACTAAAACAGTCCTTGAACTCAGAAATGCTACTATATATGAGATATATAGGTAGTGAGTGTGATCCAAAAGTTCCAAAATCAATACTGAAGGCTACAGTCTAATCCTCATGGTAGAAGAGATATCTGAACAGACCAAGAACACATTAACTAACTTATCTGACTTTACTCACTTTATTTATCAATCTTCCATCACCAGTATGGCTCAGTCCCTTTCCTAATTACGTCTATGTAAAACTCAAGTGGCAGAACTAAAGCTCTTAGTACAATAGGGGGAATTTAATTTCTAAACTCTATTAACCTCAAAGCCTTTTCCCCCATGTTGTCATTGTCACACTGACCTTCAGATCTAAGAAGTCTCCAGAGTTTGCTTCAGAAGAATTCCTTCTCTGCAGTCCAGATGACTCAGAATCTTCTCTGCCACCAGTAGATTTGGCACCTGAATCAAAATATACTTTCTTGAAGAATACAATAGAAAGACCTAAAGCAAATGCTTTTTTAGTAAGTGATATATTTTTTTTTTTGTGAGGGAGATCAGCCCTGAGCTAACATCCATGCTAATCCTCCTCTTTTTGCTGAGGAAGACCAGCTCTAAGCTAACATCTATTGCCAATCCTCCTCCTTTTTTTCTTCTCCAAAGCCCCAGCAGATAGTTGTATGTCATAGTTGCACATCCTTCTAGTTGCTGTATATAAGACGTGGCCTCAGCATGGCCAGAGAAGCAGTGCGTTGGTGCGCGCCCGGGATCCGAACCCGGGCCGCCAGCAGCGGAGCGCGCGCACTTAACAGCTAAGCCACCAGGCCAGCCCTAGTAAGTGATATTATGTATCAGTCTCATGTAATAAAATGAGGAAACAGTGTTAGGGAGGTTAAGCAGTGGCTTAAAAATTCTACAGAAGGACTAATAACACAATCTCACGTCAGGCCTTATTCTGATCCAGCACAGAGACTCTCAGTACTTCTCATTTCTTCGTCCCAGTCTTTCCTCCAATGACAAGCTTTAACTGTTGTTTATCTTATTATGATTAAGCTAGATTTTGCTGATCAGCACAAAACCAGCTATGGTTGTTCATGCTGGGTCCATCCCTTTCTTTGACCAGTGATCACAGATAAAAGCCATACCTGCTGACTTGGCCCACGAAGGGGGATTTTCCTCAGGTGTCCCAAAGATGCTAGAGGCCATTTTGTTCCTCCTCACTGGTTGTTCTGTTGGTTCATCAAAGCCTAATGAAAAATTGGATCCACCACCTGGAGGTCGCAAAACCCTAGGAATAACAGCAAAACATCAATTTCGGATCATCCCAAAACATTTCTTGGCATAAAGATCGTCCATCACACAAGGCACCTGAAAGTTATCACAACAGCCTGGTTGGCGTCCCCTTTTAGGAAATGGCAAAAGACCTCATGCATCTTGGGCTTAGCTAGATATATTTGCAAAGAGGTTTAGAAGCACATCTTGTTATTTATTCAAAAAGCATTTCCAGGGGCCAGCCCTGTGGCGTAGCGGTTAAGTGCGTGTGCTCTGCTGCTGGCGGCCCAGGTTCGGATCCTTGGCGCGCACCGATGCACCGTTTGTCAGGCCATGCTGTGGCGGCGTCCCATATAAACTGGAGGAAGATGGGCACAGATGTTAGCCCAGGGCCAGTCTTCCTCAGCAAGAAGAGGAGGATTGGCATGGATGTTAGCTCAGGGCTGATCTTCCTCACACACACACAAAGAAAAGCATTTCCATTTTTATTTTCAACAAAATAAAAAATGGAAGAATATACATATAGAAGTTAACTTGACCAATTTAGAAGCCCAAGGAAAGCTGATAATAAAGAGTCTCTCCTATCTGAAAATCACCAACAAGCCCTGTTTATATACTCTACCTCACTAGTCTCGCTAATAACTGAGTGACTAGCCACAAGGAGAAAGTCAATATGAGAAATTAAGTGTAAGATTCCGTGGCATATTCTATACCCTTGTTCCTCTGGACACCATCTATAGGTTTTTGTTCAACAGGAAATACAGTCCTTTCACATTTCCAAATCTTCCTGCCACAGATTGACCAATTTGTCCCCTTCCTGGAAAAACTCAACATAATTTGTCCTGTCACCACTCAAAACATAGAAAATGGAGTTGGGGGGCCGGCCCGGTGGCAGAAGCGGTTAAGTGCATGTGCTCTGATGCAGCGGCCCGGGGTTCGCCAGTTCAGATCACGGGCGCACACCAACGCACTGCTTGGCAAGCCATGCTGTGGCGGCGTCCCATATAAAGTGGAGGAAGATGGGCACGGATGTTAGCCTAGGGCCAGTCTTCCTCAGCAAAAAAAAAAAAAAAAAAAAAAAAGGAGGATTGGCAGATGTTAGCACAGGGCTGATCTCCTCACAAAAAAAAAAAAAAAAGAAAATGGAGATGGTTTTATGGGAAGATTTTCTAATTGCTGAATCAATTTTTTTTTTTTTGTGAGGAAGATCAGCCCTGAGCTAACATCCGTGCTAATCCTCCTCTTTTTGCTGAGAAAGACCAGCTCTGAGCTAACATCTATTGCCAATCCTCCTCCTTTTTTTTTCCCCCAAAGCCCCAGTAGATAGTTGTATGTCATAGCTGCACATCCTTCTAGTTGCTGTATGTGGGACGCGGCCTCAGCATGGCCGGAGAAGCGGTGCGTCAGTGCACGCCCGGGATCCAAACCCGGGCCACCAGCAGCGGAGCGCGCGCACTTAACCGCTAAGCCACGGGGCCGGCCCGTAAATCTACTTATTTTTAAATATGTTTTATCACTTACTGAGAGAATCTGTTAACAACTTCTACTATAACAAGAGGTTTGTCAATTTCTACTCAGAATTCTTTCAAAATAGAGAGTTCTCTCTAAGAGTGCCACTCGAGTATTTTAGGTCAGTGGGGAAAATTGCATTGGGTTAACTAGCTAGTCATTTTGATTAAACAAACACAATATATATCCCTAACACATTTTATTTACCAAAATAAGTTCCAGCTAGGACAAATATTTCAATTTAAAGACTAAAACAAAAATACTGGAAGAAAATATGTACGAATGTGGTCCTAGTCTTGAAAAAAAGGGCTTTCTAAGCACAAGATGAAAGCCAGAAACCATGAAAAGATGGATAGATTAAACTTGGCAAAAACACACATAATATTTGACAAAGGGTAATATCACTAGTATATGGAATGCTCTTAAAAATGATTAAAAGAATCACAAGAGAAAATGGACATAAGGTACTAACAGGCAATTAAAAAAATATGGATAGTCTCTAAACATTAAAAATTCAACCTCACGAGCAAATAAATGAAATTTAAAACAAAAGGATATATTTTTTATTAGACTGGTAAAGATGAAAAAAAAAAGCCAATTCTCAGCAGTAATTGAACAGTGAGAGTACAAATTTGTACAAACTTTCTAAAGGATATCTTGATAATATGTATTTGCATTTTATCTGAACCGGCATTTCTACTTCCAGGAAGTATCCTACATAAAGCAGACATATGTACAAGGATACTCCTATAAAGATGTTCATCTGTAAAAAAAAAATTGGAAATACCTTAGTTATCCATTGGTAAATACCCTAGTTATCCATCATCAAATTACATCCAAACAAGAGAAAGCTCTATACAGTAGGGTGAGATACCCCAAACATAGTGAATGAAAAAAGTTGGAAAACAAATATAAGCCCAATTACATGTTATATGAAATGATGTGTATGGAGATACCCACTTATCTAGCTGTGTGACCCTGGATAAGCTGCTTAACCTCTCTATGCTTTGGTTTTCTCTTCAATGGTAATAGCAGCTGCCTTATAAAACTTATATAAGGATATCATATATACTGTGCTTAGAACAGTACCTGGAACATGGCAGTCATGCATAATAGCTATTATTATAATCATAATTAGACATAAATGTCTGAAAGTATGTACACCACGTTATCCAGGGTTCACTCACAGGATTTCAGGTGAATTTCAATGTCTTTTTTCACTCCATATTTTTCTGTATTGTGATTCATCTAAAATTCTTTTGTGTTGGGCTGGCCCCGTGGCTTAGCGGTTAAGTGCGCGCGCTCTGCTACTGGTGGCCCGGGTTCGGATCCTGGGCACACACCAACACACTGCTTCTCCGGCCATGCTGAGGCCGCGTCCCACATACAGCAACTAGAAGGATGTGCAGCTATGACATACAACCATCTACTGGGGCTTTGGGGGAAAATAAATAAATAAATAAAATTCTTGTGTGTGTGTGTGTGAGAGGAAGATCAGCCCTGAGCTAACATCCATGCCCATCTTTCTCTACTTTATATGGAACACCGCCACAGCATGGCTCCACAGGTGGTGCACCTGTGCACACCCGAGATCCAAACCCGAGAACCCCTGGCCACCTAAGCGGAGTGAGCGAACCCAACCGCTACACCGCTGGGCCGGCCCCCATCTAAAATTCTTCTAAAGACTGCTTCTGGGTTCCAGAATTCCCTGATAACTTCTCTTTTGACAATATTACTTTTCCCACTGGCCATTACATGTGATCATTTGTGGGCACTCGTGTCCTCTTGAATCTCTACAGAAATCCGGCTCCTCTGCTCCCTTGGGTGCAGGCTAATATCCTGGCCTCAGCTCCCTAACACTGCCCCTTCCTGCATGAGGGGTGATCCCCTGCCCTGCGTCCTTTTCTGCCGGGCTCCTTTGTCCTGTGTCTTGTCCCTGCTAACCACAAGCCTGCGGATACAAGGCTTGGTTAAGCCTAGTTAGAACTGAAGGAAACCTGACCAACTTTGGCAACTATCAATATGGCCTCCTTTCAACCATATCTACTTCTTACATCTTCTTCACCAGTCCAGTCAGGCCACTTTCTTCACTGTTCCAGGAACAGTTCTGGTTTATCTCCACCTTGGGGTATTTACTCCCATATTTCCTCCTGCCTAGAGCACTCTCCATCCTCTCCTCAGTGACTCTTCAAAATCCAACCCATCTCTTAAACTTCTACCTCCTCCGTGAAGCAGACTAGTAGAGCCCTCCATGATCTCAAAGAATAACAGGTAGAAGCTGAAAGGAAAGGATGTTAGACATCCTCTCCTGGTCATCAACTCTCTCTGTAAAGGGCCAGATAGTAAGTATTTTTGGCTTGTGAGTCATACGGTATTTCACAACTATTCAACTTCCATCAGGTAGCACACAGGCAGCCACAGACAACATGAAAATGAATGTGTGTGGCTGTATTCCAATAAAACGTTATTTATGGATATCGAAATTTGATTTTCATGTCATTTTCATAAGTGATGAAATATTCTTCTTCTTGTTTTCAACCAGTTATAAATGTAAAAATCATTTCTAGCCTTACAAAATCAGGCGCCAGCTAGGTTTGGCCCTTGGGTGGTAGTTTGCTGGGCTCTGCTCTATCTAGTTTAACGAACAGCCTCATTTTTAAGAGAACAAAGTCAGGCCCTGAAAAGCTCTAAATAAATTGCCCAACATTAGTTAAGTGACACAGATGGGGCCAAAACCCAAATCCTCAGTCCCTGGCAGGCACATAACAAGTGCTTAATAGGGGAGCTGCACAATGCCATTTTTCTCTTTAAACTACAAACCTATATAGTTGGTGCTTTGATTAGTTTTCTTGTTTTCTAATCTTAGACTGTCTTATATTTCTCATGTACGTCCTCTAGTGTCCTCCCCTGAATCTAATATTCGTGTCTGCCCATAGTAAAATTCAGTACTCAATTTACGCTAAATAAAAATTTCATTATTTTCCCTCTGGGGAGGAAGACCCCATTGTGTTCTTTTATAGCATGTAAAACATTCAGAACCCTACTTTTTTAAAAAAAGTCTCAGATATTAAATATCCACTTAGATTAAATTCATTATATGAATTAAGATAAATGTGTTCAGGCATACATTTTATAAAGACGATAATTTTATGTTTGCTTAATTAAATTGTTTAAGTCATAATTAAAACTGTGTTATAAATTCTTTTTTTTTTTTTTTTGTGAGGAAGATCAGCCCTGAGCTAACATCCATGCTAATCCTCCTCTTTTTGCTGAGGAAGACCGGCTCTGAGCTAACATCTATTGCCAATCCTCCTCCTTTTTTCCCCCCCCAAAGCCCCAGTAGATAGCATATGTCATAGCTGCACATCCTTCTAGTTGCTGTATGTGGGACACGGCCTCAGCATGGCCGGAGAAGTGGTGCGTCGGTGCGCGCCCGGGATCCGAACCCGGGCCGCCAGTAGTGGAGCTCGGGCACTTAACCGCTAAGCCACGGGGCCGGCCCTGTTATAAATTCTTAATAGGCTTTCTCTCATGTTAAAGTTTGAAGCGACTAGGTTTTTATCATTTGTACTCTAGATCAAAAGACATGTGAAATATTATAATCAAAATTAACTTGCTTCATTGTCATCCCCTTCAGTCCCTAGAAATTAAAATGATTTTCCTTACCATCATAATTAAATTCTCATAAATTATTTTAGCCTGATGAAAATTTTCAGAACTCTAATGGGCTAGGAAATATTTTTTGGCCTTAAAAAAAAGAAAAAAAGACACTACTACCCAAAAGACCAGCTTAAAAAGAAAGTCAAAGGGAAGGGGGGCGTGGGCGAAAGGGGTAAAGGGGCACAAATGTATGGTGACAGATGAAAAATAGACTATTGGTGGTGAACATGAAGCAGACTATACCGAAACTGAAATATAATAATTTACACCTGAAATTCACACAGTGTTAAGCCAATATGACCTCAATAAAATAATTTAAAAAAAAAATAAAAGAAAGAAAGTCATAGCTTTCTCTGACCAGCCCAACTTTTCAAAGGCCCGTGTTCCTCCTGTGACAGCAGGTACTACCTACTCCAATGACGTCAGCGTTGTGCAGCCCATTTGTGACAGCGAGACATCCCCAAACAAAGGATTTGGATCATAAGACAGAAATTATTTCAATTTTATTTAAGATCCTACTATTCTTTCTGAACTATACACATAGCAACTAAATCAGGATTATATACTTGAGACTTAACAAAAATGTGTCCATGTGCTGCGGATAGCGATTTTTTAAAAACTACTTTTTCTTTTTTCTGTCTTTAAATACCAGAGTTCCCATATGATCTTTGCAGATCACTCCTTACAGACTAAATTTACAACATGTTTATGGAGCCAGGAGGATGTGAGTGGAGAAAAGAAGTTTAGGAGAATTAGGTGAGATTATAGAAGGAAAGGCAGGAAGTAAATGAAAGGACAATGCTTCAGGCCTGAGATCACAATATTGGAGGGAAACTGATGACAAAGGTGAATGAAAACATTTATTTTGCAGAACCAAAAATCATTTATGTCTCACATTTCAAATATACACATCAAAAAACTAGTGTGAGGATTCATTTGACCTGGTTACTAAAATTCTTTATGAAGCACTAAACTGCACTTAACAAAGGACAAAACCTCAGATTTTTAACATAATGTGTAAAATTTCACATTCCAATCACTACAGTCTAACTGGCAGAAAGTTGACCTCATGGCACAAAATGAAAAACCAAGGTTCAATCTGTTCCAGTGTCCTCTGAAAAAAATGATCTCATTGGAAGGATACCAACGGAAGAGGGAGTGACCAGTATTTTTGTAGGTCTATACTATCCAAATTCCCCCATCCTCCAGTAACCACTAATTTAGTTATGTAAATCTTTCCCATTCTTTTCTACATCGTGAAAGAGAAAGCAATGCGTTGAAAAGGAATGTGATTTCCAGCTCCCTCCTAAGACTCACTGCTGAGGCCTGCTTTTTGTCCCCAAGTTCTCCAACCCCTGTGAGACACTGCTATTTCGAGGCTGTCTTCTTAGCCCCACAAAATGGCTCCCTTTGTGCACTTGTCCAGGATCCCAAGGCTGGCCATACATGACTGCAGGTCGTGATCAATGAAGAACAGATGCCCAGAAAAAGTGGAATCTAAGCTTCTTCCAAGCCTTGAACAGGATCCCAGAGACGCCTATTGCTCATCTTAAAGAACAGGGTGCAATTAGCCGAGACAATGTGGACATCTTCCACAGGATCCAAACCCTTCCACCAGGTTAGGCAAGGGCTTGGAAAAGGGTCCCAGTCCAAACATCGTGCCCAATGTCCCCTTTCCCAAATGTAGTGGCATGAGCAGCCAGAAAGGTCTTAGCCTCTCAGGTGGAGATTGTACGGAAGAGACAATGGATGTCTCCGGCCCCGCCCAAGAACAGGAAACCTCCTCCAGCACGGGAGCCGGGGCCAGGGATGAACTCATTTGACAAACGTCAAATGGGGAAGCGAAAGAGGAGGGATGCAAAGACCGAGGTCCGAAGGTTTGAGCGCAAAAAACCCACTCGGACTGGCTCGCTCCCCCTCCCATTCGGAGGTGGGAGCGGGAGGGGAAGGAGCAGGGGTCTTTCCTTTGTTAGCAGAGAGGAGGCACTTCGCAGAGTGCTGACCGATGAGTCCTGGATGGGGGTGGGAGTCGCGATGACCAGCCCCGCCCGACCACAAATGCTACCTGCTGGGCGGGCCCCAATGGGTAGGAGTCCGCCGGACCCGATCGCTGCGGCTGCAGGATCTGACTGCCGCGCCGAGCGCGGGGCCGCCACCTGCCCCGGGCCAGAAGCAAGAGCGCGTGGCTTGGGGTGGGACAATGGGGCCGGACCGAGACTCCCGTGGGCTGCCCGGGCACCCGGGGGCCAGGACCACCGCCCTGGGGCCAAACCGGCCGCAGCGCAAAGGGGAGAAAGCTAACCCTTTCGGCAGGTCCCAACTAACAAGAAGCCGCCGCGCCGCGAGGACTAGCGGTCCCGGACCTCCCAGCCCCTCGCTCCGGGGGAGGAATGAATGGGAGAGGAGTGGGAATCGGGCGGGGCCGGGGTGCCAGGCTCGCCCGGAGACACAAAGGCGGCGCAGACGGCCGAACCCCGCCGCCCGGTGGGGCGCGAGCGCGACGTCCCGGGCACGTTATCGCCAACGACCAGCCTCCAGACCCACGCGGCCACGCCGGGCAGCGACCCTCCCGCCCCCAAGGCCCGCGCGGCACGGGCGCCACCCCGCCGCCTCACCGGGAGCTATTCCTGCTGTTGGGGTCGACACCCTTGAAGGTAGTAGTGGTGGTCATGGCGCCGAGGAGCGAGGTAGGCTGGCGCAGGACCAGAGCACTGAAGGGTTCGGGTCCGAGGGGCGCAGAGCAGCTCCCCAAGCCACCAGCGGCGACCGATGCAGGAGCCTCCGCCACCGCCTGGAACGCCTGCCGCCGCCTTTATACGTTTCACAAACCCCACCCCCGCCCCACCTGCATTGGCCGATTCAAATAGCTCTCTTCATCCCTATTGGTTCCCTGGAGTGTCAAGTATCGTGTGGCGTAATGACCGGCTGTGGCTGCAGCTGCTCAGCCTAAACCCGCCCCCTTCCTGGTCAGGGAAGGTCTAGAGGAGTTCCCCCTCCCCCACCCTAAAAACTCAGAGATGATTGGACAAAGGACGAACCTGCCCCGCGCTGGGTACAAGTTGTGCTCGCTGTCACTTAAAAAAGTTACCTGACAGGACGGAAACCTCGCTCACGGCAAGCTGGTACCCACAAACCGAAGGCAGATTTGTCGTTACCATTCACTTATTTGCCTTACTCATGGTGGGACAGTAAGGGCCTGCTCCTTAAGGGATGAAAATTACTGCTACAAATTGACACTTATGTATTGAATACCTACTGTGTCCCGTTTGGAAATCTGACAGTCCCAAAGCAGCAGCACTATGAGTCAGCAACAGAAAGGTCGCCAAGACGATCCCTTTTAAAACGACTGGAAATTCTTTACATTTTAACGTTACTATTTAGCTGTAATGGGTGGTGCAGGCACTAGACCAAAATTACAGACGTTCCCATTTGACGGCCTGTTCTAAGGCTGGTTAATGCCTGGCGGCAGGGAATGGCCACATCCCTTGCTACCAAAACTACTGGAGCAGCCCAGGCCTCAGCAGCTGTTTATAACCCTTAAGTCATGCCTCTTCCACCTGTCCGGGTAAATCTATCCCTGCAACAAATGCGGACACACTTGGAGGGCTCAGGAATGACTGTGTACAAGATCATCATAGGAAAAAGTCTTGGGCAAACAAGACTGGAGGCCCTCCCCTGTCATGCATGTTTCCTCAAGGCAGATCTTTTTTTCACCATTTCCATAAAAATCGAATTCCCTTGCTCTTTGTGTGGCTTCCTCCTTCCAGGCAGTTAGAAGTTTGTATTCTTGATTAACCACTCTCCTGGGCTTTCATGAAAAGCCAGACATAAGTTCTTCTCTTCTAGAAGGCATGGATCATGTCTTTATGTGCTTGGCACAAAAGTATGAAACACACCACTTGTTTGGATTAAAGTCTTCCCATTCTTAGGGCCAGACCAGTGGGGCAGGCAGTTAAGTGCACACGCTCCATTGCGGCAGCCCGGGGTTCGCCGGTTTGGATCCTGGGCACGCACCGACGCACCACTGGGAAGGCCATGCTGTGGTGGCATCCCATATAAAGTGGAGGAAGATGGCCATGGATGTTAGCCCAGGGCCGATCTTCCTCACACACACACAAAAATATTATACTATTAAAAAATAAATAAAAATAAGGGCCGGCCCCGTGGCTTAGCGGTTAAGTGTGCGCGCTCCGCTGCTGGCGGCCCGGGTTCGGATCCCAGGCGCGTACCGACGCACTGCTTCTCCGGCCATGCTGAGGCCGTGTCCCACGTACAGCAACTAGAAGGGTGTGCAGCTATGACATACAACTATCTAATGGGGCTTTGGGGGAAAAATAAATAAATAAAATTATTTAAAAATAAATAAATAAATAAATAAAAATAAAATCTTCCCATTCTTAAAGGCTGAGCCTTTAAGAATTTAAGCCTTTAAGCCTTTCCAAAACCTTAAAAAAACAAAAAAAAAAACTTTCAGAGCAATCTAACCAGTGCGCATGCATGCCCTCCTCAAAAATCACTTAACTATCGACCAGGAGGTAGCAGAGTATGGCTGGTTGTTAGCTCAGGCGCTCATGGAAGAAATTTGGTTTGCATCTCGATTCTTACCTTTTCTGAGCACTAGAGTTTCCTCATTTGTAAAATAAGGATAAAATAGTATTTAGACTCCACAGAGTTGCGAGGACTGAATGAAGTAACGGATGGAAAGTGCTTGGCCCAACACACAAGAAATCAAAGTGATAGCCATTTTTATTATCACACTTGCTTGGAAAGTGAATCACATACTTTAAACAATCTGAAATTGTCTTTCCTATGTTAAATTAGGAGTTTGGACTTGACTCTTAGGGTCCCTTTTGACCTACACTTTTGAATTTGTACTTGACTTGCCTTATTTCCTCCCTTCTCTGTCGTCTAGTAGAAGACAGGATGGTGTGGCAATACAGCACTGGACTGGAAATCAAAAAGCCTAGGTTCTAGTTCCACTCCGTCCCAATGTAAGACATTTCTAGGTCATTTATGCCCTTGAGCCCACTTTCCTCATCTGTAAAATGGGGTTAACAGCACCTATTCTGAGTTGTTGTGAGGGTTAGAACGCGATAATTCTAAGAATGTTGTACATGAGAATAACCCATGAACTTTTAATGAATACAAATGAATGCCAGGTTCCATCCAAGATCTACTGAATTGGAAATTCTGGGTCCAGTCACAGATATCTTTAAGAAGTTTAACAGGTAATTCTCACATATAGCTTGGGCTGAGAACCTCTACTTCAAAGGTAAGGAAGGAATCAGTCCCAGGAAAACTCTTTTTTTAACCTAATCTGATTTATGAAGAGTAAATTTATGTAAAACAGACATCTGATTAAGACCGTCTTAGGCAAGCCTGTTTGGCATATTCACTGTATTTTAAAGTATAACTGACAGAAATTTCCAGAATAACTAGCCCTCCTATTTACTTGTTCATGTACTGTAACAGTTTTGACTGAAATCACTGTACTCCACTTTCTGCTGCAAGATGCAGATTTGGGGTAAAACAGATATGATATGTAGCTCTGCCTTAACCTTTGTTCCAGATGACCAACTCAGTTGAAAACGGGACATTACTAGAATTACATTTTGTCCAAAAGATCAACACAGATCAGGATCAAAAGATGCAAAAGGATGAGGCAATGTGAACACCTGGTTTTAAAATCACAAAGGGCCATCATTATGACTCTTATAATATGTATCTAGGATTCTATATCAATACACAATTTGTTCCAAATTCTCAGGTTAACCTAAAAATCTAAAGAAATAAAAGACAGATGAAATCTTATGACAAGGAATGGGCTAACAGCTATTTCATGACCTATAGCAGTGTTTTTCAAACATTTATGAAGCAGAATCCAAAGATATAAAATAGATTAACAGAGCAGCTGTGACTAAAACTGGGCAGAGGATCCCAAATCCTGGCCCTCTCTGTCTCCTCCTGTCCTTTGCTGGCCTCTCTCTCCACTCTGTCCTCCTCTCTTCATACAATCCCAGGGTTCTATAAGATGAAATTTTAAAACCACTGCCCTACACACATGTCTGTTTTCACCTGCTTTCTAAATATAGTTAAGGGGAGGAGAATGAGAAGTTGCCCACACTCTTTATAACTTTTCATGTCTTTAAGCATTAAGTGGTCTTCAATTTCCCTTAGTCCCACACTGCCACTTCTCTACTATATTCAAAGTACTGGTCTTCTGTTTATAATTCAATTCAGAAAGCCTAGTAATCAGCTTTCCCAACAGGTTTTTGTAAACCCAATAGTCTCAGAATTTCCTCAGAACACAATCTGTTGTTCTGAAGCAGGTAGCAAGAAATCTTTACTATTTAAAAGATGTCAGAAAAAGTTGAAAGCTCTAATAATTTTCCTTTTAATATGGACAGGAATCCTGTTGGCTTTTAAATTTGTTGCTGAGTGTGTGGAGAGTTTTATTTAAGAATGCAATGTACAACTTACTCAGAATAATCTGGAAGTTGTTCTTCACCACTTGTGCCTAATAATATAATACAGTAGTCCCCTCTAACCCTCGGGGGATACGTTCCAAGACCCCCGGTGGATGCCTGAAACCATGGATAGTACTGAACCCTATATATAACTATGTTTTTTCCTATACATACGTACCTATGATAAAGTTTAATTTATAAACTAGGCACAGTACGAGATTAAGAATAACTAATAACAAAATAGAACAATTATAATAATATCCTGTAATAAAAGTAACGTTTGTAGTCTTTCTCTCAAGATATCTTATTGTACTATACTCACCGTTCTTCTTGTGATGATGTGAGATAGAATACCTACGTGATGAGATGAAGTGAGGTGAATGATGTAGGCATTGTGAGACAGCATTAGACTACTATTGACCTGATGATGATACGTCAGAAGGTAGATTATTACGCGATGATGATGCCAATGGTTAGATGTTAGAAGTAGATGTCAATGGTTGGGGTTCCAACAAAGGGATGATTCAAGTCCGGGGCAGGATGGAACAAGATTTCCTCACGCTACTCAGAATGGATGTCCATTTAAAACTTACAAATTGTTTATTTCTGGAATTTTCCATTTAATATTTTCAGACCGCAGTTCACTGCAGGTAACCAAAACCAAGAAAAGAAAACCTCGGATAAGGGGGGACTACTGTAACTAAATTTTAACCAAATACAAAAATCTCGACTTAACATAGCATCTCCTAGCCCTCAAGCATCTGTTTTTGCCTTGAATGTCACCAGCTTTCCCACTACCGGGAAAAGTGTTCTGAATCCCCCATAATTTCAACCTGCCTCAATTTATTCCAGAATACCAGAGGAAATTGGCCATCTACATGGCCTCATGGAATTTACCTAGATTCTGCAATCAAATTTGAACCAATCTCTTAGATCAGTGTCTTTCACTGTAATCCAACAGACATATTAGGTTGAACCACATGAAACTGTATATTATCTATTTTTGACCTACGAGAACAGCAATTGCTTATGTTGAACCACAGTGTAATACATACTCTTAACATTTTCTACTCCTTCTATTTCATTATTAAAAGAAAATGCTGGTCATATGCTTTTGAACTTGGTTAAGTGACTCAGTTAATGAATGGCACATCAAGAAGTATTTCTAACAGGCATACTTCTCAACCCCAATATCATAGGGTGCCCCATAAGTATATGACTTATGTGTGACTTAACCACACATATTTACACATACATTCTTCATCCGTCACTCCTAAAGCCAAATTTAGTATGCATCTGTCCATTCTTTTCTTAGCTGTATCCTCACCAAAAAAAAAGGTAGATCAATGCCACTAAGAGATAGCCCAAGGAGTTTATTTTCTCTTAAAACTCATTTGCCATTAAACAAATGAACCAACCAAGAGGTCTCAAATATGGAAAATGGCTTTCTCATGTTCTTGCCTGATCTTTATTCAAAGTTAAGGTAAACGAAATGGTACATACACTCTACTAAGGTCTCACATGCCCCTCTCAGGTCCTTTTTAATCACTCTGAATTGTAGAAAGGGAGAGCGTGAGTCATAGCTCCCCATTATTTCCTCCTCCTCTCAGACGAAGAGCTGAATAAGATTATGTGGTTTAAGTTTGTCCTCTTTCCCCAATTCCATGCTACTATTTCTCTATTTAATAAACAAGCAAATAACTCCCCTAACTCATCTGTCCTGTTCTCCTAGAAACGAATTTATAGCCTCCTTTGCAAAAATAATTACTAAAATTACAAACATCAAAAAATTTAGGGGCTGGCCCCCTGGCTTAGTGGTTAAGTGCTTGCACTCCACTGCTGGCGGCCCGGGTTCGGACCCCGGACGCGCACCGACGCACCGCTTCTCCGGCCATGCTGAGGCCGCATCCCACATACAGCAACTAGAAGGACGTGCAGCTATGACATACAACTATCTACTGGGGCTTTGGGGGGGGAAAAATAAAATAAATAAAATCTTTAAAAAAAAAAAAAAAAATTTAAAAGGATATGCCCAGAAAAACGTATGAGAAAATTCTTCCCTTATTATTCCAAACTCTATAACCTGTGGCAAAGTTAGCCATATAATATACCTTAAAAATATGAATTGCAAAGAAAACAAATATTACATGACAACTCTTAGACTTTAAAAGGCCCCAAGGGTGTAGGAAATCCCAAAATGATCTCATACATAATCACATGTCACTGCTTACAGGGAACTAACACTCCACATTCCAAATAATAGATTAAATTCCTAACCTGTTTATATACTCTATTCTAATAATGTTCCACTGTGAAGAACTCTTTTCATTAGCTAACCACTATACAGACCAAAGTTGCATTATAAAACACACATATTTTGGGCCGGCCCAGTGGCCCAAGCGGTTAAGTGCACGCGCTCCGCTGCGGCGGCCCAAGGTTCCCCAGTTTGGATCCCGGGCGTGCACCCATGCACCGCTTGGCAAGCCATGCTGTGGCCGCGTCCCATATAAAGTGGAGGAAGATGGGCACGGATGTTAGCCCAGGGCCAGTATTCTTCAAGCAAAAAAAAAAAAAGGAGGATTGGCAGATGTTAGCACAGGGCTGATCTCCTCACCAAAAAAAAAAAAACCATATATTTCTCACTACATCCAGGACTAATCCTGAAATCATCACCTAGATAATGAGAATGCTGAAGCATCTTCTAGATGGGTCCTTTTGGTTCTTCAAATATTGGGGAGTCATTAAAATCCTGAGAATCGTTTTTCCTTCAAGACTCATTAGGGCACAATTTAGTATTAAGCACTTATTAAAAAACCTAATGAGATAAGATTGTATTCAGTTTTTAAAATGAATAGCAAGTTCTTGGCCTGGCCTCCAGTTTCTCGTTTACATTAAGTGCAAGCCAATCAATAGAGATTATGGTATTCAGTTGAAGCCTCAGCATCCTACGGCAGAGCCCTTACTTCACACTGGAAATAATAACTTTTATTTGAAGAGTTCAGTATGTGGGAGGCATTGCGCTAGGCAGCCACAACATATATTACCTCATTTAATCTTCACCATAAGGTGCTTAACAAGAGTTGTGAGGATGCCCCCCAGAATTGCTTCTCAATTCCACATTGCTTTGAAAATACATTTCTGAGGGTAGGGCCCAGGCACTGGTATTTTTTAAAAGCTCACCAGGGGATTCTAATGCAAAACCACAATCCAGAACCACTGTTAGTCACATTAAAAGCAGCAGCATCCTAACTCAAAAATAACCCTCAGCAGCACAGCTGGCCCTCTCCAGTACACCATAGGCCCCACAAAGACCTTGGAAAAACTTTCCAACAGGCCTCCCTCAAATCCTGGGATTTCACTGTCTGCTGACCTTCTGGTGTCACAATCTCCCACATAATTACACACTTTGACCCAAGTCTCTCATTTCTCCTCAACCTGTGTTTACTCCTTCCCATCTTCCATTCAATCTCATCTCCTTTAGGTAGAATGTAATCTGATCATCAGATTAAAATCATTCCCATGAAAAACAATGAGCCAAATAACTCGACACTCCTATTTCTGAAAAGTTGCTAATAATACTTTTTGTCTTGGTCTCAAGCAGCTTGTATGAATATGAGGGGTGTTTAAGAATAAAAATTCCCTCATATCCTATACAGAACTGTGTTCACTTAGATACTATTTGCTACTTTTAGAATATAAACGTGGGGTATTAATGTGAGGGCAGCCAGAAAGAGTTTAACTAAATTATTGAAACAGTTAACTAAAATGGCAGTATAATGCCTATCATTTGAACCTCCTCTCCCAGGCCAAAAAAGTTAAAAATAGATTAAAAAGTTATATAATAGTTACTTTCAGTATTTTCAACAACTCACTTACTTTCAAAATGTTTTTTAACAAGTGCACCATAAATTTTTCCACAGAGTATTTGTCTTCTTGGTAGCAAATTATGTGAAATAAGGTGACAGTAACAACCAAGAAAAGTTCATTTAAGAACAGAAATAAGGTGAATCTTAAAGTAGTTATACAATGACCGAATATTAATAAGCTGCAACATACTATATTATGAAACTGTGCCCTTTATACACATTTCCCTCTGTCTTTTTTAATTCTACCAAAGTTTTTCCACTATGAAAGAATCTATTCTAAAGTTATCTTCCCCCAACATGGCAAAAGCTCAGATACAACAAGTTAGTAAATTCCTCTAATTAAACAAGAATCCAATTCAAGAACCCTTCCACAATAAAATTCTCTGGCTTGAATTTTAATCTTAACTTTCATTTTTAGGACACCACAAAATTTCAATATTTAGTAGTACCTAGAGCAACAAGTCAAAAAAAAACGTACTTACCTGATCTCTTCTAAGAATTCTTGGGGGCAGGCTTCTCACAGTGTTTCACAATATAAACTGTAAAGATAGCTTGGTAGCACTACACATACAGGAAAATAAAAGTTCAGTTGATTCAAGATTAACTCTTACACATACAGAGCCAAAAATCTATGAACTTCCTGCCGTCTCTGGAGCAGCTTATTCACTATAGAAATGACAAATGTAAAAAAGACCATATTGCTAGAAGTAGAGTGAATTGAGTGACAAGGCATTATAGTACATGGAAATTTGATCCAAAAAGGCCACATTGGTAGGTAGTAGGGATGGGAATTTGGTTTCTTGAGAACCAATACAGGAGAACTCAATTAACAGACATCAGGAAACTTAATCTCTAATCCCAGTTTTATAACCATCTAGCTATGTGACAAATAACAATCCTCTGAACCTCAGCTTCCTTATGTCTAAAATAGGGGTTAGAATTAGGTAATCTTTACATATCTTTCCAGCACTAATATTCTATTGCTTCTACAGTTATCTTTCTCCATACAATTGAATTTAAAAACGGGAGTGCCTGCATATTTAAGGCTCTAAGAATGGATATCATGTTGACAAACATCTTCTGTCCCTCAACATGCTCAAATAAGGAAAAAAATATTCTATTTTAGGCTAGGGAGTATTAACTCATCAAAGCCAAGGTTAAAATGGTTGTGATTTATCAGCAGAGTTAGCAAAATCAGAACTTCTTCCAAGCTGCATGTACTAAGTCACTCCGCCTCAGGTAGCGGTTACAGAAAAGAATACTTGGAAGTCAATCCACAACATTGTGACGCAATTTTTTTGCTAGTCAAGTTGCATATGTGGAACTGCCTAAGCTTTTTGAACAAAGAGGCTGAAACATCCATTGCTAGTCATCTATATAACTTTGTTATCCTTTGTCTTGTATCAGTCTGTCAGAGGTGCAAAGTAGCTTTATTACTTCCTTGAAATGTTACTTCTAGCAGGCCTATTAATGTCATGTTTTTTTCTGAGCTTCAACTTTCTATTTAATATTCCTCAGAATAAAGAAAACAGCTCATTTTAAACAAGAAGTTTATTTAAACAACAAGACGCTTGACTTGAAGGGAAAACTATCTAGGATTCATTTCTTTTAGAGTAATTTATCCCTACTTAAAGACAGATTGCCCTACATGTAACAGCTACGTACAAAAAAGTTATAAAATTGTCCTTGGTTTTACAATGATAAATGAAAAACATTAAAATTCTCCAATCGAACAAGGTATGCAAGGATTTTTACGCTGTTCTTTTTCTGTTAAACAGTGAGAGCAAAATAACTTACTGGAATATAAAGATAAGAGCTGAATGAGCATGCCACTAATGGAGAAAGGGGGTATTTTCACAGAACCAGTATTTTTCCCTATCCCATCTCCATTTGATGTCAATCAAAACATACCATTGGCCATTTAGTTAAAAAAAAAAAAATGCAATATGCTTGTGCACATACACCAGTTACTTTATGTACAATAAAGGAATGGGGAAGGGGAAAATGAAAGAATAGAGAAAACTATACTGTAGTAGTCAGGATGTGGTGGAACCAAATTGCAGTTTTCTAATTGAGAATGTCTTGGTCTGGAGGAAGAGCTCTGGAGTAAAGTAGCAGATTCCCTTTTTAATAGACACCTCCTGTCTGCTGCTGGAACACATCAATTGTATCTTCATCCTCCATTTCCAACTAGCATAAAAGAGAAAAAAACACATATTGAAGGCTACTGATTATTCAGCTCTTAAAATTTATAACTATCAGTGTTAAATATCCTGAAAGGGCCAGCCCCGTGGCTTAGCGGTTAAGTACTCGCGCTCTGCTGCTGGTGGCCTGGGTTCGGATCCCGGGCGCGCACCGACGCACCACTTCTCTGGCCGTGCTGAGGCTGTGCCCCACATGCAGCAACTAGAAGGATGTGCAGCTATGACATACAACTATCTACTGGGGCTTTGGGGGGAAAATTAATAAATAAATAAAAAGTAAAAAAAGTTTACTTTAAAATAAATAAATAAATATCCTGAAAAACTGCACAAGTTCCACCCAATTCCAGTGTTCATTATTTTAGATGTCCCATAGCTTAACATACCATCAGACTTTGGTTTAAATAATTTTTTACTTGGTCCTCTTTTTTTATGAATATTATAGAAAACTTAGGGGCTGGCCCGGTGGCTTGGCGGTTAAAGTGCTCGCGCTCCGCCGCTGGTGGCCCGGGGTTCAGATCCCGGGTGCGCACTGACGCACCGCTTCTCCAGCCATGCTGAGGCTGGGTCCCACATACAGCAACTAGAAGGATGTGCAACTATGACATACAACTATCTACTGGGGCTTTGGGGGAAAAAAGGAGGAGGATTGGCAATGGATGTTAGCTCAGAGCCGGTCTTCTTCAGCAAAAAGAGGAGGATTAGCATGGATGTTAGCTCAGGGCTGATCTTCCTCACAAAGCAAAAAAAAAAAGAAAGAAAGAAAACTTAGTCTTTTTGTTTTTGAGGAAGATTAGTCCTGGGCTAACATCCGTGCCCATCCTCCTCTACTTTATATAGGACACTGCCACAGCCTGGCTCAACAAGTGGTGCAGAGGTCCACCCCCAGGATCCGAAACCGCAAACCCCAGGCCACGGAGGTGGAGCGCACGAACTTAACAGCTACCCCACCGGGCTGGCCCAAAAACTTAGTTTTTAAGTTAAAAAGCTGAATATGTCCATGAGTTAAATCATCTCACCTTTAATTATTGAAAATAAGAGTGATGTGTGTAAAGGATCTCACTGCAATGTTGTTTAGATGAGCAAGACTGGAAATAACCTAAATATCAATCAATACAAACCCAAAGAAATACGGTACACCCACACGTGAAATATCATGTAGCTGTTATTAAAGAATAAGTAGATTTACATGTGCAGAAATGGAAATATCCTAAGATATAGTATTAGACTAAAAACAAAATTTTAAAAACAGCTCATAGTATGATTACATTTGTGTTTTTAAAAGTTTCTGTATGTAAATAACATGGATATATCCTTGCCTATGCAAAAAACACAGGTTACCTCTACACAGTAAAGAAAGAGATATGGGCAAGAAGAGACTTGTTAAACAAACTAATTTAAATTTTAGAATGCTATTCAGGGGCCGGCCTGGTGGCACAGTGGTTAGTGAGCGTGCTCCGCTGCTGGCGGCCCCGGTTCAGATCCCCGGCACGCACCGACACGCTGCTTGTCAGGCCATGCTGTGGCGGCGTCCCATATACAAAATAGAGGAAGATGGGCACAGATGTTAGTTCAGGGCTAATCTTCCTCAGCAAAACAAACAAACAAACAAAAAAAACAACCATGTTGATTGCAGGAAGGTCCTGCCTTGGTACATATGGCAACATTGTAAAGTAAGTTTTGTAACACAGTTTATTATGCTGATAATTACCCTTGAAAAATTCTTTCTAAAAACTGGTAATTGTGAAGATAAAACAATAACCCGGGGTACCTAAAGAAAGGGAACTGTTCCTTTTTTTTTTTTTGCCCCCTTATTTTTCCCCCAAAGCCCCAGTAGATAACTGCATGTCATAGCTGTACATCCTTCTAGTTGCTGTATGTGGGACGCAGCCTCAGCATGGCTGGAGAAGCGGTGCGTCAGTGCGCGCCTGGGATCCAAACCCGGGGCCGCCAGCAGCGGAGTGCGCGCACTTAACCGCTAAGCCAGGGGGCCGGCCCGGGAACTGTTTCTAATAAAATTTAAATATACTACAAGTAGGGGTAAGGCATTAAAATATTAATGACTAAGTCTCAATTCCCTCTTTGTAAAATGGAATAGCATACAGTTATGTAAATTAAATGAAAAAAGTATTTAACAGAATGATGGGCACATAATAATTATATTGTTATTAAAATTGGCTGCTAAAAAGTTCTAATTTATCACAATTCTGCTATTTAATAAATATTGGGAGAAAAATTCTAAAATAAATAAATTTCATTCTAAAATGAATTCAGGGCCGGCCCCGTGGCTTAGCGGTTAAGTGCACGCGCTCCGCTGCTGGCGGCCCGGGGTTCGGATCCCTGGTGCGCACGGATGCACCGCTTCTCCAGCCATGCTGAGGCCGCGTCCCACATACAGCAACTAGAAGGATGTGCAGCTATGATGTACAACTATCTACTGGGGCTTTGGAGGAAATAAATAAATAAATAAATAAAATTTAAAATGAATTCAATTCCACAGCAGAACAAAAAGCAAGCAGGCTTTAGTTAAATCCTGTTTCTGCCTTGGAAATGACACTCAATGTCTGCAGCCCCAGTGGCCTCATCTGTGACGATACTTCTCCTGGAGAATCCCTTTTGATGGCATTTAAGGGATATCACACAAAAGACAAGGTCCCTACAGCCTAATGTTGCTTCTCTTCCCTCAGGCCTTTAAAATGAGTAACACCCAATCTGTTTTAGCTGAGTGTAATTGAGAAGGAAGCATGGCGTACTCATGGTTTGCTACTATGAAACAGAAAAAGCAAGATCCAAGATCCGGACCCGCCCGTGGCTTAGCGGTTAAGTGTGCGCGCTCCACTGCTGGCGGCCTGGGTTCGGATCCCGGGTGCGCACCGACGCACTGCTTCTCAGGCCATGCTGAGCCGCGTCCCACATACAGCAACTAGAAGGATGTGCAGCTACGACATACAAACTATCTACTGGGGCTTTGGGGGAAAAATAAATAAATAAAATTATAAAAAAGAAAAAACAAGATCTGACCCTAACTACAATCAAATAGAGAGTGCTACTAAACATTTCAAAAAAATAAAAATAAAATAAAATGAATTCAATTCCAAATAATGAGTTAAATTCCAAATTCAACTTCAAGATTTTATTATGCAGTTCTGAACAAACCCTCCTTACAGTTTAATATTTGCAGCTAGCATAGTAGACAAGCCCCAAAACTTTTTTCTGGTGGTGGGTGAGGGCTTCAAAAGACAGAAAACACATTCTAATAATCAGAGTTTAGCATAATGATTTTTTTTATTCTTTTAAAACCATCAAAACAGATCTTCAAGCTATTTACTGAAATAAAATTACTGGAATGTTAAATTTTATAGTGAAAACTTTAAGTGCCTTCAAAGGATAAGAGAGCTTTTTCTCTCTCATTCAAGACAATTCAGCTCCCCCTTGTGGTTACATCCTGTAATTGCTTCTCAGAGACTCCCCAATGGAAATTTCTTGAAAATATTCTTCCCTCAAGTACAACTCACAGACATTTCAAATTTTTGAAGATTATCAACAAACCACAATCTGGTTGTGCTGCTTCACTCATACCATATTTATCACTTTATAGTTTTTACGGGGTGATAAATTCTAAAGTACAAAGGCTCCAATTTAAATTTCTGTTATCAAAATCTTTTTTCCCAGGGCTGGCCCGGTGGTGTAATGGTTAAGTTCGTGTGCTCTGCTTTGGCGGCCCAGGGTTCGCAGGTTCGGATCCCGGGCGCAGACCGATGCACTGCTTATCAAGCCGTACTGTTGCAGCGTCCCATTTAAGGTAGAGGAAGATGGGCATGGATGTTAGCCCAGGGCCAATGTTCCTCAGCAAAAAAGAGGATTGGCAACAGATGTTAGCTCAGGGCTAATCTTCCTCCAAAAAAAAAAAAAATACATATATATATATATATATCTTCCTCAAAACTGGGAGTCTTACATGGAACTTGACAGGGTAAAAAGAAACAAAGACAAAGAGCTTCTGCCACAGAAGACAGCCTAGCTGACCCCTTAAAGTGCTAGAACAACTTAAGTCATATGTAGAGATTAAGGGATCAGACAGTGGCAACTCTTGTAGTAAGGGTTTGGAAAGCCACCTATTATCAAGAGCCCTCCCCGTCAAACTAAGCTATCAGAGACTTGCAGTTGGAGCCATTAGTTCCCTTCAATTCACAAGGACAGGCAAAAGACACTTCTGTATGAGAACCTAAAAGGATTATGAACAGCTAACCGATCACCTGTGGGGAACCTTGAGTATGACGATTAAGACCCATAGCAACAAAAACAAAAGGAAAACAATTCTGAAGAAACAGACAAGAGTTTTAATTATCTTCTCCAAATAAAGCTGGCAATAAGAAAAAAACAGATTGAGCCAGCCGGCAATAAGAAAAAAACAGATTGAGCCAGCCCAGTGGCACAGCGGTTAAGTGCCTGCACTCTGCTTCTGGCGGCCTGGGATTCGCAGGTTCAGATCCCGGGAGGTGCACACCAACGGAGCACTTGTCAAGCCATGCTGTGGCAGCATCCCATATAAAGTAGAGGAAGATGGACACAGATGTTAGCCCAGGGCCAATCTTCCTCAGCTAAAAAAAGAGGAGGGTTGGCATCAGATGTTAACTCAGGGCTAATCTTCCTCAGAAAAAGAAAAAAATGGATTCAAGTAAGTAAACGACTGATTAGTTTTACTAAGTGATAACCAGATATTTAAAAACCACTGGTGTTTCCTGAATCTATTCCTATTTTCTCCTTTCTCTTCCCCTTTGGTCATATATGACATAGCTTTGAACTGTATATTCCAATGTCAAAGTTCACAAATTAATAAAGCTGTTGAGAAAATTACAAAAAACACTGATTCTTCTAGTTAGCAGATTTTTTTACCTGTGCAGGTGTGTCTGTTTCATTGATTGGCTGCCCGTCAAATCGGAATCTGATCTGCCTCATTGACAAACCCTGGACAAGAAAGTTTAAAAGTAATAAGCGTGCAAAGGAACAATTAAGAACTAAAACTACATGCATATTTAGCCATGAATATATTGAGAGACCTAAATAAATGATCATCAATATGTTAACATTTCTATGTGTGTAAAAAGATTTGGGATGATTTTCACTTTCTTTAAACTATATTGTTTGATTTTCTTTGGAAAAATGATTTTTTTAAAAAGGTCTTTTTTAAAAAGCTGTATTGCTTTTGAGACCATAGTTACTCTAAGCTTGAACAGATCATACCCCGAGTTAAACAGAATATTTAAATAAGTTAGAAAGATACTCAAAGGAAATTTAAAGTAACAGATGGCACAAGCAATATTCTTCAATGCATGCTAAAGAGCTCTCCAAAGAAAAATATCACCCTTAATAATAATGAAAACTGGAAGTCACCTAAAAAGGTGTAATGATTAAAATAAAACTTTGCCTAAAAGCTACCTTACTTTCATTTCTATCCAAACAGCTCTAACACTATAACACCATGCAAGAGTAACCTATGCCTCAACCCAGCAGAATGCTAGGCACACCACAAGCATTCAACAAGTTCTCATCCTTGGGCATTCAGGACATTTCCACCAGAACACAAGGCAATAACTGTCCTAAAACGATCCATAAGACCACAGTCCACACCCAAGAAATTCCTGGAATAGCCCAAAAGCAGCACCTGCTTTTTAATTTCCTTCTTAGTACTTACCCAAACCTGCAATTATTTATTATTTGTCAACCTCTCTCCAGAAAATAAGCTCCAGGAGGGATAGGAACTTAGACTTGTCTTGGTTACACTGTATCTTTTGCACATAGTAGGTGCTCTTTGCACATAGTAGGTGCTAAGTACTGATGAAATAAAATGGATGAAAAGCAATATCCACTTAACCATGCTTCGCTTTCTCTTTCTTTAAAAATAAATCTAGGGGCCAGCCCCGTGGCTTAGCGGTTAAGTGCGCGCGCTCTGCTACTGGCCGCCCGGGGTTTGGATCCCAGGCGCGCACCGACGCTTGTCCAGCCATGCTGAGGCGGCGCCCCACATACAGCAACTAGAAGGATGTGCAACTATGACGTACAGTTATCTACTGGGGCCTTGAGGAGAAAAAGGGGGAAAAAAAAATGGCAATAGATGTTAGCTCAGGGCCGGTCTTCCTCAGCAAAAAGAGGATTGGCATGGATATTAGCTCAGGGCTGATCTTCCTCACGCACACACATACACAAAAATTCATTGTTCCAAAATAAATAAATGAATAAATAAATAAATAAATCTAAAGCTACTAAGTTGGGGAGAAGCTTTATTACAAAAAGGGAATTTTAAAATTATAGGGGCCGGCCTGGTGGTGCAAGCAGTTAAGTGCATGCGCTCCGCTGCGGCGGCCCGGAGTTCACAGGTTCGGATCCCGGGCACGCACCGACACACTGCTTGTCAAGCCATGCTGTGGCGGTGTCCCATATAAAGTGGAGGAAGATGGGCATGGATGTTAGCCCAGGGCCAGTCTTCCTCAGCAAAAAGAGGAGGATTGGCAGATGTTAGCTCAGGGCTGATCTTCCTCACACACACACACAAAAAAAGAATTATATTACTATGGGCCAGCCCCCCGGCTTAGCAGTTAAGTGCGCGCGCTCTGCTACTGGTGGTGCAGGTTCAGATCCCGGGCGCACACTAACGCACCGCTTCTCTGGCCATGCTGAGGCCGTGTCCCACATACAGCAACTAGAAGGATGTGCAACTATGACATACAACTATCTACTGGGGCTTTGGGGAAGGAAAAGAGGAGGATTGGCAATAGATGTTAGCTCAGAGCTGGTCTTCCTCAGCAAAAAGAGGAGGATTAGCATGGATGTTAGCTCAGGGCTGACCTGCCTCACAAAAAAAATAATAAAATAAAATAAAATAAAATTATATTACTAAAGTTTACCTTCAAGAAATTTTTATATGCATCTAACGAGATAAATGAGCCTAAACACAACCGTTCTCCAAAGCGGATTCCAATGTTTTACTTATCAAGCTCAAGTACTTTACTTTACCCACCTGACACAGGGGTGGGCGAAGGGGAAAGGAGGAAAGCAGCAAAGCTGTTGGTAATTGCAGCCAAATGAAGACAAGATAGGAAAACAGAGTACCTTTGGTATGTTGTGACTATATTAACTTGAAAAATAGCTTTCCAGGAAGCATCTTACAAAAAGTCACTCCTGTGTCATGGTCAAATCACAAACTATAATTATTGTTACACAAACTCCTTGCTTCAATTGATATTTAAGAAAAAATTAAATTGAATTCCTAGGACTAAAGATATTGAAACAAAGTGCTCAATGAGGGGGCCGGCCCCGTGGCTTAGGGGTTAAGAGCACGCGCTCCACTACTGGTGGCCCGGGTTTGGATCCCGGGTGTGCACCCCGATGCACCACTTCTCCGGCCATGCTGAGGCGGCGTCCCACATGCAGCAACTAGCAGGATGTGCAACTAGAACATACAACTATCTACTGGGGCTTTGGGGAGAAAAAGGGCAAAAAAAAGAAGTAAGATTGGCAATAGAGGTTAGCTCAGGGCTGGTCTTCCTCAGCAAAAAGAGGAGGATTGGCATGATGTTAGCTCAGGGCTTATCTTCCTCACAAAAAAAAAAAAAGTGCTCAATGAACACTTGTATAACACCTGTATTCCCCTTAACAAGGATTCACTGAATCTGTCTTTAAAACTACCTGTAACATGGAAGATACTGCTTTCCTTTTAAACTCTAGTCTTTGACACATACCACTTTCAGACTAGTCCTTGTCTTACGCAATACAAGGTATCTCCCAGCAGGTAGGTAATATCCATTATCCATAACCTTAATTCATTCCTCATGATGTTCAAATTTAATTTGCAATTACACAAAGCAACCAAGAATTCAATGCCAAGCCATTAATTACTAAGTACTATATATTTGCAAACACTCCACTGAAAGCTCCTTGCTTCAACAAAATACTAAGCACCTTCTATATGCTGGGTTCTTCC
This sequence comes from Diceros bicornis minor, assembly GCF_020826845.1. NCBI lineage: Eukaryota > Metazoa > Chordata > Mammalia > Perissodactyla > Rhinocerotidae > Diceros > Diceros bicornis. Next base: position 55,705,009 of record NC_080757.1, read on the forward strand.
TTTACTACATCCACAGATAGGTCATAAGGTCTATGGTGTGGTCATTCAAAACAAGGGTGGGGGAAGAAGGCAGGGCCAGGACAACACAAGCAAATTGTATTCCTTCATTGCCACCTGTTTTTATGCTTTTACCAATAAAAGCTCTTTTATTTTGCTGGAGATCAAAAGTCCAAAATTCAGGAAACTTGCCTTTAAGATCCCACAAACCATGTATATTCAAACAATGAATTTACATTAAACAAGCATTTGGGCTCCTCTCCTGTATAAATCTCGTCCCCGAGCTTTAGAGTTGTGCCTTGGAAGAGTTGTGTGCGGTTATTTCCTTGGGTCCCCATTTCTTCACTTCACAAAATTGAATTGGACTAACCCAAGGAATCTGTACTCTCTGAAACCACCTGACGCTCCATGAAATAACCTGTTAGGGTAAATCCACACTAGAATGGAATAGTATGCTCTCGGTTAGCCGAAAGCCATGTGGCTGATATAAAGTGGGCAAACTCAAATTGTACAAGGGAATGAAAATCTTATTTACAAACCAACCTCTGGAGATATTAGTTTGAACGTCCTCTATCATTTTATAAGCATTTATTGTACATGTTCTATATGCCAGTTACTGGTCCAGGCTCTAGAGAAACTGAACAAAAACATCCTATGCTCATGGAACTTACATTTTAATGGACAAATATAGACAGTGATCAATCCAAAAAACAAACACCCCCCCCCCCCCAAAAAGTGAGAGGATTCAGTGATGGGAACAGGGGCACTTCGAATTAATCAAAGAAGTCTCTGAGGTAGTAACTGAGCAAGAGTGGAATTAAATGGTTGAGAGCTCAGCACTATCGAATAGAAACATAATGTGAGCCACATATGTAATTTTGAATTTTCTAGTTGCCAGATTTAAAAGTTAAAAATAGGTAAAATTTTATTAAAATGTTTTAACACATTAAAAATACTATCATTTCAAGATGTAATCAACATTCAACATGAGATATTTTACTTTTTTTTCCATACTGAATTTTCAAAACCTGGCATATATTTTACACTTTATAGCACATCTCAATTTGGATTAGCCATATTTCAAGTGGTAAATAGTCACAAGTGGCTTATGGCTACTTCAGTTGGACAACACAGGTTTAGGCAGAGAATTTGCTGATGGATTTTTGTTATGAAGCATCATCATGGATAACCTCAAGGTTATGACCTCACAACTAGATGTAGAATGGTGCTGTTTATTCAGTGGGAACACCAGAGAACAAGATTTCTAATAGAATTAACAGTCCTCTTTTGCAAGTTCAGTTTGAAACACCTTTTAGACATCCACCGGAACTCTTCCCGAGATAGGATGCCAAGTGAGTTGATTAGAAAGTTAACTATGAGTATTCAATTATTCTTGATAGGAAATCCTTGGTCAAGAATCCTCAACTGCCAAAAAAATTTAGCTATGCAAATTAGATTGGATAAATATTTTAGTTTTTTATAGCCTGTACCTATACTTTAAAAGCAGGGAAATCTTGGGCCAGCCCAGTGGCGTAGCGGTTAAGTGCACACGATCTGCTTCGGCAGCCCAAGGTTCGCAGGTTTGGATCCCGGGCGCGCACCGACACACCTCCTGTCAAGCCATGCTGTGGCGGCATCCCATATAAAGTAGAGGAAGATGGGCAGAGATGTTAGCCCAGGGCCAATCTTCCTCGGCAAAAAGAGGAGGACTGGTGTCGGATGTTAGCTCAGGGCTGATCTTCCTCACCAAAAAAAAAAAAAAAAAAAAAAGGCAGGGAAATCAGCCCAATTAGGTGATACTTCAACTCCCTCTTCCTTAGAATGAGAGAAACCATTTGAAAAGTAAACAGGAATCTTTTACCCTCAAAATTCCGAGGTTATTCCCAATTTAAGAGGAAAATGGGAATAAGTATCTTTCTAAAATCTTTCTGGATCGTATCTTCAAATCATATTTGCATTCCAACAGATATGCAGGGGAATTACATTTTTTATAGATTACCAATGCTTCTTTTCTCCCTTGCAAATTGAGTGGCCCCAACAAGCTTAGTCAAATATCCCAATCTTAAGCCTAATAATTGAAAAAAAATCAAGAAAAGCTTTATTTACACTGGGTAATACACTAAATTTATTTTAACATAGCAGGAAAAGTCAAAAATTTTTGACTGACCCACTAACTTGATCCTATAGGACACTCTCCTGTAGGGACAATCTGGAATACAGAGGATGTGCTATGTGTTTTTGTTTTTCTGGCACTTAATATAACATCACAGCACATGGTAGGCATCTGGTAAATATCAGATAAATAAAAAGCTTCTTTGGGGCACCTACAAGAAATATGGGAAGTCTTAAATATAACCCTTTTAGGATGGATAGAGAGTATCAATAGATATGTATAGCAAACGTTAATGGTAAATCTAGCTGCTGGGCACATTCAATGTAAAGTTCTTTCAACTTTGCTCTACATTTGAAAGTTTTCATAACTGTTGAAAATATGACCATTTAAAAACCACAAATGGGACCCGCCGGTGGCGTGGCGGTTAAGTGCCCGTGCTCCGCTACAGCAGCCCGGGGTTCGGATTCCAGGCAGGCACGGACACACCGCTTGTCAAGGGGGCCCGGAGTTCGGATCCCAGGCACACAACGATGCACCGCTTGTCAAACCATGCTGCAGCGGCGTCCCATATAAAGTGGAGGAAGATCGGCACGGATGTCAGCCCAGGGCCAGTCTTCCTCAGCAAAAAGAGGAGGATTGGCATGGATGTTAGCTCAGGGCTGATCTTCCTCAGAAAAAAATAAACAAATAAATAAAAGCCAGAATTTAGTAGTAGTTAGAGAAAAGTTAAGCAAGATATGCAGAGAATTTTGTTGAAAACCACCAAATTTAAGCATGAGTCTCTATTCTGTATAAGGTTTTGCTACATAAAAGTTCTACAAAATGATTACCTTTTAAAATTCTCCTGTAACCTGAAGGAGAACTAGTGTTCAAATAGGGAAGATTCTAGTGCAAAAATTCTTTAGCACAATTAATAAGTACAAATTTACTGTTAGGAGGATTTCACGAAAATTCTTCAAATAAGAGTATACTGAAAATCTTATCTTTGTAAGGAAGTATAAGAAAGTTTACGAACGAGGACAAAGAATTATAAGCACAGTATTCTCTTATTACATTATAAATAAATTAGGCATAAAATAAAGCTTCAAACTCAAAAAGAAGTTTATATCTTCAGTTTCTTTCAAATGCCCTTAGGTCTCATGGAGGAAGCCCAAGCATCAACTCAACTCAATTTCCCAACTTCTACAGGTTTAAGCTTTATTCTATTTTAAGCCTATTTTTAGGACAATTTCCAACGTAGAGGTGTTTTGGTCTAAAAGAATGATTTTCCCAACTTTTATATATTATACATTCAGAATTGAACAAGAAAAATATTTCTGCAAGGTACTGGATTAACTGATCTAGGAACCAGTGTTTTTGTTATACTTGCAAAAGTCATCTTTAAAGTTGCCTTTGTATTGTTACAGACTCAACATCACAAAAAGAAGTTTCTTTGTCTTGAAGCTTGCATTTACCTCCCAGCATCTGTTCATTTCTACTTCCTCTTCTTGATGTCTATTTACTATTTTCTGAGTAAAATGCAAATGTCCCTATAATATAGGAATGTTTATGCTTGGCCAGGAGGTTAAATTTCTTGACCTCTACTAATAGTGTAAAAAGAAACACTACAATTTTACACACTTCAGGAAAATTGCAATGTCCTTAAACTCACATTTACTTTTATTTCCAAATCGTTTAAAATACTCTAAATTGTTTTGACACAAGACAAACTTTAAATGGATAAAAAAAGAGCCTGACGAAATTTTACCAAGTTCATTCTTATTTTCTTATAAAATTATATCCCCTTGGGAACAAATCACATGCTCTGAATATAATTTGATGCATTTCTGGCATAGGACTAGAATCATAGGTAATATTAATCAAACCATCCTAAGGGTTTTCACGAAGAATCAACATACCAACTGTATGATGAAACTAATATGTCAGGTATATAAATGCATATTCATTCTACCAAAGATAGTCTATTATAATATTACGCTAGTCTAGTTTCTGTTCTCAAGAAAATAAAGTTTGCTTTTTTAAAATAATTTCTATTCAGTGGAAGTGCACGTCAGTTCCTCACCTGTCGTTCACAATAGGCTTTCATTAGTTTACTAAGTGGTGTATGCCTCTTAATCTTAAACTGCACCACAGAACCATCCTGCCCCGCCACCTTCAAATTAATATGATCGTTGTTCTCAGTCTTGACTCCTTCCTGTTGAAAGAAAAATAAAAGTATAATTTGGAAAATGTGAAAAACAAACTCCTTTTAAAGCAGCAGCAGCAGCCCAAGTTGCTTCAGAAATCAACAGGTTTCTCACTCTGTATGATAAATGAGCATACAGCTGTTTTCACTGGCTGAAATCAATCTGAAAGATGAGAAATCCTGGAGCAACAATATTAAACAGCTGTCACAGAAACAGAAAGCAGCCCACATGCAATACTATCGGGGACAACAATCGATTTTTAAAGAGTCCCACTTAATTTACTGCAATGCTTTCTTGCATCTGAATTTCCTAAAATGGCATACTTTATATCACTCTCAAAATATACCTTTCCCCTAAAAAGATTAAAAATAAGTGTCTTTTCTCTTTCAAAGTGCTTCAAGTACAGAATGCAAGGGAAAAAAACCTAGAGCTTGCTATTCAACACTCATTACAAACCTCTTCTTAAAAAGTTACCAAACTCAGTTTAATAAGTTAAATCTCCAACAACATTAAAAAAAATCTAATTGAGGAATATCCTTTCATTGTCTCCGAAGCAGCGGCAATAACTCAGAACCACTATTAATGGTCGCCTCTACTATGAGCAGCTTCGTATTTATTTTTCGTTAAGAGCTCTTCTTCTCCCCTCCCCTTTGTTGTCACGGGTCAAATGCACAGTTTTATTCCAAGTCTTCCTTGTAGATTTAGACCCAATCTGAAGTTTGCCAAAATCAAGTGTAGAAGGAATCCTGTAGCCCCTAAATCACTTCAGAAAGAAGGGAGGGGGTGTCACAAACCAAGCCAAAAGAAAGTCTCGTGTGCCAGGAAGAAGTGTGTGCTCTCGTCCTCCCGGGAGAAGCCTCCCGGTGCCTCAAAACTCAAAAAGTTAAGCCCCACAAAGTCTCTCTGCTTGTACATCTGTCTCCAACTTCTCGAAACCACATGTTCTTCGGAGGTTGGAGGTTACTTGGCACCCAGGGAAAAGCCCCTGCCCAGCCCCCTCGGGGATCCTAAGGCCATCAAGGTGGGAGATACTCCCTGGGAACCCCCCCACCCCCCGGCCCCTCACGCATCCGGCTTCCAACCCATCGGCAGCCCATTGATTCGCCGGAGCCCTCACCGGCCAATGCGGCCAGGGCAGGGGTCCCCAGATGCCCGCGGCCCCCACCCCCGAGGGAGGAAGCCCCAGGCGGAGGGAACTCCCCGCCACCGCGGAGGCGGCAACACCCGCCCCGGGGTCCGCGGAGGGTGGGGACACCGCGCGCCCTAACGCCCCTCCTCACGCGCGCCCGGCCGGCCGGGCCCGAGGAGCCCCGCTCGCGGCCGGTGGGCCCGCGGGCGTCCGCGATCCGCCCGCCCAACTCGCGCTCGGCGCGCACTCTGAGGCTGCCGGGGGCGGGGGAGGGCGGCGGGGCCTCCTCCGGCGCGGGAGGGAGGAAGAGGGGAGGGAGGAAAATGGCGCGGAGCGCCGGGCCTGAGCCGCGGCCGGCCCCATGGGGGGCCCGGGAAGGCGCGGGGAGCCCGCGGCGGGCTCGGGCCGGACCCCAGCCCCCGCCATGACTCCGGCCGCGCGGCGAGGCGAGGAGGCCGGCGCCGAGCTCACCTTGGGCTTTTCGTCGGCCATAGCGAACGCCGGAGTCTCCTCAGCTGCCGCTTCACAAAAGAGGTACCAGGTCCGCACCGAACGAGCACACAAGCAGCACCAGGAGCGGCAGAAGGAGGCGGCAGCGGTGGAGGAGGGAGAGGGCGCGCGCACGTCGTGCGCTCCCTCCCCCCACCCTGCGTGCGCGAGCACGAGCCGCCGGGGCTTTCCATTGGCTGTCGCCTCGCGGGAGCGCGCAACGCTTACATAACCACCCCCGCCCCACCCCCGCCCCGCGCCGCCTGGGTCTGGGCTCGGCGCCCGCCAGGCCGGCGGGAAGAGGCGCGGACACGCGCACCCGGCCCGCGCGGGGGCGCGCGTGGCTCTGGGCGGGGCTGTATTGTCCTCCTTCTGTGGTGGAGCTTAATCAAAATGGCTTCCAGCTGGTTTTCGGTGGGGACGAGAAGGCTTGAGGCCTAGATGTGAGAGACAGGGCAGGGAAGGCAGACTGACTAGACGAGGAAGGGGGAGCCTAAATCAAAGCCCCAGCATAAGGTTCTGGAAAAACCCTCTTGTTCGGTGGCACAAATGCAGTTTTCCCTACGATTAGAGGAACATCACACTTTCTCTCAGTCAGCTTCTCATCCTTTGGATTTTAAAGCTTCAACGTCAACCTGCTTCCCACCAGGCTCTTGCCTCAGTGCAGTGACTACCTCAGTCCTGCTGGTAACCCTCTACTTTGACTAGTTGAGGAAAAATGTTCATCCAACGGACTCCTTACTCATGGCCTGGATCCCAACCTCTGAGAGGAAACAGAATCCATCAGAGAGAACTACCCAATATCAGGCTTCCAAACCAATCAATCATTTCCTCTTTCCTTCTGGTTAAAAAAAAGTAGGTCTCTCCTGTCTTCAGAACAATCCTGACGTCTGTACAGGGGATTCCAACCGCTCCTCTCAGGAGGTTTTATTGATTATTTCCTTTGTCCCTGTATTTTCTTCCACTCTTCTGTTGCACAGAAATAGTCTCTCTCTCAAGATTCTCTCTCAATTCTATTTCCTTCTTAAGTTACCACCATATCTTTCTCCATTCTTGGCCAAACATCTTGAAAAAATGTCCATGCCAGCTGTCTCCACTCCCTCACCTCCCACTCACTCCATAATCTTCTGCAATCTGGTGCTGTCCTGGTAGCTCCACTAAAACTGCTCTCTACAAGGTCACCACAGACTTATTTGCTGAATCCAGTATGCTTCCCAGTTCATCACTCCTCTTGAACTCCCTCCCTGTGACTTCGGGTTGTGACTCTGGCCTGTCCTTGATCCCTTTGCAATTTTTTTCTTCCTCAGCCCTTCCCTTAAATGTTCCTTGGGTTTTGTTCTATATCCTTTTCTCTTATCATTCTATTCCCTCTCCTGGGATGATTTCACCCACTTCCATTACTATCTATTTGCTAATGATTCTCAAATCTATATTTCTAGTCCAGATCTTTCTCTGAGCTTCCAATCTATAAATCCAACTGACTTCTGAACATCTCCACTTGGATGTCTCAGAGGCACTGCAAACTACAAATCTCAACTAAAATGTCTCAGTTTACCTTCCTCAATCTGCCCCTCTCTATCAAGGTGCCGGTTCACTGAATGCCACACCATTACAACATTGCTCCAAGCCAGAAAGCCAGGGGGCATCCTAGACTCCTTCCTCTCCTTCACACCCTCCCCATACAATCAATCTTCAAGTCTTGTCTATTCCACCTTCTAAATACCTACCAAATCTGTTTACTTCTCTTCAGCCTCTGTCTAGTCGCTGGGCTAGGCTGCATTTGCTGGGCTTCCAGCTGGTCCTCCATGGGGAAGAGGAGGCTTAAGGCCTTAGATGTAAGACAGGCCAAGGAAGGCAGATTGAGGCAGGGAGGTAGAGGAATCCTAGGTTCAAGTCAGCTCTCCCTAGGGCTACTACAGTAGCATCCTAAGTGATCTTTATGTTTTAAGGGATGTCCCACTTGTGCCAGAATATTTAAGTGAATCAGTATCATCTAGGGTGCTGGTTTAAGTGCGTATTCTTGGGCAGTGTGGCTCTGGGATCACACTTTATTAACAAACTTCCCTGGTGATTCTTAAACACACTAAAGTCTGAGAACCGCAAACCATTCTAAAATAAAAACAAAATAAGTTTCCACCACTCTTTGGTTAAGTGGCAATCTTGTACCCTATAGGATGAAGTCCACAATTCTTATAAGACCTACAAAGCCCTTTGAGAACTAATCCAAGCTAACCATTCTAGCTCTTTCTCATCATTTCTCCTGGAAGCCTCTGCTTCAGTCATATTTAATTACTCAGGGTTCCCGAATGTGCCTGCTCTCTCAACTCTAAGCTTCTGTCCATTGTAGGTGCTCAAAGATTCACTGAATGAATGAATAACTGAAACTATCATTATGTGTAAAGTCCTGTGCTAGGCCTTGGGCAGACAAAGAAATGTAGACAAAGTTGCTGACTCAAATAACTTATAATTTGGTGGCGGGGGGCGGGGGGGGGGTTAAGTAGGAAATACACAAGAAGTGAAAGGGAAAGAGAACCAACTGCCATGTGTCAGGCACCGCGTGGGGCTTTATTAATATTAGCTCATTTTTTCCTTACACCAACCCTTCCAAGTGAGTGTAGTATTTATTTACAACTGAGGCTCAGAGGAGTTAAGTAACTTGCCAATATCACACAGCTGGGAAGTAGTGTTGATTGAGCTTCTACTGCATGTTGGGTGCTGTCCAGGTACTGTAGAAAAAGGAAAAGAGATGCTATCCTTACTCTCCTGAACCCAGGTCTTCTGTTGCCATCATATACCTTCCAGCCTTGTAGGACTGCAGAACCATCAAAGAGGAATACAGCATGTTAAACTTACCCTCATTGATATGTGGGGGTCTCCAATAATAAAATGGTTGTTTAGGCATTAGCTTCAGGGTGACAGGTGTGTCCTACAGTATCCCCCCTCCAAAATTATGCTAAATTATAAAATCACCTTCAGGCAAAGGAGGAGTTCGTATAAGAAGTAGTTAAGCACGTTCAAATGTGTGAGCAATATATATTCCAATGACAGAGTGGAATTTTGTGAGCTGAGCCCATTGTATACTGAGAGTCTCTTTCCAATTTCCAGGAAACAAATTGTGAACAGATAGAAATTTTTCAACATTAAGTTTCTCCCTCCATCATTTTTAAAGGGGTGGGAAAGGGAGTGGATGTGCACTGGAAAAGAGTGCTTTGGGAAAAAAAGTACAAAGAGTAGTGTATATAGAAAAGAAGAACAGTGGCAGACATTAATTGAGTGCTTATTATTTGGGGATTCTGTGCTAAGCCCTTAATCCTCACAAAGACTCTATTATTATTATCCTCATTTTACAGATGAAGAAAGTGAAACATAGAGAGATTGGGCAACTTTGTCACCCAGCTTGAAGTGGCAGAGCCAGTATCATATTGAACTCAGGCTTTCCGACTCAGATCCCAGTGCTTAATTACTGTAGGACTGCACACAGGATCCTATGGAAGGCTGCAGAGAGAAAATACATGGAAAAAAAAATCCTAGGGGCCGGCCCCCTGGCTTAGCGGTTAAGTGTACGCGCTTCGCCACTGGCGGCCTGGGTTCGGATCCCGGGCACGCACCCATGCACCGCTTGTCCGGCCATGCTGAGGTGCTGTCCCATACAGCAACTAAGAAGGATGTGCAACTATAACATACAATTATCTACTGGGGCTTTGGGGAGAAAAAGGGAAAGAAAAAGGAGGAGGATTGGCAATAGATGTTAGCTCAGGACCAGTCTTCCTCAGCAAAAAGAGGAGGATTGGGGTGGATGTTAGCTCAAGGCTGATTTTTTTTTTTTCTTTTTTGTGAGGAGGACCAGCCCTGAGCTAACATCCAATGCCAATCCTCCTCTTTTTTGCTGAGGAAGACTGGCCCTGGGCTAACATCTGTGCGCATCTTCTTCTACTTTATATGGGACGCCGCCACAGCATGGTTTAACAAGCGGTGTGTCGGTGCGCGCCCGGGATCCAAACCGGCGAACCCCGGGCCGCCACAGCTGAGCGCGCGCACTTAACTACTTGCACCACCGGGCTGGCCCCTCAAGGCTGATCTTCTTAAAAAAAAAAAAAAAAAATCCTAGAATAGTGCCGGGAGCATCAGTCAGGTTGTTTTGACCTAAATTTTTGTTTGGTTGTCTCTCTCAGCAGAATGGAAGTTCCATGAAAGCAGAGACCTGTCGGTCTTGTTTACAGTTTTATTCCCAGCACCTAGCTCAGTTCCTGGATCCTAATAGGCAAGTGAAGGAATGAATGAGGGAGTTGTGCAGTGAGCAGTTTTCACCATTAGGAGTGGACTAGGAACTTGGTAAGAAAGGCCTAATTCCTCTAGAAATCTAATTAAATATCAATAATTGGTGTTAGAATTAGAAATAGAGCATAAGAATAGGGTGAACCAGCCAAGATGTACTCATCAGGGTCAAGTGCCAAAGGAAAAACACCATTCCAAAAAGGGGCAAGAAAAAAAGAATCAAAGAAAGTCTGTTTAGGGGCCGGCCCATAGCGTAGCGGTTAAGTGCGCATGCTCCGCTGCTGGTGGCCCAGGTTCGGATCCTGGGCATGCACCGACGCACTGCTTGTCAGGCCATGCTGTGGTGGGGTCCCATATAAAGCGGAGGAAGATGGGCACAGATGTTAGCCCAGGGCCAGTCTTCCTCAGCAAAAAAAAGAGGAGGATTGGGATGGATGTTAGCTCAGGGCTGATCTTCCTCACACACACACACAAAAAGTCTGTTTAGAGCTTTATTTTTTTTAATAATAATTTTATTTATTTATTTTTTCCCCCAAAGCCCCAGTAGATAGTTGTATGTCATAGCTGCACATCCTTCTAGTTGCTATATGTGGGACTTGGCCTCAGCATGGCCGGAGAAGTGGTGCGTCGGTGCGCGCCCAGGATCCAAATCCGGGCCACCAGCAGCGGAGCGTGCACACTTAACCGCTAAGCCACAGGGCTGGCCCCTGTTTAGAGCTTTAAATCCTTGCCAAAAACCCGGAGAAACACATAACTGCATTTATAACACAGACGACTAAACTGTGTGTACTTTATACCATCAAACTTCCTTCAGGTACTAACAAAGGTTAGTTGAATACTTAAGCTATCTCTGTGAATACTGCAGGAATACTGAATACTGAATTCCTGAATACTGCAGGAAATCTGGAGGCAGAATGGTGATGTGGTAGAAACCTTCCAGCTTTCTATCCTTGGGTCATGGTAAAGAAGATGGGACCCAAGATTGCACCAGCAGTCAAAGCCAAGAATGTGGTATATTGTACTTCAAATGTGTCAGCTGGGGCACAAAATGTAGGGAGATATTGTCCCATTTTGCAATACCATACATTCACTGAATATTAATATACATATTGCACAAACATAACATAGAGAATGGTCTGTAAGCTTTTTGGGGGCAGGTATCATCGCTTTTTATCTTTGTAGTCTCAGCAAATAAAGTTCTGAGAAACAGCGATCAATAAATGTTCATTGACTTATTGACGCAATAGTAACACAGTATTTCTCACAAAAATACCCAAAATGCCTGAATTAGGGTTCCTGAATGCCTGTCAGTTCTGCAGCCTCTACATTGGTATGAGAATTTCAAGTTGTTCTAACCCGATTAATGCTCCAGTCCTACTTCTCTGTCCGTTATTGGATTCAAGCAGGGCCCAGTGACTCAAGGCTGTTTTTTTCATAAAACGAACAGAAATAAATTAAAGAAAACTGTTTGTGACTGCTTACTCTCACTCTGAGGTAGAGAAGACAGAGTTGGAAGGATAGCTCTCAAAGGGTGGTCCCCAGGGCAACATCACCTTCACTTGGGAATTTATTAGAAGTACAAATCCTGGGGCCCCACCCCAGACCTCCTGAATTAGAAGCTCTGGGAATAGAGCCCAGGAATCAGTGGCTTCAGAAACCTTCTACATAATTCTGAAGTTCACTAAAGTTTGAGAACCTCAGAGCTGGAGTAGCTTTCACTCCTCCAATAATAAATTTGTCACGTTTATAATTTTGTTTCTCAGCTTGAAGTCTTATGTGACCAGATATACATTACTATAGCTATAAAGCAGGTTTTCACAAATATGGTCTTATTCATGTATGCGTACATATGTATGTATCTATATCTGTATTTAAAACATTTATCAGTAGGTCCGGCCCTGTGGCTTAGCAGTTAAGTGTGTGTGCTCCGCTGCTGGCGGCCTGGGTTCAGATCCCGGGCACGCACCCACGCACCACCTCTCCGGCCATGCTGAGGCTGCGTCCCACATACAGCAACTAGAAGGATGTGCAACTATGACATACAACTATCTACTGGGGCTTTGGGGGAAAAATAAATAAATAAAATTATTAAAAAAATAAAACATTTATCAGTAAAATATTTTTAAAGTAAAATTTTTTAATTCACTCACATTCCCATAACACACTTATCTCTCAATTTTAATTTTCAATTTTTATCCCCATGTAAATTTCTTTACATAATTGTAAAAATATTCAACTTTGGTTTACTCTTAAATTTATTTATTTATTTATTTATTTATTTTTTGTGAGGAAGATCAGCCCTGTGCTAACATCTGCCAATCCTCTTTTTTTTTGTTGTTGAGGAAAGACTGGCTCTAGGCTAACATCCGTGCCCATCTTCCTCCACTTTATATGGGATGCTGCCACAGCACGGCTTGCCAAGCGGTGTGTCGGTGTGCGCCCGGGATCCGAACCGGTGAACCCCAGGCCACCGCAGCACAGAGCGTGCACTTAACCTCTTGCGCCACCGGGCCGGCCCCCTTAAATTGAAAATTATGTAGTAAACACGCTAAAAGATAACTTTTGTCTGATTATTAGAGTAATAATACTCATTCCTGCCAGCCTTTCTTTCTACATATTAATAGATACATTTTTTACAAAATTGAGAAAATTTTTAACAAAATTTTACTGAACTTTGTAAAATTTTGCTACAATTACCTTTTAATGATTGTGTAGCATTTCCTAGCTGTGAGACATTTATTTCCTTTTTTTTTTGGTGATTATTCAAAGTGTCCTTCTTGGTTATTCCCTGGAAGTGCAATTATGGAGACAAAAAGGTGAACATTTTAAAACTTCTTTAAGGGGTCAGCCCAGTGGCGTAAAGGTTAAGTTCGCATGCTCTGCTTTGGCGGCCCGGGGTTTGCAGCTTTGGATCTTGGGCGTGGACCTACGTGCCACTTATCAAGCCATACCGTGGCGGCATCCCATATACAAAGTAGAGGAAGATGGGCACAGATGTTAGCTCAGTGACAATCTTCTTCAGCAAAAAGAGGAGGATTGGCAACACACGTCAGCTCAGGGCTAATCTTCCTCACCAAAAAAATAAATAAATAAATAAAATAAAACTTCTTTAAAGATTTTTCCATGTTCTTATCAGTCTTCAGAGTTCTAAATAGGTGAATAATATCTCATTGATACATTTACTTAGCTGTTCCTCTATTCCACTCTGGTTGAGCATCTATGCCAGTAGCTCTCAACAGAGGTGATTTTGCCCCCTAGGGGACACTGGGAATATCTAGGGACATTTTTGGTGGTCACAATTGTTGAGGGGTATTAATGACATCTAATGGATAGAGGCCAGGGATTCTGATAAACGTACTGCAATGCAAAAGACAGCTCTCATAACAGAATTATTTGGCCCCAAATGTCAATAGTGTGGAGGTTGAGAAAATTTGTTGTTGTTATATATAGCACGTACCAAAATTCATATATCTTTTATATTTTGAAATTATTTGAAATAAATTTTCAAGAGAGGATTTACTGGGTCAAACTATATAAATATTTGTATGGCTCTTGATAATAGATTTCTACCTTGTTTTCCAAGACAATGATGTCTCTTGAAAATGATTATGTATTTATTTCTCTGCAGGGTAGGGAGCATTAGTTTTACTGGGATGCATTAAATGCATCCACTCAGCACTTTACATAGGCCACATCTCTAGCACAGTTCCTCTGGCTTGATCTGAGAATGATTTTAAGTTTGACTTTGGAGTGACTTAAAGTGATTTTTTTTTTTTTAAGATTTTATTTATTTATTTTTTCCCCCCAAAGCCCCAGTAGATAGTTGTATGTCATAGCTGCACATCCTTCCAGTTGCTGTTTGTGGGACGCGGCCTCAGCGTGGCCAGAGAAGCAGTGCGTCGGTCCGCGCCTGGGATCCGAACCCGGGCTGCCACCAGCGGAGCGTGCGCACTTAACCGCTACGCCACAGGGCCGACCCCGAGTGATTTCTGGTTTGACTCTTGTACAATAGGTATGTTTTTTTTTAATTAATTAATTAATTAATTATTTTTTGTGAGGAAGATCAGCCCTGAGCTAACATCCGTGCTAATCCTCCTCTTTTTGCTGAGGAAGACCGTCTCTGAGCTAACATCTATTGCCAATCCTCCTCCTTTTTTTCCCCAAAACCCCAGTAGCTAGTTGTACGTCATAGTTGCACATCCTTCTAGTTGCTGTATGTGGGACGTGGCCTCAGCATGGCCGGAGAAGCCGGTGCCTCGGTGCCTTGGTGCGCGCCCAGGATCCGAACCCGGGTCGCCAGTAGCAGAGCGCGTGCACTTAACCGCTAAGCCACAGGGCCAGCCCGGTATGTTTTGTTTTAGATTTTTATTTGATTCCAGAAATATTTTACTCTTTTTGTCTTCTTAGGGTTCTGATATACCTCAAGTGAAGTGTCTCCTGCATAACTGAAGACTGGCCAGAGTAGATACAGGAATTCCAGAGTTAAACCAACCAATCTAGGGAGAGGAGGGGGAAGAGAGAGGAGAGGAGATTGTGTAGCACAGGGAAGAGAAAAAGATTTGTATGCTGATTATTTAACTTGTTTTTCCAAATGTATTCCTTTAAGATTATCTGTTTAAAAAAAAAGGATAAACTACTTCATTGAAACCCCATTCTTGGAAGTCTATTTGAGAAGGACTAGAAGGAAGAAAAAGGTCTATATATAGAATAATAATAGCTCTATTAGCTGTAGTTTTTCTTTTTTCCCTCTATTAATGAATATATTCAAATGATTGTGTAAAGTTGCTGGTATATCATGGTCTTAGACCAAGAATATTTTCAACACTTTTTTCCAATATTATCTAGCTCTAGGTCAGACAATTTCAATACTTCTATTATCTTCAAATGGCAATGTCAGTCATAAAATATCAAGAAACTATAGTACTAAAATTTTCCAAGCTCTTTTGTCATTCAAATTATTTTTTCTCAGGTCTCCTTTTGAGAAAGGTGGTTTTTCTTTTTGGTCTTTCATCCTGTTATTTTTTTCCTTTCCTTCTATTCATCCTGTTCCCCAGAATAATTTTCTCTGAAGGAAATTAGGCATGATTTCTATCAATGTCTATTAAGCTTGGCTTTCACTTCTGCTGCTCAAAGAATTCTGAATAGCCAGAGCAGATATAATAAACAGTTTTTAAAAACTGATTTATCTGCTACTGAATGTTTATTTTACTTTTGGAAAACGTTAGCCCTCTTTTTACCCCCTAGAAAATGGACATGAATGCATAATTTCTCATACTTCATAGCCACTCCACTGGTATCAGAAACAGCGAAACTTTTGGAAAATGCAGCAAGACATAGATGGTGGAACAGTATGGAGTTTTGTGCAAAACTACACTAAATTTCATACTATGGATGGCGTCTTCAGAGATAAGGATTTGGATAAAACTGTAATAGCCACAGAATTTTCCTTCCTTTACCTCACAAGAACAAACTACTGAGGTGACAGGATTTTCTCAACTACTCCAAGTCATCTTATTTCTACCAATTCAAATAGATCGTTCAGAATCGTCTCAAAGAAAGAAGGGTTTCCCCAGGTAAAATACTGAAAATTTGTCGTTTTCAGGTCAAATTTCTTTCCTAAATAAAAGCAGCTGCTATATTTTCAGGAACTGTTTCCTAAGACTTATTTTTTTTTTCTGAAGACAAATCTGAAAATTTTTTTTTCAAGTTTGTTTTTATTTTTTTAAATTTTTTGTTTATTGCCGTAACATTGGTTTATAACATTGTAAAAATTTCAGGTGTACATCACCTAAGACTTATTTTTAAATTTCGAATTATCTTCAGTTCGTTCAAAAGGTGCTTATTTGGGAATTTAGAACCAGTACTGTTCTCTTCCTTGTATGTGCATGTATTTGTAAATATGGCATTAACAAAATAAGTAACTGCTTTAAGTTATTGGAGCACTTTTGAGTTTTCCATAACAAGGTCTGGGATTCCCTGATTTGAGTTTTTTTTTTTTTTCTGTTTTTCTTTAGTGAGACAACAAACCAATATTTGCGTTTAATTAAGCAAGCCCAGCTGTCTCAGTTTCAGTTGGTTAAGCCTCATCAATTTTGTCCGCGTGCCTCTTGAGCGTTTTGGGGTAGGCGTGGCGGCGACTGCCTTCCTACAGAAGCCCGATGGACAGACGCAGCTCGGGAAGAGGTTCGCTTGCCCTGGACAAAGCTCTGACAAGCGGCCGCGACGACGCTAACCAGCAGACCAAAACGAGCAAAGAAACCCAGCACCAGGACACTCGTCGGACTCACTCACGCCTGGAAGCTCCGCTCTCTCCCAAGAACGGCCGCCCAGCCCGCGCACGCGCAGCCGCTCCCGCCGTCCCCGGGGCGGGGTGGGGGTGGGGGTCTTCTCCCGGCCCCGCGAGGGGCTGTCCGCGGCGGCGCCTGATCTGGCGGGAGAGGTACTGTGAGGACAGGCTGCCCTGGCGCAGTTTTCCCTGACGTGTTGTCGAGGCCAGGAAGGAGGCACACGTGTAGAGTGCCTCAGAGGGGTAGCCATGGCCGAGAGGAGAGACCCCTGCAGCGTCGGGGGTTCGGGCCCGCAGGCAGTGCAGGAGGCGCTCAAGCGGGGGTCCTCCCTCGGGCGAGCTCTGAGCGGGAGGCCAGAGCCAGGAGCATTGGCGAACCTGCGAATTCCAGGTGGTTGAGGCGCGGCGCTATGGAGGAGCTCGATGGCGAGCCGACAGTCACTGTAAGGGCGTCTGGAACAGTCTTGCTTGCGCTCGCGGTGCGAGGATTGAGTCTGCTCCGTCCCTGCCGGCTTATCTACCTCCCTGCCGCTCGAGAGGCGCCCCGTCCCCTTCCCTCAGCTTAATTGCCGCTGTCCGGGGGTCATATTAACTAGGTGCCTGTGTTTGGGTCACAGTGATCGCTGGGTTTCTGCTCCTTTGTATACTCAGAATACCTGGCCCCGGAGCCCCCACCTCATCCCTCTCCTTTCCTTGTCTGTCTTCCCTACCTTCCTCCTTCCCTCGCTTTTCCTCTTGGGCTAATGCTCTAATGAATGGGCTCGGACCAAGCAGAGGAATCCGGGCTTTTTTCCTCCAGCCGAACTAAGCTTCACATCGCAGCGCCATTAGCTTGGCTTCTGCTTGTAGTGCCGTGCTGGCCCGAGGTTTATCTATCTCTCGGGAGTCTGTTCCTGTTTTTATTGCTCTGTTTGCTTTCAATTTTATTTGTACTCTGAAGAGAGTATGTCAAGTGTGAATGATCTATGATGTTTATAAAGAGATTCATGGCTTTTAGATACGAGATATCTACTGTTGCCCCTGTCTGGAATGCTCTTCTCTCTTAGGTTTATCTCTTGTTCACTTTTCAAATGCAAGCTCCAGCAGCCTCTTGCTCAGGAAAGCCTTCTCTGACCTCCCTGACTAGGTCACATATCTCCGTCTCCCCGTTATAGGCTGGTTCTGCACCTCCTAGCTCTTGGTAACCTATAAGCCCCACTAAACTGCAAGTTGCCTGACCTTGCGTTTTTGCTTTTTAGAAAGTTGAAATGCCTACAGTTTTCAACTAAAGGCATCACATTGCAAAGCAGTGTCTGACAAAACCGGAAATTGAAAAAAGGGTCATTTCAAAGCTAACTGGATGAAAGGAGACATAAGATCTTAAATAACAGTTAACATGGGTTGTTACTCTCTGTAAAGCTTACTGCTATAGAGTGTGTTAAATTTTAAAACATAAAGAAAGTACTTTAAGTATTAAATATCCATCAAGGACTATGTCAGTGTTTGCAGGAAGAAAAATTAGAATATCAGAATCACTGGAACTTTTTCAAACTACATGTCATCTTGCCTTTCCCTCCTCCTCTTACATCATAATCTGGTTGGGGAAACCTTCCCAGTACGCTGTGCAACACTGGAGAGCCACTACTTTGATAATGAGCCATGCATTTACAAGTGGAATGAAGATAATCTAAGCTTATTTTTATCCCCAGTAGTGATGATTGATTTGTGGTAACCCAGCTCTACGCTGGTATTGGGGAGACCAGGTAGGAAACTGGTTGGTCTTGTGGGTACAGCCTCACAGAGGGGTATTATCTTGGTAGAACTCCATAGTCTCGAGTCTGAACCTCAGCTCTGCAAGGTCAAACTCGGTCATGTCTGTATTTGAGAGTTAGTCTGCTCTTTGGACTAGAGTCTGCTCTACACACTCGCAAGAGACTGATGTATAATCCTACCATTAAGTCACCTTTTGTAGTGGTTGTGTCTGTTCTTCATGCAACTGCTTCCTATTATCAAGGCACATGAAGGCTAGTTAGTAATTAGCAGATTCAAGGATGTTTTAAGTATAGATTCAGAGTAGAGAGTAGAATAATCTAAAGTAGTTTTTCTAGACCTTATCCTTTTGGTTCAAAGACTCAAGAAATGTAAGCTGCAGTTTTTGTTGCCTTTTTTTGTGTGTTTGTTTCTGGATAACTACCTAGAAATGGAATTGCTGGGTTATAGGACAGGTGCATATTTAGCTAAAATAAACTATCAGTTCTCCAAAGTGGTTATATCATTTTTTTTTGCACCAGCAAAGTGTGAGAGTTCTAGTTCCACATCTTTGTCAACTCTTTGTATGGTCAGTCTTTTTAATTTTAGCCATTGCCGTTCTAGTGGGTATATAGTGGTAGCTCATTATTATTTCCATTTGTGTTTCCCTAGTGATGAAAGATATTGAGCATCTTTTTATGTGTTTACATGTCATTTGTATATCTTCTTTGGTGAAGTGTCTGTTAAAATCTTTTGCCCATTTTGTTATTGGCTTTCCTTTTTTTTTTTTTTTTTTTTGATGAGGAAGATTGTCCCTGAGCTAACACCTGTGCCAGTCTTCCCCTATTTTGTATATGGGATGCTGCCACAGCATGGTTTGATGAGCGATGCGTAGGTCTCTGCCGGGGATCCAAACCAGTGAACCCTGGGCCGACAGAGCGGAGTGTGCAAACTTAACCGCTGTGCCACTGGGCTGGCCCCTGTTACTGGGTTTCTTTTTTTTTTTTTTTTTTTTTTGTGAGGAGATCAGCCCTGAGCTAACATCCGCCAATCCTCCTCTTTTTTTCGCTGAGGAAGACGGCCCTGGGCTAACGTCGCTGCCTATCTTCCTCCACTTTATATGGGACGCCACCACAGCATGGCTTACCAAGCAGTGCGTCGGTGCGCGCCCGGCATCCGAACCAGCGAACCCCGGGCCGCCGCAGCGGAGCGCGCGCACTTAACCGCTTGCGCCACCGGGCCGGCCCCTGTTACTGGGTTTCTTAACGAATTGTAAGAGTTCTTTATATATTCTGGCATCAAGTATGTGTTTTGCAGATATTTTCTCCCAGTTTGTGGCTTGCTTTTTCATTCTCTTAACAATATCTTTACAGAGCAAAAGTTTTTAATTTTGATGAAGTCCAGTTTATAAATTTTTCTTCTATAATTTGTGCTTTTGGTGTCCTATTTTTGCTGACTTTACAGTCAGAAAGATTTTCTTCTGTGCTTTTGAAGTTTTGTAGATTTTGCTCTACATTTGTGTCTGTGACTAATTTTTAGTGAATTTTTGTCTATGGTGTGAGGTTCATTTTTTGCATATGGCTACCCATCTGCTCCAGCACCATTGTATATAATGCTTCCCCCTTGCCTGGCCTACTCATCCGTTAAGAGTTTGCTACAGCAGATGCTCTTCTGTGTGTACCTCTGGCTTAGCAGTTCTCTACTTTTCTTACTGCCTGTTTGTTTATTGGTCTTCTTTAATAGACCTCTAGCTTTTGGAAGGCAGAGACTGTATTACACATTCTTGTATTCCTAGAGCCCAGCACAGAAAAAGGCTTAACAAACATTGCTTAGTTGTTGAATGTCTGCATTAGCCCTTCCTAAGAACCGAATGCGCTTTCTTGAGACTAGACTACTGTCAGCCAAATTCATTGTCTGCCAAAAATATTTGTGGAGTGCCAGAGTCCCTTCTAAGTAGTGAATGAAAATCCTTGAGTCCTTGTGAACTTTTGTCTATGGGGCAGGTAATAACCATGTAGGAGAGTCATTTTAGGCGCTGAGAAATGCTCTTGCAGTGGTCCAGATAAGAGTTGATGGTAGCTTAGATTAGACTGGTAGAAGTGGTAAGTGGTAGGACTCAGGCTTGCTTAAGAGTAGAACAGGATTCACTTATAGACTGGACATAGGTGATGAGAGAGAGAGGAGAATCAAGGATTACTCCTAGTAGTTGGGGACTACAGTGGGTGAGTGGAATGAGGTTTGGGAATGAGGTTCAAGAGTTCTTTTTTTGGCTCTTGATGTTATGAATATAGCTCTAGAGGTTAGGTAACCTGTAAAGGTGTGGATTAAGCAGTTGGATGTATGAAGCTGAGGCTCTAAGGAATTGGTCTGAGTTAGAGAGAAAAATTGAGAGTCATCATCAAAGAGATGGCACAGAAGCTGTGGGCTTGGAGGTCTCTCTTTTTAGTGAGTAACAAATAGTTCAGCTCCTTTTTTATTTCTTTAACTTCTCTTTTTCTGAACTACAGATCACTAAATTACAATATAGTAATTGATTAGAGAGTAGCTTTCTTTTTTTATCAGCACTTGAAAAGTGGCAGGCTGGGTTGAGGTGCCCAGAAAATCTCACTTGCTTATTCAGGTGACACTGGGCTGATCTCAGCCACACTCAGCTGTGTACATAGATTAGCACTTAATAACTTTCATGGCCACTGATTTCTAGGCTTTTACTCACAAGTCAGTTGAAAGCAAATTTTGGTAAGAATAAGTTTCTGTGCCTTATTTTTTACTAGTTGATTCCAGGAGTGAATTCCAAGAAGAAACAAATGTGTTTTGACTGGGGTCCAGGGGAGATGCTGGTGTGTGAAACCTCCTTCAACAAAAAAGGTAGTTATTTTTCTTTTTAATTCCCAGTTATCCATTTTGGCACATTTGGTTATTTTTTTCTTTATTCACTCAGATTTGACTAGCTGAAGTATGAAACAGCTGAAATTATTTTGTACCATTTTCATTACTGAAACTTTAGCTCTTTAAGATTTTCATTGATTTATGAGACCTGGCAGATGTTGAGTCCAGGAAAAAAAAAATAACAATAGTCTTCCTGATGTTAAAGGTTTTCTTTACATTTAAAACTTCAAGCTTTTTTTCCCTTCTTATCCAGAGGGACTAAATTCTCTTCATAGTAGCCCCCTTATTGTGAAACTTTGCAGATCTCATAGCCCTTACCTTTGTGTTATCGTGAACTCGATTGAACTCTGTAGGCTATTCTGTAGGCTGTTGATACATAGCACAATGAGCTGGAGAGTGAAATGACTTGTCCTTAGCTTTGTTTTCTAAGCTCCATCAGATATTGGACATGGATCTTTTTTTCTGATACAGACTCCCTCTAGTAGCCAGAGAAAACTGAAATCTTGAGCCATCTCTGAGGGCCTAGTAGTTAAAGTTCAGCGTGCTCCTCTTTGGTCGCCCAGGTTCGATTCCTGGGTGCAGAACCACTCCACTTGTCTGTTGGTAGCCGTGCTGTGGTGGCAGCTCACATAGAAGAACTAGAAGGACTTACAACTAGAATATATGTACTGTACAACTATGTACTGGAGCTTTGGGGAAGAAAAAGAAAAAAAGGGAGGAAGATTGGCTATAGATAGCCAATGTTAGCTGTTTAGCTCAGGGCAAATCCCGCCTTTTGCCGCCCCCCCCCCAAAAAAAACAAAAACAAAACTGAAGGCTTGACATTTGATTTTGCTTTCTCTTTTTCAAGGGAGAAGTCTCAGGAAATGTTGAAGAGGTTTTCTTGCATGTCTTTGACAGGTTCTTTATCCAAATGTGGAGGTTTTCTTCTTTTATAAGGACCAGATTGAGCTAATGAAAGTCTTAACAATTTTGGCAAATTATCTGGTGTGCAGTTCATGGAATTTTTTTTTTTTTATAATTTTATTTATTTATTTTTCCCCCAAAGCCCCAGTAGATAGTTGTGTGTCATAGTTGCACATCCTTCTAGTTGCTGTATGTGGGACGCAGCCACAGCATGGCCGGAGAAGTGGTGTGTCAGTGCGCGCCCGGGATCCGAACCCAGGCCGCCAGCAGCGGAGGGCGCGCACTTAACCACTAAGCCACGGGGCCGGCCCAAGTTCATGTAATTTTTAGGTGATGTAGTTTTTCTTGATTTTATAGTTAAGAATTATCCTTAGTATTGCTAAATATTTATGGGATATGTTGGTATTGAAGATCTCAAGCTTGGCAGAGCTGTGGAATCTATCAAAGGGGCGGTTGCTCAGAAGAGAAACTTCTGTGACTATGTCTGTATGACCTCTTTTCATACTTAATGGGAAAGCTTATCAACATTTCTAGTTCGTCTTCAATTGTTGGAAACACAAGGCTTTTTTTCTTTTTTTGTTTATATCTATTGAAATCACATTCAAGACAAGTGATTGAACATCATCACAACTTGTTTGAGAAGCTAGTTCTATAAGAAATTTCCATAAGTTGATGGTTTATAATTTATCATTATGGAACATTTTCATTGCTGTTGCAAAATAGTTTAGTCAATTCTTGATTCTTTGTTGTAGGGGTAATGACAGTACAAAGTAATACAAAAATAATATTTACTTGACTTTGAGGTTATATAAAACTTTGGCTTATTTATCAAGTTTTTCATAGGCTAATATTGAGTTTATTTTTTTCAGTATATTTCAATTGACGGAGGTGAAAGGTAGTTCCAAAATAAGTGAATTGAGGAGTAAAGTCTGAGAATAAGCATTTGCGTGTTTTTTTTTTTTAATCTCTGTTTCTTTCTTTCTTTTTTTTTTTTGTGAGGAAGATTGGCCCTGAGCTAACATCTGCCAATCCTCCTCTTTTTGCTGAGGAAGACTGGCCATGGGCTAACATCCATGCCCATCTTTCTCCACTTTATATGGGGTGCCACCACAGCATGGCTTGACAAGCGGTGTGTCGGTGAACGCCTGGGATCTGAACGGGCGAACCCTGGGCTGGGGCCGCTGCAGCAGAGCGCGCATACTTAACCGCTTGTGCCATGGGGCCAGCCCCCAGCATTTGTGTTTAAAAATTCATATGTGGGGCCGGCCCTGTGGCTTAGCAGTTAAGTGCGAGTGCTCCACTACTGGCGGCCCAGGTTCGGACCCCGGGCGCGCACTGACGCACCGATTCTCCGGCCATGCTGAGGCCGCGTCCCACATACAGCAACTAGAAGGATGTGCAAGTATGACATACAACTATCTACTGGGGCTTTGGGGGAAAAACAGGAGGAGGATTGGCAATAGATGTTAGCTCAGGGTTGGTCTTCCTCAGCAAAAAGAGGAGGATTAGCACGGGTGTTAGCTCAGGGCTGATCTTCCTCACAAAAAAAAAAAAAATTCATGTGTGGATAATTGATAAATGATAATTTATATAATTTTTAATAAGTTAAATCAGTGTCAAAGAAGCTGAAACTTTTGTAATTAGATACTCAATTAAAACTTTTAGAGTGCGTTCTTTTATGAGGGTGATAGTGATGATATTAAGTTTTTTTTTCCTGTTTTGTTTCAGAAAAATCAGAGATGGTGCCAGGCTGCCCCTTTATCTATATCATCCGGAAGGATGTAGATGTTTACTCTCAAATCTTGAGAAAACTCTTTAATGAATCCCATGGAATCTTTGTGGGCCTCCAGAAAATTGAAGAAGAATTGACTGGAAAATCCAGAAAAGCTCAGTAAGTAGGCTGCTGATAGGTGCTGAAGTCCACAACTAAATTGTGAATAGCCAAATGAAATGCATCCTTGTTCTTTTGTATGATGAATGGATCTCCTGGAGAAATAAGGGACTCCTGGTTCTACTTTGTGGCCTCTCTAGTGGGCAATGTAGGTGGTCAGTGATGGAAATGTCTTATAGGGAATGTACAAATGGCTGTTGATTGACTTGCTGGCTTGATAAGTTTTCTTTTTTTATGTTCCTACTACATTTACCCTCCAAAGAAGAAAATTTAGGCCAAATAAGCACCTGAGAGTCATTAAATGAAGTCCCACTATTGGGAGACTTTGGAATTAATATAAAAATGAGTTTTGTCTCCTCTTTAAAGAATTAGTCTCAAGGCATTTTTTGGCAAGAGACCAAGAAACTATTGTACTATTTATAGACCAGAATCATTTGAAGTGTGGTTCATGAGTTAACTGCATCAATGTCAGGTACTTTTTAACCCCACCTCAGATCATCAAAATCAAAATTTCTGGAGGTGGATCCTAAAATCTCCAGGTGAGTCTTAAGCATAGTGGAGTTTGAGAACTGCTGTGTTAGGTTTTTATCAGTGTCCATTCATATGGTTAGGGCATGGGCAGTGTTGATATTTGTATTGAAAAAAACCCAGTTTTTCCCTACTCCTGTGTTTCTCCTTTACTCTCACACTGCTACCAACTCATAACAACAGCTTTGTGGAAGTTTTCTCCTGCCAAGCAATTCTCTGATGCCAGCTGGGTGTCCTACAATTTAACTCAATTCTACCTGGAGATATTATCAGATCCCACAAGGGCTCAGATGCCAATTGCAAGTAGTGTGTCCCCAGGTTACTCACAACTTCTGTCCGACTTGGCTACAAATCAGAGGTTCCCATGACCCCCTCAAGTTTGATTAATTTGCTAGAGCAGCTAGCAAATCAGGGAAACACTTACTTAATGTTTGCCAGTTTATTAAAGGATATGATAAAAAGGGTATAGACGGACAGCCAGATGAAGAGATACGTAGGGCAAGTTCCGGTAGGGTCCTGAGCAAAGGAACTTCTGTCCTTGTGGAGTTGGGGTATGTCACCCGCCTGGTACGTGGATGTATTCACCTACCTGGAAGCTCTTCGAACCCCATACTGTTAGGATTTTATGGAGCCTTCCTCACATAGGTGTGATCAATTATGAATTCCATTTCCAGTCCCTCTCCCCTCTCTAGAGAAGTAGGGGTCGGGGTGAAAATTTTAAGCTTCTAATCATGGCTTGTTCTTTCTGGTGACCAGTGCCCGTCCAGGAGCCATCCAAGAGTCCACTGAGTCGCCTCATCGAAACAAAAGATGCTCCTAGTGCTCCTATCATTTAGGAATTTAGAAAGTTTTTAGGAGCCCTGAGTCAGAGACCAGGGATGAAGACTAGATATATATTTCTTTTTTTCCTTTTTTGCTGAGGAAGATTAGCCCTGAGCTAACATCTGTGCCAGTCTTCCTCTACTTTATATGTGGTCACCACCACAACGTGGCTGATAAGTGGTGTAGGTCTGCGCCCAGGATCCGAACCTGCAAACTTGGGCTGCCGAAGCAGAGTGTGCCAAACTTAACCACTATGCCACAGGGCCGGCCCCTATGTTTCTTATTATAAATCACAATATCACAGTATTTTACTTCCTTGATAAGCATTTTACAAGTGAATCATCCTGGAGGATACCCAGGTCAGCTTGTATGTGGGTGATTACTGGTTTCAAGAGGCTCTGGTACAGAATATTGGTGACTCAGAAATCTGTTACCACTTATGGGAAAAAACATGTCAAAATCTTGTAATTTCCTGAAGGAAGGGACTCTGTCTTATTTATATGGATGGGCCCTCTGTTCCTGCATCTCCTTGCACATCTGTACAGTAGGTACTCTAAAACATTTGCTGAATGAATAAATGAGTGAATATGTGAATGTCCTACTAACGGTGGGATGGTAGCTCCTGTTTTGTGCACGGGCGGTGGCCAGCATATCATGTTTTTTTTTGGCTGGTGAGTTATTTATCTGGGCCTGAATCTTGACTGTGAAAAGGGGTACAGAGTAGTGAGGATTAGGTGAGATAATATATGCAAATTGTTTCACCCCCTGCCAGCCCTATTGTAGGCCATATATAGAAGGTAGCTACTATTCATTTTTATTTATTTTTATTTTTATTTTTTTGTGAGGAAGATCAGCCCTGAGCTAACATCTGTCGCCAATCCTCCTCTTTTTTGCTGAGGAAGACTGGCCCTGGGCTAACATCCATGCCGATCTTCCTCCACTTTATATGGGACACTGCCACAGCATAGCTCGTTTAGCAGTGATTAGCGGTGCCTGGGTGGGTGCCCGGGATCTGATCCGGGCCGCCGCAGCCGCAGCGGAGCGCGCACACTTAACTACTAAGCAACCGGGCGCCCCGCTGCTATTCATTTTTTTTTTTTTTTTTTTTTAAGATTTTATTTATTTTTTTCTCCCCAAAGCCCCAGTAGATAGTTGTATGTCATAGCTGCACATCCTTTTAGTTGCTGTATGTGGGACTCGGCCTCAGGATGGACGGAGAAGTGGTGCCTCGGTGCGCGCCCGGGATCCGAACCCCGGGCCACCAGCATCGGAGGGCGCGCACTTAACCACAAAGCCACGGGGCCGGCCCGCTATTCATTTTTAAATGGAGCCATTGGTGGCCTTTAGGTCTCTTCATCTAGAACTAATAATGTTTTTCTTGCTAAAGATCTGCGTGTTGGTAACTAACAACCAGTTGCTTTCTTGTGGGTGTTTTGTTCTATTTCCTTTTTTAAAAACTTTATTTTGAACTAATTTTAGACTTATACAAAAAGAACAAAAATAGTAGATTTCTTACATCCCTCACCCAACTTCCCTAATGTTAGTATCTTACGTAACCATGTTACTGTTACTTAAACCAGGAGACTTAAACATTGACGCAATACGATTAACTAAAGACCTTATTTGAATTTCACCAATTTTTCCACTAATGTCCTTTTTTTCTCTTCTGCAGTTAAATGAGGTTGCATTTAGTTTTTTCTCAGTCACTTTCATGACCGTGACACTTTTGAAAAATATTGACCAATTATTTTGGAGATTGTCCCTCAATTTGGGTTTGTCTGATGTTTCCTCATGATTGTACAAAGGTTATGCATTTTTAGCAAAAATACCACAATAGTGGTGTGATGTGTCCTTCTCAGTACATCATATCATGGGAGTCATAATGCTGATGTTTTATTACTGGTGATGTTGACCTTGATCACTTGGTTAATGTGGTTTCTACTCGGTTTCTCTACTTATAAAGTTACCATCTATTCCTTTGTTGTATTTCTCCTCAAATTTTCAACCACTAATTTCAGTGTCCATCAGTGAGTCTCATCTGCAACAATTAGTATCAATATGGATTCATGGATATTGATTTTATTCCATGGGTTATATCGTATTTTATTTGTTTTGTTGCTCAAGTTGTTCCAGCTTTGGCTGTTAGGAGCTCCTTCAAGTTGGCTCTTGTCTTTCATCAAGTGCCTATCTTTTTTTGAGAACTTCCTTACTTTCTCTCACCACGAGACGTTCCAAGCTTATCTTGTATGTTACTTTGTTTTTTGTAGATTGGTTCGAGTGAGTAAAAACTACCGATCAGTCATAAGAGCGTGTATGGAGGAAATGCACCAGGTTGCAAGTAAGATTTTGTGTGTGCATGTGTGATAGTAGTTGAAGTATTTATCTGGCTGTAAATACTACAAGGCAAACTCTGATTGACATTTTCCAGTTCAAAACTCTTATTTTCCCATCTTACATAATCCTTAATTTTTTGGCAATTGTCTTGAGTACGTTTTTCCAAGTTAGAACATATTGAGTTGACAGATATGAGGCTAAAGGGCCAAATTAAGGATCTTTGAAAATCACCTTCCTAGTTCTTTGATCTTGGTAATTTAAAGTCACCATAACCGTGAGAGCCACATGACTCCTGGATGCCAGATAGGGTCTTGTATAACATGGTGGTCTCTAATTGCTATTTGCTGCGGTGCAGTTGACAGTGCTGCTTGTAACTTGAGAGCCTTGGTTTGAGATTCATTGATCTACAACAAAGAGATAGGGAACATTAAAAAAAAAAGCTATAGTAAAAGTGGATAGTCATTAGAAGACACAAAGGCACAAGCCACAAAACCTGGTATATGAAGCTAAAACAGTAAGACTACAAGTTTCATTGCTCACTTAAAATGTTTTGTGTTTTGTTAGTTGCTGCTAAAGATCTAGCCAGTGGCCGCCAGTTCAGCACCCAGGTAAGGGAGGCCGCCTTTGTTGTACTGGCACCTTTATGTCTTTCTGTGTCCTTTGCACCCACCTGGGGTGGCTTTGTAGTCACTGTTTTTGCCGAAGTTTCTCTTCTTTCCGGGTAAACAGGCAACTCCTTGGGGTGCAAAGGATTGTCTTTTTTTGTGTGTGTGAGGAAGATCAGCCGTGAGCTAACATCCATGCCAATCCTCTTCTTTTTTATTGCTGAGGAAGACTGGCCCTGAGCTAACATCCATGCCAATCCTCCTCTTTTTTATTGCTGAGGAAGACTGGCCCTGAGCTAACATCTGTTGCCAATCTTCCTCCTTTTTTTCCCTTTTTCTCCCCAAAGCCCCAGTAGATAGTTGTACGTCATAGTTGCACATCCTTCTAGTTGCTCTATGTGGGACGCCACCTCAGCATGGCCCAATAAGTGGTGTGTCAGTGCGCGCCGGGGATCCAAACCCGGGCCGCCAATAGCGGAGCGCGCGCACTTAACCGCTAAGCCACGGGGCTGGCCTGATAAGGGTTGTCTTAAACTTCCTGGTGCCGCTTTCAAGGCCTAGCACATTGGAACACAAGGATGCGCTTGATAAATACTCGTATGAGTTTTCAGTTCTTATGGGAACTACAAATCCTAACCACGTTGTGTCACCTGAGATAGTGAGCTGAGCTTTTGGAACCACTGCTTAGCCTTATAAACTGTACTTAACTCATAAACTAGCATTTTTACTGAGCTGCAAGTTGTTAATACTTTAGTTGGAGCTGGAAGATGACTTAAAGAATTCTCTTTCTTTGGTAGAATCTTGGTACTGTTCAAACTCAGTAATGAATAGGGACTGATGCACTATCTCTGAAGTCAGCAAAACATTTATTTTCCCTTGGGAATAAGATATTCTGTATTTGTGCACAGAGGGATGGTGGGCAAGAGGAGATTGTATATCCCTAAGGGCAGGGTGCAGACCTGGTTTGTTTTGGTGTCTCATGTTGGATTTGCCTTTTATTTTATTTTATTGTTTTTACTTTTTGTGAGGAAGATCAGCCCTGAGCTAACATCCGATGCCAATCCTCCTCTTTTTTGCTGGGGAAGACTGGCCCTGGGCTAACATCTGTGCCCATCTTCCTCCATTCTACATGGGATGCCTCCACAGCATGGCTTGACAAGTGGAGCATTGGTGCATGCCTGGGATCTGAACTCACGAACCCTCGGGCCGCCGAAGCAGAGCATGCGCACTTAACCACTACGCCTTATGTCTTATGTTCTGATGGCCATCTTTTGTGGAAAAATTTGAGGAAAGAATAACATTATTAAAAGAGATGATGACAAAAAGTTAATAAAAACTCAGTGTCCTTCCCACTGCTTTTATTCTTTGCTCCAAGAGCAAATCTCAGGAATGTTTTCAGTCAAAACTTTGTCTCCATGTCTTCCTTAGGTCTCCATTTTGTCAGCAATGGAGCTCATTTGGAACCTTTGTGAGATTCTTTTTATTGAAGTAGCCCCAGGTGAGCATGGAATCATCCTGTCACAACATCAAAAGTGTCCCCCTGCACTTTCCTCTTTGCCTTTCCTGTGTGTTCTGATGAGTGTTTTGTTGCCTGGAATGCTCTTTTCATCAACATAACCATCAGAAAGCATTATATAACACCTGAAGAAGCCTGCCATTTGGCCAGATACTGCAAAAAGAATCAGACAGAATGCCTTCTAGAAACCTAAAATGTTAGGTAGATGACCCCTGAAAAATACCAACAAAACAGATATTAAACTAGTGTGCGAAAGGAGTGGTCCATATTTATATCATGGACTGGTCAAGCTTAAGATTTAGGAGAAACTAGGAGAGAGGCATGGAACAGGTTCTTTCTCACAGCCTCAGAAGGAACCAACTCTGCCAGAACCATGATCTCGGACTCTAGCCTCCAGAAGTGTGAGACGATAAGTTTCTACTGTTTAAAAAAAATTTTAAATAAGGAAAAAGAAAGTTTTAGGGATGTGAGCAGGGATTAGGTGGTGGGAGGCAAAGTCACTTTGAGAATTCTGTCACTAGTGATTGGGTGGGGGCAACCCTGCACATTAACTGTCCACTCCAAATTATTCCATTGATCTTGAATTAAATTGTGGTCAGTGTAGTATCCTGGCTTGAGTGGGCTCTCTCCAAGTCATTTGCATTCTTTTAGTGGTTTATGTTTGCTGTTATCCATAAATGAGAGTTAATAATCTCCGTGCAGTCATAGCTTTTTATTCATACTCCTGCTAAAGCAGTGAACAACTTGAAATTAAAATTAGTTGTTTGTATGCCTATCTCCTCCAGTAGATTTTGGAGGCTGTCACTATTTTTATCATCATTGCATACCTAGCACCTAGTCAGTACCAGTCCCTAAATGGCCATTACTTACATAGCCACTGAGCGTTGCATAGTTGTGAAGAATCTGGGGGTGGTAGAGGGTGGTGAGATCTAGGACTCTATTCAGCCCTTTTCAGGATTCAGTGAAAGGTGGAGCTGCCTGGCACAGAGGAAGTATTCTGTAAAAGTCCACTTGCTAGCCTAGTCCTTTGTTGAGGACCACATATGTGCCCACGTAAGAGGGATAAATCACTTCCTGCATAGCTCGTCTGCCCTACATTCTCTGTCTGTACTATGGGAAAGTGGAATTTGCTGCAGATGAAGCTGATGTTTTTGTTTGTGACGAGAATCTTTCCCCCCAGCTGGCCCTCTCCTTCTTCACCTCCTTGACTGGGTCCGACTGCACGTGTGTGAGGTGGACAGTTTGTTGGCAGATGTTCTGGGCAGTGAGAATCCAAGCAAACATGAGAGCTTCTGGAACTTGGTAAGGACCTCGTGCAGCCTGGGCCTCCCTGCCTTTCACTCATATTCTGTTTTCCCCAGTGCTCGCAGGCAGACCTGGGGGTTGCCTGCTGAGCATGCATGCGCTTGACCTGGCTGTTTGAGTCTGTGATTATGGAGACACTCTTAGATCTCTTCTTCCCTGCTCCATGGGAGAGTTTAGAACCAAGTTATCATGCAAGAAAAGTAATGCTTTGTAGACTTTCCAGTGAGAAGGGAAATTTGATTTCTTTGTAGATCTCAGGAAGAAAAGACATGAAGATAACACAGAACTGATTGATGGGGATGGGGGGTTGATGTAAATGAGCATGAAGGGTTGTTTGAGGTGACTGAAATGTTTTAAAACTGGGTTGTAGTGATGGTGCACAATTCTGTAAACTTACTAAAACTCATTGAATTATATACCAAATAGGTGAATATTGATAGTGTGTAAATTATAACTTAATAAAGCTATTATCAATGCAAATAATCCATAACTAATCTATAAATCAAAATTGGGGTGAGTTTCGGGCCGGCCCCATGGCTTAGCGGTTGGGTGCACGCGCTCCGCTGCTGGCAGCCCGAGTTCGGATCCTGGGCGCGCACCGCTTCTCCGGCCATGCTCGGGCCACGTCCCACATACAGCAACTGGAAGGATGTGCAGCTATGACATACAACTATCTACTGGGGCTTTGGGGGGAAAAAAATAAATAAATAAAATCTTTAAAAAAAAAAAAAAATTGGGGTGAGTTTATTATGAGCCAGATTTGAGGACCATATAGCCCAGGGCCTTCCTTCTCCAAGGAAGGAAGGGCACCAGAGAAGTGGGGTGTACAGAGTGGTTATATACTGTCAAAGAACATGTATCACATATGATTGCAATGTCCCTTTTATAGTAGTCATGATGCTCTGTCGGCACGGTGATTGATGGACACAGCAAGTAGCAGGTCTGCTATCTCAATGGGCACAGCAGGTAGCAGGTCTGTTGTCTTCGAGCTAGGTGGTCACAGGGTGAGTGCCGCAATCAATTCCTACCCTAGGGAGAGATGCTTATCCTTAAGGAAATGCCAGTGTAGGGGAAGTTACATCTTTATCTTAAGGGCATTTGTTCTTGTCTTTGGGACATAGTAAATGCTTAAAGCAGATACACGATGCATGCTCAGCGGCCACGTGAGGCTCTTTGGGAAAAACAAGGTCAGGCCGAATTAGTTTTACACCAAGTAGCTTCCTTATATACTCCAGTATATCCTATTGCTTGCCATTTATTTATCACTGTTAAACAAAAAGATTGATCCCGAGGTCATTTTGGATTATCAATTTGGAAGACAATGTGTGTGTCAGCTCTGTGTGTATGTATATGTATATGTATGTATTCTATGCCAATGAGAGCAATACTTTTTTTCATTCACCTCTACTGACCTGTGACCCAAGGGAGGCAGCAGGGAGGAGGTTGCTAGTTGACCTACGGTTACTAGTTGAATAATGGTAAGTTGATTAAACTTATAAAATCTGGAATTCAGATGAGGAGTTGTTGCCTTTGAGGCTATTTCTGAGCCTTTTGGTGCCAGGAGGTCTGTGCAGGTAAGGGGAGAGCTTTTGCTCAGGAAGTATTGGGCCCAGATTTTGAGTCTCTGATTCATTCACTGAGTATTGAGTGCTGCTGTTTGCAAGGCACTGAGGAAACAACCATGACCAAAGCAGGCAAAGATTCCTGCCCTTATGGAGCTTACATCCTGGGTGGGGAGACAGGAAATAAATACAGAAACAAGCGAAATACGTAGCGTGTGTAATAGTGAAGTGCTGTGGAGAGGAATAAAGCACGGGAGGGGAATTGGGAGTGCCAGACTGGGGGGAGTCAAGGAAGGCCTCACTCCTGAGGTGACGTGTGAGTAGAGACCAGAAGCGGGTGAGGAGGGAAGCTGTGCAGATGGAGGAAGAAAGAGCTTTCCAGACAGCGAGACCTGCAGATGCCCTGTCCTAGGGACAGAGTAAGATGAAGAACAACAAGGATGCCAGTGAGCCAGGAGCAGTGTGAGCAAGAGGGAGAGTTGGGGAGATAAGAGCAGAGAGAGATAGGGCCAGGTCTAGAGGGCCTTTTGGGCTGTCATAGGACTTTAGCTTTTAGGGAGGCAATATAGCAGAGTGGTAAGAATATGGTCTGTGGTACCAAACTGCCTGGGTTAGCATCCCAGCTCTGCCTCATATTAGCTGTGAGGTCGCAGATGAGTTACTTAACAGCCTTTAGTTTCCTGATCTGTACAGTGGAGATAATAGTAACACCTACCTTGTAGTGCTGTTATGATTAAATTAGTTAAATAACACAAATGTGTATCAACTAGTTGATGGTCACAATAAGAGCTCTGTTTTACTCCAGAGTCCGATGGGATGAGGGGGGCTTTGGAGAGCAGGAGAGCCATGATCTGACTTAGGTTTTTAAAGGCTCTTCTGGCTGTCCTACTGAGAACAGAGCAAGGGCGGAAGCAGGGAGACCAGTCTGGAGGCTATGGTACTAAACCAGGCAAAGATGGTGGTGACTTAGACGAGGGGAGGAGCTGAGTAGAGATGGTAAGAAGTTATTAGATTCTGGATGTGGTTTAAAGATAAAAGTTTATGGGATTTGCTAATGGGGGTTGGATGTGAATGTGTAAGAAATAGAAGAATTTGGGAGATCAGGTTGGTGAGTTGAAGGCAATCAGGTGTTTACTTTTAGACATGTTACATTTAAGGTGCTTCTGAGGTCCAAGTGGAGCCATTGACTAGGCAGTAGGATATACAAGTCTGGAATTCAGAGAAGGAAGTCCAGGCTAGAGAGAAAAATTGGAGACTTGTCAGCATACACTATATCGTTGGCTCTTTTTTTTTTTTTTTGTGAGGAAGATTGGCCCTGAGCTAACATTCCATGCTAATCCTCCTCTTTTTGCCGAGGAAGACCGGCCCTGAGCTAACATCCATTGCCAATCCTCCTCTTTTTTCCCCCAAAGCCCCAATAGATAGTTGTATGTCATAGTTGCACATCTCTCTAGTTGCTTTATGTGGTACACGGCCTCAGCATGGCCGGACAAGCGGTGCGTCAGTGTGCGCCCGGGATCTGAACCCGGGCCGCCAGTAGCAGAGCGCGCGCACTCAACCGCTAAGCCACGGGGCCGGCCCCCTTGGCTCTTTTGAGCATGACTTACAGTAAGAAGAAATTTTACAGGGGCCGGCCCCGTGGCGTTGCGGTTAAGTGCGCGCATTCTGCTGCTGGTGGCCTGGGCCCGGATCCCGGGCGCGCACCGATGCACCGCTTGTCAGGCCACGCTGTGGTGGCATCCCATATAAAGTGGAGAAAGATGGGCATAGATGTTAGCCCAGGGCCAATCTTCCTCAGCAAAAAGAGGAGGATTGTGTGGATGTTGGCTCATGGCTGATCTTCCTCACACACAAAAAAAAGAAAAAATTTTACTTCGTATATTTTATATATATACTTGTGTGTATATACTGTTGATTCTCATTATTCATGATAGTTATGGTCTATAAAGTGGCCTGGAACACTGAATTAGCGATTACAGAACCATTGCTCCTAGGGGAATACAGGGTTCCTTCAAGCCTCTGGTCACAACATTTTTGTCAGCTGATCAATATATAACCTTGTTTTATGTATGTTTCTGTTTAAAGACACTTTATTTTTATTTTATTTTATTTTTTTTTAAAGATTTTATTTATTTATTTATTTCCCCCCAAAGCCCCAGTAGATTGTTGTATGTCATAGCTGCACATCCTTCTAGTTGCTGTATGTGGGACGCGGCCTCAGCATGGCCGGAGAAGCCGTGCGTCGGTGCGCGCCCGGGATCCGAACCCGGGCCGCCAGCAGCGGAGCGCATGCACTCAACCGCTAAGCCACGGGGCCAGCCCTAAAGACACTTTAAATATTAAAGTATTTAGTATAGAGTGATGATTCATTAACACTGAACTCAGGGCCACCAGCACTATAATGCAGGCCTGAATGAAGCTTATCTAACGTGTTTTCTCCATACGGCACATCACAGCCTTCTTGGCACTTAGAAACACTGGACAGCACTTTAGCACTATGCTTGGGGCCCAACAAAAAGCAAAAAAATGTTAAAAAAAAAATGTGGCATTGAGTAGATCATGAAAAAGACGATTGTTTAGTATGAGAGCTGATACAAGAAGGTAGAGCGCCGCCTTGTTCGACCTCAGCTGGGAATGTGTGCATCCAATGAATCAAATTTTTTGCTTCTTTGCACATGTCCACAAATGATGGTGAAAGCACCTCGAATATTGATTTGAGGGTTATAAATACATTTTAGCAAGTAGCAAATTCACTGAATAAAGAGAATGAACTGTATATATATTGAGTATATGTATATATACGTATATATATTTGAACCGAAACTTTTATGAACCCATCCTTTATTTGATGCTCTGTGATATTTTGTATTTCATTTATTTTTTAAAAGTTGGTCGCAACCTGTAATAGGTTACAAGGTGCGGTTTCAAAAGCACGGTACAGGTTAAAACCCCAGACTGGGTG
This sequence comes from Diceros bicornis minor, assembly GCF_020826845.1. Lineage (NCBI taxonomy): Eukaryota > Metazoa > Chordata > Mammalia > Perissodactyla > Rhinocerotidae > Diceros > Diceros bicornis. The sequence goes on from NC_080757.1 coordinate 55,740,529, forward strand.
AACTAGATGACCTCTGGAGGGAAGGAACCCTCATGCTTCTTCAAGGCTAGGAAGCCAAATTATGGATGGAGGGGACTGGCTTTCTGGCCTCCTGTGAATGCTCATGTTCTTGGTTGTCTTCTCAGGTGACCATCTTGGTGCTGCAGGGCCGGCTGGACGAGGCCCGACAGATGCTCTCCAAGGAAGCTGACGCCAGTCCCACCTCTGCAGGCATGTGCCGAATCCTGGGGGACCTGATGAGGACGATGCCTGTTCTCAGTGTATGTGGGAGCAGCCCTGCTCTGCTGAGTCGGTCATGGGAGACAGGTTTTCATTAAGCATAAGGGGTTTGTGTGGTGATGGCACCTCACTGCATATCTCCCCGTAGCCTGGTAGCACTCAGACACTAACAGAACTGGAGCTGAAGTGGCAGCACTGGCACGAGGAATGTGAGCGGCACCTTCAGGACGGCACGTTCGCCTCCAGTCCTCACCTGGAGTCTCTCTGCAAGGTCTGTGGGAGGCAAGTCCAGGTCGGGCTCCAAGTTGGCTTCCCTCGGGCTGTGGCACCCAGCGTAGCCATGGCAGGAACTTGGTTCTCCTTGAACAGGGCTATCCGTTGGCTCTGCTGGGAAGGAGACAGCTTTCAGACTAGGTGCTCTAGTTGAGATCAGGAGGGTTATAGAGAAGTCGCTCCAGGAACTAAGGGAACACGTCTCTCTTGTCAGATCATGCTGGGAGACGAAGCTGCCTTGTTGGAGCAGAAGGAGCTTCTGAGTAACTGGTATCATTTCCTAGTGACCCGGCTCTTGTACTCTCATCCCACAGTAAAACCCATTGATTTGCACTTCTATGCCCAGGTGAGTCTCAGCTCTGTGGGGTCAGGGTGGGGAGTAGGAATCCTGGGGGCTCTGCTCCCTGCTAGGTCATTTTCGGGGTGTGGCCTCTTTGAGTTGAATCTTCCTGGAGAATGGGAAGGGGCTTCCTTTTGGCCCTTTTTGAAGGACTCCATCACCCTTCTCCAGTGTTCCCTACACAGCAGCCTTACCTGCTCCCTTGAGTCTCTGCTTCCATCTGGGGATTGAGTGGGTCCCCACCTTTCCACAGTCCAGCCTTGACCTGTTTCTGGGAGGTGAAAGCAGCCCAGAACCCTTGGACAACATCTTGATGGCAGCCTTCGAGTTTGACATCCACCAAGTGATCAAGGAGTGCAGGTAGGACCCGCTGCATCACCACCATTCTAACCGTCTTTAGGTGTGCAATTCACTGGCATTAAGTACATTCACAGCGTTGTACAACCATCACCACCATCCTTTTCTAGAATGTCTTATTCCTTCTTGCTGGTGTCTTAACCTTCTTCCTGTAGACCTGCTCCCTTCCTCAGCCACATGTAGGTAGATAACGGCTTCTCTCTGGATGAGCTTGGGGACCTTCCTGAGGCTTGAGGACTACCATATTTATAACAATTTCCATTGCAGGGATGTTTACTTAAAATAAAATTTCAGAAAGTTACTTTGATGTTTAAAATCCAGAAAAAACCAACAAGCCCATTTCTTGGAACCCAATGGACATGCAACCACCTTAAGGCACAGCAGTTCTCAACAGTCTCACTCTAGTGAGCCGAGGGCTACCACACCGTCCGGCTCCTGGCTGGGTCTCTTCAGAGCGGGGATTCTACACCAGCCCTCTCCCCAAAAGGGTATCACATCATTGCATTGAACCTTCAGCAAGACAGGAAGGGGACTCTCAAACATAATGAATAAAAAATAAAGCTTTCCAGAAATTTCCATAGATAAGAAGTCAGAAAGAATTTCCCTTTCCTTCTTGTGCAGCCTGGCCAAGGGGGTGTTGCACCGAAGACTCCTGGAAGGGAGAAAGTTGGGAACTGCAGCAGGTGGCCTTGCTCAAGTATCAAATTCACTGACCTCAACTGGATCTTTCTTAGTAGATCTGGGCAATGGGAAGGGTTCCCCTCCTGCTACCTGCTTTTTCTTGAAGCCAAGGCCTCAAGAAAATAATGCTATAATTGGAGAAAGAAAATGGTTTTTGTGTCAGTATTGTTTTCACAGAACTGTAAAATCGGGACTTAGTTGGAGCTAGAGGATGACTTACAGAATTCAGCTAATGGTGGAGTTAGGGCAGCGCATATCTGCATGGAGGAGTTAGTGAGAATAACTTAAAAAAGGCACACACGTTTTTTGGCTTTGTCAGTGTCTCTCCTATAATTTGAAGTAATAGGCATTCCTAAATATACTCTCTTTTACAGCAGTGAGTTCTTTCCACCAGGGCTTCCTTCGTAAGCCACATCTGGATATTTAGAAATAAAACAGATTTGAGCAGAACAAGGAGGAAGGACAATAAAAAGGGAAAGCATCCTGTTCTTTTCAGTCACGGTAGAAGAAAAAGAGAGAGAAGTGCCAGTGAAGAGGAGTGGCTTTTATGAATGCCATACAAAACGGCATCCCCCTGATGTCAGTCACAAAGAAGGACAGGTCAGGCTTGTACTCCTCCGTCTAGACATCTCTCTGCCCTGGCAACCAGGAAAGGATCTGAGGTTTTTCTGTTAGCTATAAATTTTAGAGCTTGGGTTTTTCTCATCAGGAAGCTACTTCCTACTGCATTCTGAAAGAGGTGCTGAAAACAAGTTTCGGGACCTTATCCTGGGAAGTGGAAGATGGGCTGAAGTATCTTCAGAGAAAGTAGCACGGTTTTAGAGGTGTGCCCTCTTGGAGGGGAAGGATTGGATTTGGGGTCTTGCGAGCACGTAGTTTCGCATGGGTTGTACCAGTCAGACCCAAGCTCGGTTCCTGGGGGAGAGGGGAGCATCTGTCTAGAGTTGGGCCAGTGGGTTGGTGGTATAGGGAAGCCTTGCTGCGTTGGGTGTGATGTCAGCTGGGTTTATGACTACCCTGTGAAAGGAGAATGAAGGGAAACCTTTCTAAAGGTGCTGCAAGAGAGGTTTCTTTTTTTTTTCCCCCCTCCTGAGGAAGATTTGCCCTAAGTTAACATCTGTTGCCCATCTTCCTCTATGTAGGCTGCTGTCACAGCATGGCCACTGATAGACAAGTAGTGTAGGTTTGTGCCCGGGAACTGAACCCTGGCTGCTGAAGCAGAGCTTAGCCACTTAACCCCTAGGCCACTGGGGCTGGCCCAGAAGGGAGGTTTCTATGGGCACCTGATTACTCCATGTCAACTATGCTAGACCCTAAGGGGCAGAAAGGGCAATGAGGGGTCCTGAAGCAGAGCATAAAGGTCCTTGGAGGCCAGAGTTCATCAACCCCTGCTAAAGGGCCATGTGTTTGCCTATTATCCCCACAGCTGAAAAGAGAAGTCGGGAATCCTCACAGGGCTCGTTTCCTCCCCTATGGCTTGCAACTTCCTCTAAAAGCCAGTTCCTTGCTACCCGGCAGAAGGAAACGGAGCTGGCACGCATTGCACTGGGAGCTAGGCAAGATGGGAGCTTCCTGGTGTTCTTAAAGTCCTCCAAAAGTATGAAACTAAAAGGAAACATCTTTCTTCAAAAACTAAGAAGAGGTCCAGTTTAATGTTTGTCTAATCTAGAATCTTCTTGCCAGAGCTTTGGCCCAGCCCACAACTTTGGCTGCAGTGGTATGTGTACACCCTCATGCTCCATTTACAGAAGAAGGTCCGGAGTTGCCAAAGCTCAGCTAGGCAGAGGAGGGACAGGCAGTGGTTGCTGCAGAGCCACCAAAAAGAAAGATTCAGGGGTTGGGGAAGGGGGTGACAGCAGCCCCAGTGCAGGGCAAATAGTCCATTGGAGGGTTATAATTCTTTCCTCAGGGTAGGACCTTTACCATGGCTGGTCTTCCCGCCTCTAGAGTTCTCCCTAATCTGGCAGAGGCCACTCCAGAGCTGTTAATTAAGCCTTCCTTGAATATCTATGTATGCGAACCATAAGGTGGTTCGCCTGTTCTGTGTAGAGGGTGCTCTCAGAATTCTCCATTATATGTGTGTGAAGATTCAACGTCTGTGTTGTTCAGACCCAGCCTTGCAGGGAGACCATGATGGCCTTGTTCAGCACTCTGTCCAGGCTGGGTCACTGGAGCCATGTTATTAGTTCTCTGCCTTCAGTGGTCACTGCCCTGCAGCCTTGGAGGCTGGTGTATTCCTCTGAGGAGACACTTGAGGGTTGCACAGACTGGAGCATGCTATGGCTCCCTCTGCTCAGGGCCCTCTTGGCCTCCTTAGCTCTGGGGTCCTCCATAGCCACCTCGCTGGCTGTTTTGCCATAACCATCAGCTAGAAGTCTGGGTAACAGCAGGTGTTCCGGGAGGCTGAGGTGTCATTTCCTCTCACCCAGCCCACTCTTGCCCATCTTTTTTTGTTTTTTAAGTGAAACTCATTCAGTATTTATTGGGCATCTATTATATGCCCCACACTGGACCAAGCTTTGAGATTACAGCAGTTTTTCTTGTATGGAATTTACAATCTAGACCAGATGTTATGGGACCCCTTAAGAGAGGATCCTTGAGCCAGCCCTGATGGCCTAGTGGTTAAAGTTTGGCACTCTCACCGCCTTGGCAGCCCAGGTTTGTTTCCCGGTCCCGGAACCACACCACTTGTCTGTCAGTTGCCATGCTGTGGCGGTGGCTCATGTAGAAGAACTAGAAGGACTTACAACTAGGATATACAACCATACACTGGAGCTTTGGGGAGGAGAAAAAAGAAAAAAGAGGAAGATTGGCAACAGATGTTAGCTCAGGGCGAATCTTTCCCTGCAAAAAATAGAAAACAATGGATCCTTTATCAGATTGGAAAGTCAGGAAAAGCTTCCTGAAGGAGGCTGCACTCAAGTTGAGTCCTGAAATATTCAGTGAAGAACACTAGAAAAGGTCATTTGACAGAGAGAAAAGCATGGGAAAAGGTGTAGGCAGGAAAGCAATAAGGCCGGTTACCGGCCTCAGGATCTGCAACTGTCTCCTTAGAACCAAGGTGGGTTGAAGTGGTGACAGAGGTAGGAAAGGAGTCTGAGTATCAAGACTAAAGACTATTCCCAGTAGTTTTTTTTGTGTGCGCGTGAGGAAGATTAGTCCTGAGCTAACATCCGTTGCCAATCCTCCTCTTTTTGCTGAGGAAGATTGGCCCTGGGCTAACATCCGTGCCCATCTTCCTCTACTTTATATGGGATGCTGCCCACAGCATGGCCTGACAAGTGGTACATCGGTCTGCATCCAGGATCCAAACCCGCGATCCTTGGGCCGCTGAAGTGGAGTGCGTGAACTTAACCGCTGTGCCACCAGCCCAGCCCCCCAGTAGTTTTGATTTTATGAAAATGGGGAGCCACTGAGGATTTTGAGCAGGACAGTGCTGTGAAATTTGTATTTGAGAAAAAGCAATCTGAAGAGTGTGGAGGATGGCAAGGCCAGGAGCTGGGAGACCAATCCTAAAGTGAATACAGTCACTTGTGTGGAAAATGATGATACAGTAATGGTGATAATAATAATTAACATGAATTATTAGGCTAAAAGCTTTTATGGATTATTTCATTTTATCCTGCAACAAATCTTTGAGGTAGGTGCTATAATTTCATGGCTATCTTACACAAATGAGGAAAGTGAGCCCTGGTAAAGTCACACTGCTGGCTAACAAGGGGCACTGTGGGTTTGCACCGAAAGCCTTTCACCAAAGGCCATACTGTTTACTGAACTCTTAAGCACTAACCAATCTATCAATAAGTCCTATTAACTCAGCTTCAAAAATGGATCTCACAACCAGCTACTTCTCACTCCCTCCACATCTATCACCCTGGCCCAGCCACCATTACTGTTGGCCTCAAGTATTACAGGTGGCCTCTAACTGGCTTCCCCACCATCACCTGTCCCTGTATTGTCCATTCTTACACAACAGCCTAAGTAATCATTTAAGTCTTAAACCATGTCACTCCCATCACAAGACCCTAAGTAGGCTGGCGTCTGCCTGCCTTGAAGTTTGACTCACTTGGGTTTCATTCTGAAGTGGAAACAAGACCACCTTACTTTCCACCCCGGGCTGTTTCCTCTCTTTCGGGAATGCTCTTTCCCTTTGTCTTCCTATGGCAGGCTTCTTCTCATCCTTTAGCCCTCTGCTCAAATAACTGCTCCCTCTTGACTAATTTTCTATATAGAACTTATTCTAGGAGGGGTGGGGATGTGTGTGTATTTTATATGTGAGGAGGCAACTTGTTTTTACGTCTTCTCAGTTTACACTTTCCCAATTTATTTGATGTTTTATTCTTCCTTATGACTGGTCATTTTTGACTTATTTATTATTTTTGAATTTTTCATAACTTCAGAGTCTCAAAGCACTGTACTATCATAATTCCTCCACTTTGACAATGAAGCTGAAGGTAAAAGAAATGAACTGGCTAGTCAGTGAGTAGCAGGACTGGATCTGAACTAGTTTGCAGTACTTTTTTTTTTTTTTTTTGTGAGGAAGATCAGCCCTGAGCTAACATCTATTGCCAATTCTCCTCTTTTTTTTTTTCCCCCCCAAAGCCCCAGTAGATAGTTGTATGTCATAGATGCACATCCTTCTAGTTGCTGTATGTGGGATGCTGCCTCAGCATGGCCGAAGAAGCGGTGCATCAGGGCGCACCTGGGATCCGAACCCGGGCCGCCAGTAGCGGAGCATGTGTACTTAACCGCTAAGCCACGGGGCCGACCCCAGAAGAATCTTTTTAAAGCAATTTAAAATCTGTTTTCCCAGTTTTTTCTTAAAACAGTCCAGGTGGGCAAGAAGTAAAATTTCTTCCATTTTATAGAAGAAGGGGATACAAAGAGGTAAGTGACTAACAGAAATGGCCGTTTTGAGTTCCAGTTATAATACTTTTTCCATTAAACCACTATCTAGTTAACCAAATAACAATATTCCATTCAACTACTGATATGCAAAGGACCTTTGATGAAATCAGAAGTTAAGAGCAACAACATCATCCAGTGAGTTGCAGTTTGTTTAGGGGGCTATCATAAAGAGATATCATATTTATTGGGACTCTCTTGTCTAAAAAGGACAAGATCAAGAAATGCAGCAGAATTACAAAATTATGAGAGCCATGGCTAAAGGAAAATGTGGACCAAGGAAGTACTCTTAAAAATTGAAGCATGGTAGTACTCTATATAGCATGTAATGAATTTATAGAACTTAGTACTTGAGGATGGTAGTAGAAATAGAGGTGTTTTCAAAAATTGGCATAGATAATTTTTTGAATGTTATATTAATATAAAGTTGGAATATATCTAATCTTCAAAATGAATGTTACAGAGGCCAACGTGACAGCCCATAATGATGGAATCCTGGAACAGAGAAGTATCTGAGTATCAATATCCCTAAGATCAAAGCAAAAGTTTTAAACATTTATCCAATAATTCAGTGTAAACCAATCCCTATTTTTATATCCTGAAAGCAGAACTTTTCACCTTAATGAATGATTACACGGGAAATTATACCTGCCTTACTAGTCTGCTCCATCCACTTTACTTGTGGTTGAATTTGCCTTTTAGAAAAAGCAACCATTAAAGTTTCTTTTCCCTCTCCCAAGATTTAAAAGATAGTCAAGCATTATATACAAGTACAGAAAGGCCTATGCCAAGTAAAAAAATATCACTCAAAATGATGTATGCACCCTGACAATAAGTGCATTGCTATACTCTATACAAAACGATGCTGGAGAGTTTACAAACAGTTGGTGATATAAAACAGTGGTTTCCAGGGAACTTACTTAACTAGACCTTTAGAGGGCCCTGGAAACCATTTTTAACAGGGGCCCCAGATGATTCTAGGTTTTTATTAAAAGTAGTTTGGGGAAGGACTTTCAACCTTCACGTGTGTCAGATTACATACACAATAAAATTAAATAATCATAATTGAACAAAAAATAATTTCTTTATACAAAGTATTAATAGATACTAAGATGGTTTTTAAAGTGACATCATATGTATATAGTCGTATTCATAAAGATAAGTACACTAATCAAAAGCTGTACAAGATTGAGAAACATTAACAGCAAATCCAAATGCAAACAAAGATATTCCTCTGAATTCCATGTTTCATCGAGCATCAAAAACCACCAGTCTTTTAGTCTTTTTCTTATACATTATTCTCTATCCACATTCTCTGCATCTGACTGGATCCCTGGATTTTATTTCATGTTCTGTGTGACATTCTCCATAGATAAATATCATTGGCTGCTGCTTTGGGGCTTGAACGTCCTTCTGGGTGTCCATTGTTAGTCCCCAGGTAGCACCTAGAAACTTCTCACTCTGCCCTTCCAAACAGATTCTGGCTGGTTGCTGTCCCTCCTTTCCTTTTTTTAAGCAAAGGACATGTGGGGTTCCTGCTCATGCCCCGCTTATGTGGGCCATGGCCTTTCACCCTGCCTTTCCTTCTTGCCTTGTCCTATAGCATTGCCCTAAGCAACTGGTGGTTTGTGGCCCATCTGACAGACCTGCTGGACCACTGCAAACTCCTCCAGTCACACAACCTCTAGTAAGTGCACTGTGGCCACACCAACCCTCTCCTCCCCACCACCCAGGCCCTCAAGGATGGGGTGAACCAAATGCCTAGAAGGGAGGCTAGTTGGGCTGCAGGAGGCCCTGAATGGAGCAGGCCAGGAGTCTTGGTCTCATGTTATGTTGTATTCCAGCTTTGGATCCAACATGAGAGAGTTCCTCCTGCTGGAATATGCCTCGGGACTGTTTGCTCATCACAGGTAGGAAGGCCCCAAGGGTGTGGGGTGGCAGCAGGGTGCTCTTCAGCGTGCGGGTGCCACTGGAGCTTGGACTGTATTCTCTTTCTTCTGGTTCCCTGAAGGCTACAGGGGTCTGGGGGAGGAGCCACCTCGGTGCTAATCCCCAAGCTCTAGAGCAGCACCTGGGCTCACCAGGCCTACATGTCTGTCCTCCTTGGAACTTTGCAGCCTGTGGCAGCTGGGGGTGGATTACTTTGACTACTGCCCTGAGCTGGGCCGAGTTTCCTTGGAGCTGCACATTGAGCGGATCCCTCTGAGCACTGAGCAGAAAGCCCTCAAGGTGCTGCGGATTTGTGAGCAGCGACAGATGACTGAGCAAGGTGAGTTGGCCCTCCTCCAGCACACCCTCTGTGCTCACACCGTGCCACCCAGACTGGAGAGAGGCTGGGCAGTGGATTTCAAGAGGAAACCAAAACAGGAAAATTATTAGGGAGGGAGAAAGAGCTGGGGATCCACTGGGACCTAGAAGCATTCGAGCACATTGCCTTTAAAAAGGTCCTGACCCATGTCTTCTCTCATACTTACTCCAAGAGGTCGGGGCTGGGGTGAGCTTTGAGTTTACCTGTCTCAAGCAGGTTGCTGTTGCTGCTAAGGCTGGCTCAGTGCTGAAGCAGGGTGAGAGGCAGCTCAGGAAGAGCACAGGGAGGACACAGTGATGGAGTTTGCCTCTTCTTTCTCCCCTCACTGTTGAGGGATAAGAACCTAAGTTGTTATTCTTCCCAGAGGCATTTGCATGCTTATGACCGTCTGACAGCATATGGCATTCAAGACCCTAGGGATGATAGGATTTTCGGCACCTGGATTGATAATGGAGGAACTGATCTGTAGGGAGCAGTAAAGGTCTTTTTGCCACCCCTGAAATCAAACCCACTCACAAAGCATATCCTGCCAGAGTGGGTCATACTGTTAACAGAGCCAGGAGACAATTTATAAACCCCAAAGTTTCCAGTTCTGCCGACCAAGCTGTATTTGAAACTCGTGGAGAGGCCTTGGAAAGCTCAGAGGAAGTGGGAAGGCTGCTCCTATCCCAGCAGGATTCAGAAATGGAGTGATTTATAGGGTGAATGGTTCACCTTTTCTCTTGTCCCCTGCACAGTTCGCAGCATTTGTAAAATCTTAGCCATGAAAGCTGTCCGAAACAATCGCCTGGGCTCTGCCCTCTCTTGGAGCATTCGAGCCAAAGATGCCGCCTTTGCCACGCTGGTGTCAGACAGGTGGGTTCAACTGGTGTTGGCTTCCGGGGGACTGTCTGGGAAGTTGGGAGGCTGAGGAAGTGGGCCTGGGACTACTGCTCTGATCTCTGAGCCCGGCCTTTCAGGTTCCTCAGGGATTACTGTGAACGAGGCTGCTTTTCCGACTTGGATCTCATTGACAACCTGGGGCCAGCTATGATGCTCAGTGATCGACTGACGTTCCTGGGTAAGTCTTTTCTGGCTCTGTCCCCTGGACCTTTGGCACAAATGGACAGTTGTGGAGATTGGAGTTCTAGACCTCTCCAGTGTTTCTTTCCTGTTAAGCCCAAACTCCAAACCACATAGAACCCTGTGTGGCAGACTCTGTAAAGCATGTGTTTGGGTAACATTTTATTTTCCAGTAATTTCAAATTTAGAGAAAAGTTGCAAAAGTAGTATAAGGAATAAAGATCTCCCATATACACTCTACCCAGATTCACCAATTATTTATATTTTGCCTCATTTGTTTTATCATTCTTTCAGTCAGTCAGGTTTTTTGGAGAACAATTGGAAAGTAAGTTGGAGAGATTGTTCCCCTTTCTCCATAAATACTTGAGCATGTATTTCCTCAGAATAAGAACATTCTCTTACATAATCACAGTTATTAAAATCAGGAGATTCAACATTGATACAATACTCTCATCTAATCCACAATCCATATTCTCATTCCATCAGTTGTCCCAGTCATGTCCTTTATCGTGTCCGGGTTCACGAGTTTAGCCGTCATGTCTCTAGTGCCTCTGCCTTTCTTGGTGCTTCTTAACCTTGACATTTTTGAAGAGTCAGTTCAGCTCTCTTGTAGAATGTCCTCAGTTTGGGTTCATCTGATGTTTCCTCATGATCAGATTGATTGTGTTTGGAGCAGGAATGCTACTGAGTTGATGTGTCCTCCTCGAGGCTGCCTGTCCCCTTATGGTGGAGTTTGCTCTGATCCCTTGGTTAACGTGGCATCCACCAGGTGTCTCCCCTGTGCGGCATTGATTTTTCCCTTTGATTTAATAATTTGTGGAGCGACTTGGGATTATTTAATAACGTCTTGTTCCTCATCAACACTTTGCACCCACTAGTTTTAGTAACTACTGGTGATTTTCTGACTCTGTCATTCCTTGTGTTTTAGTTGGCATTTCACCATACAGATGATGTTCCCTTGGTCCTGTCCATTCTTTCATTTACATCAGTAATTGACTCATGGGTTATTTGATTCAATGTGTTAAATTCTATGGCTCTTATTTATATTGATGGTTACATTCTCCCAGGTTTGGCCCTTTGGAGCCCCTTCAAAGTGTGTGTTTTGAATCCTTTTGGTCTCATTGGTCTGTGAGCTTGGAGACAGCTCTGTAAGAATCTCCCTGCTCTGTGGAATGGCTGGCCTGGGGTCTCTCTTCTCTTTTTTAGGGCCAGAGGTGACCTAGCACTCTCCTTTCTCAATAGGAAAGTACCGTGAGTTCCACCGATTATATGGGGAGAAGCGTTTTGTTGATGCTGCTTCTCTTCTCCTGTCATTGATGACTTCTCAGATTGCCCCACAGTCTTTCTGGATGACACTACTAACAGATGCGCTGCCCCTTTTGGAACAGAAACAGGTACAGGTTGAATCCACGGTGATTTTCTTCTCTGTGTTTTCTAGTCCTTGACAGTGCTTGATTCGGTAGTTGTTGCAGATGCTTAGTCGGCCCTCCATACCCACGGGTTCTGCATCCGCAGATTCAACTAACCTTGGATTGAAAGGCCTGTGATGGTTGTACTTGAACATGTACACTTATTTTTCTTGTCATTATTCCCTAAACAATACAGCATAACAACTATTTACAAAGCATTTACATTGTATTAGGTATTAAAAGTAATCTAGAGATGACGTGAAGTATACAGGAGGATGTGCATAGGTTATATGCAAATACTCCACCATTTTATATAAGGGACTTGAACATCTGCAGATTTTGGTATTCATGGGGGTCCTGGAACCAATCCCCACTGCGGATACTGAGGGAGGACTATATACATACATCATCTCCCAAGTGAGGTCCCTATGTGTATGCGTATTCCCCCATAGCACCCACTCTGGAAATCTGATATCCACCCAAGAAAAACTACTTAATTTGAAATGAGGCAGCTATCTACTGACCGTACTCAGCCCAACGCCCTGACACGAAGTGCTGGGAGTGAGAATAGGGGTATACAAAGCACACTCCCCCAAAGGGCACACAAGGAAGGCTATATCTGCACTTGGGCCCACGCCCAAATCTGTGCAGGCCTTGGCTGGGGAGCAGCTAAGCAAAGCAGCCTCTCTCTCCTAGGTGATTTTTTCAGCAGAGCAAACGTATGAGCTGATGAGATGCCTGGAGGACTTGACCTCAGGAAGGCCAGTGCGTGGAGAGCCTGATGTCCAGCGACTCCAGGTCATTTTAGCTTTCCTGTTGGTTCAACGATGGAGATGAGAAAGGCTCCCTCATCTCCAGCTCCCCTCACCTCCCTACAAAAACGCTGGTCCCTTACAAACTCATGTGCCTCTTAAGTTACCTCTTAACCTGTAACTGTGACACACCAACTTCTTTTAGGAGAAAATGGGGTGATTTTAGTGTTCTGGTCTCTATTATTTTTTCTTTCCTGTCAATCAGTTGCAGTGGTCCTTTGCATGCAGCTCTCATATTGAGGACTTACTAGAAGCTACTACTGAATGTTAAATGCCTTCTACCTACCTACCTTTGGATTAGATAGAGTCTTTGGGAGCTTTAAAGAAGGAACACTTCCTGCTGTGCCTCATGCTAGCTCTCTTTGCTTTTAGGATGATGACATAGAGACCACCAAGGTGGAAATGCTGAGACTTGCTCTTGCACGAAATCTTGCTCGGGCAATTATAAAAGAAGGCTCATTGGAAGGTTCCTGAGGCCAGCTGAGAGCTGCTCCAGCGTGGTATCTTTCTATGGCAATGTATATAAATTTTTAAAAGAATAAATGTTTCCTTTTACAAATATAAGGCAAATTCTTAGAGTTCAGCTAGGGAGATTTTATCTACCTCCACTGTGAACCTGAGGTGGCAACAATTAAGAAAATGCTTGTTATGTTCTTTGACATGGAACAGACTTCCCTGTCTCCTTAGGAAAAAAAAAAAAGCCACCCCAGAAGTTATGAATGGTGAGTGCAGTGCCCTCCTGCCTATAATTAGAAACTTGAACAAAAGCCTTCAGTATTTGTGCTTCTGAAATCTGGTGTCACCTCAGAATCATCTGGAACACTCATCTGTTAACTTTCTGGTTATCTCCTTTAGAAAAGAAAAAGGTCCAGGAACCTATACTTTTGTGTGTATGTGTGTGTGTGAGGAAGATCAGCCCTGAGCTAACATCCATGCCAATCCTCCTTTTTTTCGCTGAGGAAGACTGGCCCTGAGCCAACATCCACTGCCAATCCCCCTCCTTTTTTTTTCCTTTCCCCCCAAAGCCCCAGTAGATAGTTGTATGTCATAGTTGCACATCCTGCTAGTTGCTGTATGTGGGACGCTGCCTCAGCACAGCCGGACAAGCAGTGCGTTGGTACACGCCCGGGATCCGAGCCCGGGCCGCCAGCAACGGAGCGCGCGCACTTAACTGCTAAGCCACGGGGCCGGCCCCCAGGAACCTGTACTTTACTTTTAACAAAAACCTCAGGATGCCAGCACATGCACTTACCTACATTTGGAATTTCGTAAGTGGCACCTTCCCCCATTGGGTGAATGGTGTCTATATTAGAAAGATTCCAAGTAGGGCAAAACTGGTTTTATTTAACATGCAGCAAAACAAGGGCAGCAGAGTTGATATATCCAGTACAGCTATTTGTCACAAAGCAGTGACTCAATAGTAACGAATAACACTCATAATTTTCACATCTAAAGCTTATTAAATAAAGGTACATTTCCACATAGTAATCCCACAGATCTTCCCAGGGCTGCAGCAGCCAGTCTCTGGAAAGCACTTGGATTTATTCCTTAAGTAGTGAAATCAATTCACTTTTCACCTGTCCTAATGAAGCAGTGAAACCTGCTTGCTAAAGATGGGAGGGATGGGGGAGACGACCTTTTGATGGAGTAAGGAAGCCTGGCATAAGGAGTAGGGAGGGATCAGGGAATGTGGTTTGTGCCACCTTTCCCTGGAGATGGCTCTGAGCCTGTCCTGCTGAGATCAGGTGAGCTGTGTGCTCTTTCCCCAGCTGGGAGTTCTCACTTTCCTGTGGCCCCGTGAGGCCTAGAGTCCTTGGTCCAGCTGCATCTAGTGGATGGAGCAGCTGGGAGAAGCCAGCTGGGGTTGAGCACTGTTGAAGCAATAGGGTCTGGTGACTCGATTCAAGCATGGCCCCTAATCTCACCACCTCCAGACCCAACATCTCGCTGACAGTGCCCGTCAGCAGCTGGGGGCAGTCAGGGTTTCTGGGCAGCAGGTAAGGACATAAATCTAGTGCAATGTGCCTGATCCTGAGGCCTCCTGTTCCCGACCGTATGCCACAACACAGGCCATCTGGTGGGAGGAGGGGGGAGGCTGAAGCAGGAGGATGCAGAGGGTGGCAGGCGTTGTCCTCCCCTTCAAAGACTTAAAGGGCAGGAGAGCAGTTTATTTCATGCCAAGCAAGAGGTAGTGAGTAGGATGGCCTGTTCCCACAGCAGGAGGTACACTTTTCCCAGAAAGCTCTGAGTACCTGCTTCTGGAAAGGGGGAAACACTGGTTCTCTTCCATTCTTTCCTAGCCCTAGTTTAGGGGCTACCATGAGGCCAAGTTTTGTTTCTGATAGGCTGAGTTCCACATCTTGCTGAGATGTCCATAGGACACAGCCTGCTACCACCAGGGACAAGCCCACAACTCATCATCCATTGGCCATTCCAGGATGCTGCTGCTCGCGGAAGGCAGGGTTGAAGATTCAGCAGCACACCAACTCCTTATTTTGCGCCCAGGGCCATTTGGGGTCGCTGGGCTTTGCCCACCTCCCTGGAGGTGGGAGCAGGAGCCTGCCAGCAGGGGAAGCACAGAGTAGCATTGGGGGCTGAGGCCTCTGGGAGTGTGAGGACATGGTCTTTGAGGGAGGGCCTGGAGTCTCTCTTTAGAGACCTCCCCCCTTGTGGCAGCAGGGGCTGCCAGCACAAGGGGAAAAACCTACTCCAGTCTAGGGTCCATGTTCCCAGGGCGGTAGTGCACAAGAGTGTGGGGCCACTCCCCACCCCTGACAGTACATGGCCACTTCAAGTCACACAGGTAGATAAAAACAGGTCCTTTTAGGGGGCCAAAAGAGGCAAGATCATCACAGCAGCAGCTCAGCTCCCAGCAGCAATGCCTTGGACCCCTATTCCATACCAAAGCTCTAAGCACTGCAGTTGGGACATGGAGAATGACTGGACCTGGAGAGCCCTCTTGTCTCTGGGCAGCCTGTCTGGGCTTCGAAGTAGAGATGACAGCATCCTCTGGGGTCAGAGGTTCCCCCACTGCTCCACAGGAGGGAACTGGTCCACCTCACCCACCTCCGTGCTCAGCTGCTCCCCCAGGGTGAAGGTCAGCCTATACCGAAGCTTCGCCTTCTCCTGTGACAGAGAGACGGTGCATGAGATGTCCTCTCCTCTGCTACCCTTGGGGCCTTTTCTGTGCTGAGGGATAGGCCCTGCTCCCACCACCCATCCTTGCTCAGTTCCTGAACCAAGGTAAGGGAAGGGACGTGGGTTAATGCTGTAGTATCATGACACTTCAGGTTGGGAGGTAGCTTCAAGGCTGGTCTCAAGGTCCTAATCTTGGGGCAACCAGGGCTTCAGGCTGGGACCACCCCCGTTCTAGCTCACCTTCAGTGGATTGGCCAGCAACATGACTTGGGTGATGGCTGCAGGTGGCTGGATGGGGCTAAATGGAGAGAGTTCTGTCCCAGAGGGTGGCTGCAACTTCACTTTCATTGACTAAAGAGAAAGAGAGAAGCTCCTTTGAAGAGAAATGGCAGGTACTCCCCTGAGATGGAACCTGGTATAGTCACAGTGGACAGACACAGTGCCACCTGCTAGCCAGAGGCCCTCGATGCAGTGGGTTCAAGATAAAGGTAATTTCTGCCTCTAGAGGCCCCAGGAAGCCAGGGATACCTTGGGCACTGCGGCCTGCAGCACGATGCTCTTGATAGGCAAGGGAGCCGTATTCAGCATGGACACTACCACCACCAGCACGTCGGGCCGTCCTGGTGGACACTCCTTGGCAAAATGGAAGAGGATGCGGAAGCCGTTTTTATCATAGGCTGTCACAGGAAGGGCACTGCCTGTAAGAAGGTGGTATGTGGGCATGGAAGGAGAGATACCCACATAAGCCCTGGGGGTGTCGGCTGCAGCCAAGTAGGGAGAGCAGGGCAGCCCTGTGGTGATGAGGCTCCCTGAAGGAGTCTAGGAAAGAACCTCTGTCAGAACTCCCCAGAGTGCACAGTGGCAAAAAGCAGAGGCTGAGACAGCAGAAAAGCAGGTCATGTTTGGCTCTAGGGAACGCCAGCAAGAAAAGCCTGTACCCACCCACCCACCACCCCACACTCCCCACATTGCTGCAAGCTGTGGGCCCCACCTCTCCTCCCACCCCAAGCCGCCAACACCTACTAGGCTTGATAGATTCCAGGGGGACGTGCACACTGGCCAAGGAGAGCTCGAGCCCCTTAATGGGGCTGCCCTGGGCCTGGCAGGCAGGCAGCTGGAAGAGAGGGCTGCCAGGCCCCGTGGAGAAGGGGAGGAGAGGCCTAGCTGGGGTGGTGGTGGGGATCAGAGGGGAGGTCGTAGCCCCAGGGAAGAAGTTGGAAGAGATGGGTTTCGCCAGGCCTGAGGTCCTGGAAGGCAGGAAAGGAGCACAAGGCAAGTCAGAGACCAGGCAGGACTGCTGGGTCAACCCTCACAAAGGCCCTCCCAGGCCAGACCCTCCCGAGCTTCCAGATTCCAACCTGACAGATCACATCAAAAGGGAACATCCCCAACCCCTCTGGAGCTGCCTCTGGTTCTGCACAAGCCCAGGCCCCAACCTGCCCCAGCCCCACCTCTCCCAATCATTACACTTTGGCCTCTTCTAGAAGCTGATGAAGGGCATCCAGCTGGTGCAGGGTGCTGTCGCCCAGAGCTGAGCCATGGTACCCAGGGGCTGTGGGCTCAGCCTTTGGGGCCGAAGATGGGGCCAAGCCAGCAGACAACAAGAAGGAGCCAGCTTTGGGGGCAGGAACGCTGGCTGGGACCACAGGAGCTGGGAAGGGGGGCGGCAGTGGAGCCTGGGAGCTGCCTGCAGGGGGTGCTGAGGGCTGGAGGAGAGGCCCATCTGAGGGGCTACAGGCAGCAGTCCCAGGTTTGGGGCCAAAGAAGTCCAGGTCCGACTGTTGATTCTATTGGGAATGGAAAGCGTGAGTGAACAAAGGGCATGGAGGATCTGCTGCAGGCGGCAAAAGGTTTCGGCTTTCCACCCCATGGCCCCCTATGCTGGGGGCCCTATTGCAACCCCACTGGAATAGCAGCCCTCTGAGGAGAGCCAGGGAAAGCCCTGGGATGCGATCCCTCTTCCCAGCCCCACCCAGGGCAGTGCCCCAGGGTTAGGATAGCGGGCTGTAGCTAACTGCAGCTGAGGACTAGCCAGAAAGGGAAGATACTATTATATGAAGGTTGTCGAGCACTTCAGTGACATCACCTGTGTCCTTACCTGGAACAGGGGCCACTGGCTGTTTCCATCTGACTCTTTGGGAGGAGCACTGGGGGCTGGATCAGTGAGGCCTGAGAACAGAGAAGACAACCACGATGAGAAGAGGCTCTGGGCTTGTGCCAGCCCTAGCCCCACCTCGCCTAAGGAAGGGTCACATGACAAAAGTGGCATCAGTGGGTGACAGGGTGGGAGAAGGTGTTCCCCAGGCAGCCTCCAGAGGGAATGGACCCTCTTCAGCCCTTATATTCAGAGGGGGGCCCTCCAGGGGAGAGAGGAGCAGAGCGAGACACTTGGTCCACCATGTCCACTCTGGAGGTTGTGTGGAAACTGCCTGGGCGGCCTGAGGGACACTGAATTTGACTCTCTCCCTACAACTGAAGCCTCCTTCCCCACCCTTGCTAATAAGCACACGGGGCACTCCTCGGACCTCTGCTCGATTCTACATGCCTTTCTCTACTGGCCCCACCAGAAGAAGCCCTGTACAGCCTCCCTCTGGGACGTACCCAAGCAGAGCAGCTCCTCATCCAGCAGGCAGAGGGCACTGCTTGTGCTGTTGGGCCCTGGGAGGGCCTCGGCCTGGCTGGACGAGTGGCTGTGCCCAGGTCCCGCGGTCTGGGGGGGTGGAGGGAGGATAGGGATGCCAGAGGAGGGGGGGGCGGGGGCCAAGACTGGAGATGAGCTGCTTGGTGCATCCAACTCAGCAAGGTCGATGAGAGTGCCTTGGTTACTGGAGTGGTTGTTTCCTGGATGGGCAAATGGAAGGGGACAAGAATAATCAGGGGCCACTCTAGCAGCTGCCCAGTAGGAGGCAGAATCCTGAGCATAGTCTCTGGCCTAATCCAAGGGCATTTGTGCCAGGGGAACACTGAAAAACAAGAGGAAAAAACACTATTGGCATCTGCTGGCCTCTGGGAAGCTGGAGGACTGCTGGGAATGGCTTAGAATCCCCTCGGGCCCTTAAGGGTGACACACTGGTCAACCTGCACCCACGGCTTGGTGGTGGGGATTGGGGCTGGTCTAGAGGGGTCCAGAATGGGGAAGTGAGCATTTTACCTTCAGAGTCAGGCATGGCTGAGGTAGCCACCTCACCATTGATGACCTGCCCTTCAACGACTGTTTTATAAGAGCTGATGACCCGGGAGAGGTTGTCACTGGCCTGCAGGATGTCTCCTGGAGCAGAAAAGAGAATTCTCACTCCTGGCCATGACAACTCCCCTGACCACACAAATCCAAACTCCTGGGTCATCTTTGTCAACCACTCGTTACTTTTCACTCACCCAAACTATTGTCATTGTCCTCTGTCTCACTGGCTAGTTTGAATAACGTCCGCCTCTTGTTCTCACACCGATCAAACAGCTCCTGAAAGAGACTCAGACATAAAAATCAGAGCTATGAACGCCCTTGGAGATCATCTCATTCACCATTCACACCCAGAAAATCACAGGGCTTCCCTATGATTCCACGATCAGTTACTCCATGATCTCCATGATCAGTTAGTTACTGGCAGAGCTGGGCTCAGAGCACATCTTCCTTTTTTTCTTTTTGTGAGGAAGATCAGCCCTGAGCTAACATCCAATGCCAATCCTCCCCCCCCCCTTTTTTTTTTTGCTGAGGAAGACTGGCCCTGAGCTAACATCTGTGCCCATCTTCCTTCACTCTACATGGGACGCCTCCACAGCATGGCTTGACAAGCAGTGCATCGATGCATGTCTGGGATATGAACCTGCAAAAAACCCAGGCTGCTGCAGCAGAGGGCACACACTCAACCGCGTGCGCCACCGGCCAGCCTCGCACACGTCTTCCTGTTGCCAGCCTCTACCACACTGTGTCACCCAAGACGTCTGCTTAGGCAGATAAGTCACTAGGAAAGATAGGCAGATAAGTCGCTAGGAAAGATAAGGTAAAGTACCTCCCTTCCTGCCTCCCAGGCTGGCACGTGCTTAGAATTCAGAGTATCTATGTGACCAAGGACGGAGGTGCAGCATTAGGGGCATAGGGTGAACCTCTCTGCCCAAATGTCCCCAAGGCAGAAGGCAAGGCAGAGAGCAGGAGTGAGCCCAAGGGCGGGTCTGCGGAGTCACACAGACTTGGGTGTACATGCAGCTCTTCCGCCCACGCAAGTTAGCTACAGCTTGTGTGTAAAATGAGGGCGCCACCCTCGCTCTACCTGGCTGCTGCGCCGATTAATAAGTTAAGGAATACCAGGTGTGTAGCGGCATCTTGGGGCAGGTACTCGGCAAAGGTTGGCTCCCCTTCCCAGAGCCCAGCTCTCCTAGAGGTGGGCCTACCTTCATGAGCTCTTTATCTGCCTCTGAAGAATCCTCTTTGCTGTAATGAAGCAGCATCTCATTGAGCAGTTTTACGTTGTTATTAACCTCCTCTAAAGTGTGTAGGCGCTTGGTCACCTTCTGGATCCGCGCCTCGTCCTGCATCAAAAACGATCAAGGAGAAAGAGCTCAATAAGACTCATCCCACTAACTCCCTAGAATCCCGCGAGGCAAGGATCACACTTTACCAGAGAACATGAGAGCAGATGTTTCCTTCCATTGAAAGGAAGCACCTTTCAAGGCATGGTTCTTGGGAACCACAGGCCTTAGACCCAATCTACAGTCTTCCTTTTAAAATAACAGCCCCCCCATCCCTAAACTTGGCCCCATCTACTCTTGCTCCTCTATTCCGTTCTCCCCCAGAAGCTCCAATTCTCCTCCTTCCATTCTCCAGCATCTCCAAGTAAGGGCTGGTGGCAGGGGCGAACAACAGACCTAACACAGGAGAAGGGACTTCTGCTCTGTGGTCACAGGCTCCTCCACCCCACATCCCAAGGCCCAGGGCCCACTCACTTCCTTCACCATGGACTTGATGAGCTTGTTGGCCTCTTGCAGGTCATCTGGGTTTTTGCTTTTCAACAACTTGGCTAAAAGCTGGAAGAGGAGAGTATCAAAGGTGAAGGGAAAGGTAGCACCCCACCTGGGGAGACCGCAGAGGAATTGGAGCTCCCTGTAGCACTGAGCAAGCCCACACCTCATCTGAGGACACCGCAGGCTGGGATGCACTTTACCTTGGATTTCTCCTCATCATCAAAAACAGGGTTTTTGGGACGAGGTGGTGGAGAAGGGATCAGCGTCCTGTCCACAGGGATCAGTGGATCAGACTGCACTATTCCTGAAAGGGAACACGAGGGGCAGAGCATTTGCTCAGGCGGAGGTCACCTTGTTGCCCTTCCTCACACAGCAAGGGGGCACATCCCTGTGATCAGGACCTGCAAAGGGGGGCCGGGGACAGCAGGCTGCGCACACCTCAAGCCATCAAACCCTAGCCAAGCCCTTCCCATGATCTTCAAGAGGGAAGAAAGGACGCAGCCTGGAGACAGCAGACAACCCCCCATTCTTCCTGGCCTTGGCCAGCCTTCGGGGCTGCTTGGAGGCTGAGGGAAGGCAGGCACATACCTTGTCTCTTCAACATGTGGTAGGCATCCTTGACCTTTGATTCTTCCGGCAGGGCCAACGTCCAGCTATAAAGCAGCTCAATAACCTTGGTCTTCACTTTCTCAGATACTCTGTCCCCCAGGTACTAAGAGGCAAAAGGAAAACCTAGTAACTGCATCCTGGAGGCACAGACAGTGGGAAGGCTCTCTTCACAGCAATGAAATAGCCACTAATTAGTTATAGTCCTCAAGCTTACTCCAGACCAGCAGGTGTTAGATGTGTGTGAGATCCACCGGGAGGGGTGGGGAAGGGTGGGGGGAATACCTGTGGCATGACTGTACCCATCTAGGATACAGTCTGATGGTAGGCAGGGGACTGGGAGCCTGTCACTGCAATGCCATGCACAATCTGTCAGAAACACAACTGCATTTTATCTTGAACGAGCTAATGAGAATGTCTTTAGTATGAAGAATTGTTCCCTCTGCTGTAAGTGGTGCCCAGAGCTTAAGCATCACCAGCACGCAACAGAAGCTGAGCAGCTGAGTAATGAGGGAGGCCAACTCTTTGTATCCACATGAGACAGACCCAAGAAAAGTGACTGCTGTCACTAGGAGCCCAGAGGCCTGCACTACACAGGCCCTCCCTCTGGACACGTGTATAGCTGCTGCCGCATCACCTGCCACATTTAAGCTGGAAGCCCGTCAGAGAGGGCTGCCTGTCCCTGTGGCCTGGATGGTCATCCTGCTACCCTGAGGGCCTAGCTCTCTAAGGACAGGACACAGAGAATCTCAGATTCGTGGGGATGCTGGCTGTACAGTGAAAGCCAGTAAGATGGGAGAGGGGAAGGAACACAAAAGAAGTTCCTAGAAATGAGGAAACTGCCACTGACTGACCTTTGGAGAGACGACTTTGATTAACTCATTCAAAAACCGGAACTTTCCTACTTCGTTATGAAATCTCCTCCCACAGTTCTTCATACATGCCTCCAGCACCTGTAGCCACACAAAGGAGACGTGCTCAGTGAGGGGGGGTCCGGGTGGGACCTGGCACTCAGCCAGACCCCTGCATCGATAGCACTGAATAAATTATTTACCCGAGGAAGAGTTGTGTGCACTGCCCCAGGGAACATCAGGGCAACAGGACTACTGACATCCCGTGTCCCTCAAATTGCAAACCTCTTCTGGGGAAGCTCGACAGGAACTAAAGTAAGAAACACTGAGACCCAGATACCAAGACAGATCCAATGTCAGTCCCGGAAGGTGCCATCCTGCAAGATTCTGCCCTCGATTTTACAGATGAGGAAACTGAGACCCAGAGATATGAAGTTTCTCAGACTCAGGGTCCAGGGTTCTTTCCACAAGCTGATCAACATTTTGGGGAGGTGGGAGATAACGTTTAAATTCTGTTTTCTTCATTTTAGATGACACGATATTTTCCCTCCCCCTGCTCCCATCTATTTTCCTTCTGGGGCACATAAAACCACTTTAAGTTTTCCTGTGATGCCTGTGGCCCCTGGTGCCTGCAGTTTATGCCAAGGAGCACACCACCCAGTGCTCCCTTTCTTGGTTTCAGTCTTTGTAAAGCAGGGTTTTTCAACTGCACCACTACTGACATTTTGGGCCAGTCATTCTTTGTTGTGGAAGTCTATCTGGTGCATCATGGGATGTTTAGCAATATCCCTGGCCTCTACCTACTAAATGCCAGTTACACTCTCTGACGTGTGACAACCAAAAGTGTCTCCAGACATTGCCAAACATCCACGGGAGGGGGGGGGCAAAACTGCCCCCGTTTTAGAACTACTGTTTTAAGGTCTTTGCTCTACGATGAACAGGACAGAGGCATGCACGTGGGTCGTCTAAGCGCTTTTGCCATGACCATTTCCTCTCTTCCACCTTTCTAGGACCTGAGGGAAGTCAGAGGAGAACTGTGGGAAGCCTCTGACCTTGGCCGTACTCTGGTTTAGGGGAGAGCCTGGAGGCACCCAAGTGCTACACATGGCTCCACGTCTTGAATCCTCTTAATCTGAATAACACTAAGATTTGCCCGTAGGTGTGATGCCTTCACCAGGAACCAGCATTATTTTTAGCTACTGAATACATTATACTCGCCATGCTGGCAGGGACTGCACTTCAGTCATCCTTGAAGCATCAGTGCCTGGCACAAGGGCACACACCATTTGTGGAACAGTCGACTCTTAACATGTTCCAGATATATCTAGTTGGTATCAAGGACTTGCAGCTGGCTTAGAGCATAAGCCCTGAGAACCTCAGAGAACTCAGTGGGTGCATGAGGAAAAGCCTGGGTTCGTGAAGATCCACTGTCAGAAGGAAAGACCTACCGTCAGGGCCTGGACTGCCTCCCATTCCTGCGGAGACTGGATCTTATGGGCCAGCAGTCGGACAGCGATCTGTGGCCTGGGAGATAAGCAGACCACACTTTCAGGACACTGACCCTGGGGCCATCTGGCTAGCCCTCCTTGGCCACAGTTTTTGACTTTTCCAGTCAGCTATCTCTTACCTGCCCCCTAATAGCTCTGAGACTCACCCTTCAAGCTCTTTGTTGATCTGATCACAGAAGCCAATTATGTATTCCCAGTCTTCCTGGCGGTTGGAAGGATTGGTGGCTTTATCTTGGGACAGAACAAAGAAGAGGACAATTGTTATAAAGAGCAAGGAGGGGGCCAGCCCCACGGCTTAGCGGTTAAGTGCGCGCGCTCCACTGCTGGCGGCCCGGGTTCGGATCCTGGGCGCGCACCGACGCACTGCTTCTCCGGCCATGCTGAGGCCGCGTCCCACATACAGCAACTAGAAGGATGTGCAACTATGACATACAACTATCTACTGGGGCTTTGGGGGAAAAATAAATAAATAAAATTATAAAAAAAAAAAAAAAGAGCAAGGAGGACACAATGGAAGGTTTTCTTCAAAATTTTTAGGCATTGATGTGAAGGTAAGTTTGTTTCCAAATTTCTTCTCTAATAGAGAAGCCGCAATAGTTCAGGCAGGCAACAAGTAAAATACAAATACTGCACTTTCTGTCCAGTATTTTGAAAATCACAAACAAAAGAGAAAACAAATCCTCAGCCTCAGAGAGCTTAGAGTAGATCAGGATCGATAGCACAAACATAAATAATTAAAATATTCAAATAGATACCTATATGAAAGGTTTAGTATAACGAATAAATATAGGTAACTCCAGCTATATAAAAATAAGCCAAGTGTTATGCAAGTAAGGATGATCAAGAAGTGTTTCCTGGAGAAACTGAAGGAATAAAAAAATACTTGATAAAAAATATACATACTTAGAAAACATCAGTATTTCCTACATACCCTTCAAAAACTTTTTCAAGACCTAACCTTCCTTAATGCTTTAAATGTTTTTTAAATTGCATGTGACGCTTATCATTTTAAGTTAAGCTAACAACATTGTCCGAACCCCTGCTAAGCACCCATCCTTGTGCTGTGTGTCGCTGGGATGGCAGAAACATAACCTGAGCTTGAGCACTCAGCACCCTCAAGTTTAAATGGTCTTCCATGATCAAGGACAAAAACAAGGGTTGGAGAGGTCTTAGAGGGTCACTGAGGTTTTAAAATCCGGGTGCTAAATGCCAAATCTCCTAATACTTAGTGTGGGTCCTCTTTTCCCTGTTACCCCCAGAACCTGTGCTGACAGAGGATGGCCCCTGCTGAGGGGAGTTGAATGTGTTCCCATCTGATTCAGATCCTGAAGTCTGCCTCTTCCAGAAAGCATTCTCAAGCTGTTTGCTAAATTTAGGGCTTCAGGTTCAGAAGACGAATGGAAGGCTGAAGGCGTATATCCTTTTTAAACACCCAGGCTCCTCCTGCATTTTTCTACAAGGTCCAAAAGCAGGGCGACAGCGCCTTGAAAACGCCCCCTCCCAACAAGGGGTGCTGTTAGAAGTTCATGAATTCTGATTTCTCATGACTGTGTTTTCTTTACTTCCTTTTTTCCTAACATTAAAAATCACTAGCTCCATGACCAAACCCCAACAGGGACTCCCAGCCCCCCAACACACCCAACTGGGCTCTGAGCCACAAGAGGTCAGCAGACACCACCCCGAGGCAGAGGGAAGGCCTGTAGCACCCAAGCAGATCTTGCGCCTGCCTTGCAGTGTTTCTGCTCTGGCTGCAAGAAGATTTTGATGGTTTAGGTTCATATTTGGGGGAAAAGAGAGATGTCCGTCCTCAATCTTGAAAAGAGAATTAGCAGGCCCTTCAAAATGTCAAGCTTGAACGGGAGATTAATTCTATCAAGAATGGCTATTTATTGCCACAGCGACCTACTAGCTGTCACCTTCCAGAGAGGCCCCAAGTCTCTCCCACCAGTTGTCTGAAATCTTCTCAGGTGTTAGCATGGCTTTGTTACTAATCCCCATCATTTGAGATGCTTAAAGTTCTCATATAACTTGAAGAGGCTGTAGTATACAGAAATAAGATGGTCTGAGGAGCCATCCCCATCACTATTATCATTTTGACAAGGGTCACATACCTCATGGCATAAGAAAAAGCAGCCCACTCACTTCTGTTCGCAACTGGAAAAACCCCTTACAAATACAGAGGACAATGTGGACCCCTCCCTTTCCCCACATGTACATAAGCAATGGGCATTCACCAAACATCGTATTCTTCCCAGGATGCTATAATTCCAATAGCATCTCTGCTTCCAAGAATACTCCCACTTACTTTTCACTGGTGTTCAACTTCTCTAGAATCCCACTTCCTCTCACCTTAATAGACCTTTCTACTGTAAATCTGCCGGGAGCCCACTGCCTACACATGGACACAAAAAGCCCTGGTTTCAGCAATGGTCGGTCCCACTCTGAGCGTCTTCCCTAGCTCTCCAGCCGGCTCAGAAAGCAGACCTCAATCACCTACAAGAACTAGAAGAAACCGCTGGGGATAATTCTGGGTGACTTGATCTCTCCATCTGCCTACTGCCTCCTCCAGCAGATGCACACAATATTCCACCCACTCAACATTCTCCTTACCTGGCACAAGGGTGACACCAAAGCCTCCCTGCAGACACTGCCTTCTAGAACCGCCCCTTTGGGCTCTGTTCTGACTCAATGTTTCTATTTTCAGGTCCCTTGTTGAAAGGCTTATTCTCTTCTGTGTCTGTGCCTCTAGACTTCCTGCTCTCATTTTCAGCTTAATTCCATCACTAGCCTTGACTGTTGTGGGACCTCAAAAAGTCAAGTAGATGGGGCCGGCCCCATGGCTTAGCGGTTAAGTGCACGTGCTCCGCTACTGGCGCCCGGGGTTCGGATCCCGGGCGCGCACCGACGCACTGCTTCTCTGGCCATGCTGAGGCCGCGTCCCACATACAACAACTAGAAGGATGTGCAACTATGACATACAACTATCTACTGGGGCTTTAGGGAAAAAGAAGGAGGAGGATTGGCAATAGATGTTAGCTCAGAGCCGGTCTTCCTCAGCAAAAAGAGGAGGATTAGCATGGATGTTAACTCAGGGCTGATCTTCCCCACAAAAAAAAAAAAAAAAAAAGTCAAGTAGGAATGGAAATAGCAGCACTGACTACCCCATCCCAACATAGCTCAGACATTCCAGAGACCACAAGTTTGATGTAGCAAATAACTTAGAAATAAGCAGAGGCAAGAACGTGGGATGGAAAAGGAGTCAAGAGTCAACCTTCAGCGCTAGGGTCTTGAATCTAGAGACTTAGTCAATCATCAAGTCTTTGTTAAGCACCCATAGAAAATTAAGTGCACAGCATGCTAGGTCCCGGAGGGACCACAGAAAATGTACAAGACTCAGATCCTACCCTTGAGGAGGAGATTATGCTCTTCTGGTGCAACACATGAGATATAACATAGAGCAAAAAACAAGCCAGTGTGTAATTACAAGTGCTAATCTGGTACAGAAATGAGTCTAAAAACAAACCCATCATTTCTCTTTCCTGACTTCCCTATTTCTATAAATGATACCACTACTCAAAAGCTCCTTTTGCCCCTACTCCCAGGCACCCAGGTTTGAACCCCCATTGTTGACTCCTTCCTTCTCCTCACCCATTCCATCAGTCTGTAGTCCCTTCCTTCATAATCTTTTTATTTTTTTTTTTATTTTTTAAAGATTTTATTTATTTATTTTTTTCCCCCCAAAGACCCAGTAGATAGTTGTATGTCATAGCTGCACATCCTTCTAGTTGCTGTATGTGGGACGCGGCCTCAGCATGGCCGGAGAAGCGGTGCGTCAGTGCGTGCCCGGGTCCGAAGCCAGGCTGCCAGCAGCGGAGCACGTGCACTTAACCGCTAAGCCACGGGGCCGGGCCCCATAATCTTTTTAAATCTCTCCCTTCCTTTCTAATCCCTGTCCCCACCCCACCTCCCTACTTCTCACCTGCTTACAGAACTTCTGCTCCAATCCATCCTACATAAAACTCCTCTATCAATCCTCCTCAAACACTGATTCCACCAGGTTCAGTAGGAATGGGGACCTGATAACTAGAGAAATTTAAACTTCATGAGCTGGAATTCAAGCCTTTCCAGAATACGGTTCTAACTTCACAGCTTTCTTTCCCACCATGCTCCTACAGGAACTCCCTGCTTGAACCAGCCAAACAACTGTGACTGTGTGCCTCAAGCCCAGTTTGCTCTCTCCACATCACTGTCTGGTGTTTTCTTAGCCAATTTTCCCTATTCTTCAAGGCCTAGCTCGAATGCCATCCCCTCATTGAGAGAATCATCTTCCATTCCACTTATTCCCAATTTCCTAAAGAAACTGTCTGTATTTTAGCATTTATGGCTCTTGCCTTGTATTTTTATCTTTTTATTTAGGAATGCTTTATCCACTCCAGCATCACCTTCATCAAACTGAAAGCAAAGAATGCTTGAACTTCTTACTCTTCAGAATACCTCACATGGTAGGTATTCATTAAATATTGATTGATTGTGGTAATGACAGGACTTTAGAGAAGGCTGAAGTCATCAAGAACTGGTTCATGGGGAAGGAGAAGCTGGGATGGGTTTTATTTATTTATTTATTTTTCCCCTTTTTCTCCCAAAAGCCCCAGTAGATAGTTGTATGTCATAGTTGTACATCCTTCTAGTTGCTGTATGTGGGACGCCACCTCAGCATGGCCGGACAAGCAGTGCCACAGTGCGCACCCGGATCCGAACCCGGGCAGCCAGTAGCAGAGCGTGCACACTTAACTGCTAAGTCACAGGGCCGACCCCTGGGATGGGTTTTAAAGCATTTAGTTGAGCAACAGGGAACAGGGCTTCCAGGTAAGGAGGGCAATGTGTGTTGCTGGGACAAGAACATCTGACTGATCAAAGCAAGGAAGAATATTAGGGAGGCACAGAGGCAGCAGTAGGTGTGCAGCAATGGGATGACTTGATTAAACAGAAGTGCTCTTCTGGGAGCAGAATGCAGAATGGACTGAGGGGAGGTAGGGAGAGAACTGAGACACTGGGCCAGGCAGAGGCTTCTGTAATAATGCTGGCAAACCATGGAGTGACAAGGACCTAGGCTAAGATGGTGCTGAACCCCAAGCACTGGTCTATTCAATTGGTACAGTTCACACCAGTAAGTCTTAAGAACTGTGAAGGTGAACACAGGATAAGAATGGAAGGAATCTTAACATTGCCCCATATGTCACTCTAACTAACAGGAAAGAGTCGAAGGCCAGTCTTAGCTCTAGTCTCTACAGATACCCCCTCACCATCTCCGCCCTCCCTCAAAAACAGGTCTGTCCCTCTCCTATTTCAAAATATAACTCTAAAACTGGCCTATTAAATTCAGCTGAGGTCACTTAAATTACTCCAATGTCCCCATTAATATCTGTGAATCGAACCAATTCCAGTGTGGTTACATCTAGTTGGGTGGCTCTGGGCAAGTGGTTTGATTAGAGTCAGGGTGTCTCTCTTTTTGTGAAATTGGGACAGTAGTACCTACTTCGCTAGGATTCTTGATAAATTCATTAAATGAATGTCTTTAGAGCACTTTGAGCTCCTTGGAAAACAGTTCCATATATACAGAAAGCTTTGGGACCTGTCTGCAACTGCAGATTTTGCAAATGTAACCTAGGTTCAACCACCTGATGTGGTTTTTTTTTTTTTTTTGTGAGGAAGATCAGCTCTGAGCTAACATCCATGCCAGTCCTCCTCTTTTTGCTGAGGAAGACCGGCCCTGAGCTAACATCCATTGCCAATCCTCCTCCTTTTTTCCCCCCTTTTTCTCCCCAAAGCCCCAGTAGATAGTTGTATGTCATAGTTGCACATCCCTCTAGCTGCTGCACGTGGGACGCCGCCCCAGCATGGCCCAACAAGCGCTGGGTCGGTGCGCTCCGGGGATCAGAACCCGCGCCGCCAGCAGCAGAGCGCACGCACTCAACCGCTAAGCCACGGGGCCGGCCCCTGAGGGGGTTTCTTATTAAGAAACGTCACGCAATCGGAGGGAACAGCCATCACCTCCAAGAGCCTGGAGGCTCTAGTAAATAAGAGATCTCTGCACAAGCAATATCTAGTCATCCTCCTTGTCTTATTTACCCTGTCCAATTTCTGTCTTCATTTAAAGAGGCCTCCGGGGACCTCCACTAGCTCATGGGAAAGTTAACTTACTAACCCTTCAGCAGAGTACTGCCTGCTAACAAGGTTAACCCATATTTCCCTTAATAGCAATAGGCGGCTGTAACTACAGCAAAAGGCCGTGCTCCTCAGCTTTGCTTAGAGTAGGTTACCAACGAATGGCTCGTTAAGATGTTCGTGTGTGTGTGTGCGTGTGAGCGAGCGCGGGGGAAGTCCGTAACATAGATGTCACCATGCTTTGGTTACTGCAGGAAAATGGTAGAGATGTTCTTTCTCTCTCTCTCTTCGGATTATTCACACTCCAAACATTCTGCCTGCGCGAAGCAGTCACTTCTCCTCGAATACATGGCCACAGTTCTGAAATGGTGTGTATGCTCAGCGGCACCCACCGCTCCCGGAGTGTCAGCCCAAATCCGGAGCTTTTCCCTTGTCAGGGACTGAGGCGCTGGGGTCCCGGTGGCGCGCGGACCCACCACAATCTCCCCGAAGCGCCGATGCATGTCAGCCGGAAGCACTGGGCTGTCGATTTCTGGGAGTCCGTGGGCCCCGGACAGGACCCCAGCTTACACCGCCGCGAGCGGGAGCGCGAGGGAGCGCCGCAGCACAGGGAGTGGGGCCGGGCGGGGGCCGCGTCGCCCTGCCGGGGAAGGGGCGTGATCGCGGAATGCTCGCGGCAGGGGCGAGCGCAGGCGCAGGCTGCAGGGCGGCGCCGCCACGGGGCCCGGGGAGGGGGTGTAGGGGTGCAGAGAGGGACGGCTCGGCGGCAGGCAGAAGCGGCCGCGGCTACTCACTCAGCCAAGACTCCAGGCTCTCCCCTTCCGCCTCCGCCATATTGCAGCCACCCGGGCCAGTCCCGCGGCCTCAAACCTCGCGAGAACCTGGAAGAGACCAGCCGGGGCGGAGCCTGCATGGGGGCCTGAGAGGAGCGAGCGCCGCCACCGAAGGCCGCGCCAGACTGCAACGGGTAATGGGAGGGCTAATGTTTCCTTTTGACTCTTCCCTTTGGACCTCGGAGTGACTCTTAATGGGGTGATGCACAGATTTAGGACCCAGTGGATGGAGCCTTTCCCCGTTTCCCGTCACTCGCTCAGGCACGCCGAGGGCAGTCTCTGTGGGGTCCTCGTGGCCAGCCAAGATGGCTGCCCCCGCGGTGAAAGCTGCGCGAGGGTGGTTGGGCCTGGTGCTGAGTGTGCGGAGTGTTGTCCTGCGGCTTCCAGGGTGAGAGGGCGGCGGGCAGCTGGGGGACCGCTTGGGTCTTCACTGAAAGACCTATGGGGAAGGAAAAGGGCCACAGGCAAGCCGCGCGGGGAGCTGGAGAGAGCATGGGGGCCGGGATATCTAGGTCCAAGTCGCTTAACTAGCTGCGTGACTTTGGGCCTATCTGAAAGTTTAGTGATTGCCCCCCGCCCGAGGGGGTTCGAACGCGGAGCTGAAAGTGCGATACGAAGGAGCTCAGAGCTGAGATTTTCTGTGTTGGGAGATGAGGGGAGAGACGCATAGGCGGGGCACCTGTCCTTAGGTTCAGGAGCCTCTCCTTACCTTTTGCACTTGACGAGGAGGAGACTTTCCTTGCCTGTTTGGGGGAGGTCCTCCTACTTCTTGGGATAAGAGCCAGAATTATTGCAGTTCAGGTTTGGCTAGCGGTCTCCGCGCCGCTCTCACTTGTCAGCGGGTTGGCAAACCTGCCTATTGTGAAGTCAAGCTTTTTCACTTGTGGAGTCAGCTTTTGTCCGCCTCTTCCTTTCCCCCCCCTCCCAGGCTCACCCAGGTGAGGTGGAGCCGCTATGGTCCTGAATACAAGGACCCCCAGATTGACAAGGAATATTACCGCAAGCCCTCGGCCGAGCTGACTGAGGAGGAGAACTATGAGCGGGAGCTCAGGAAGACTCAGCTTATCAAAGCTGCCCCAGCGACGAGAACAAGTTCTGTGTTTGAAGACCCAGTGATCAGGTTAGATGGAAACAAACACTTGTTCCACGGACTGGGGCTATACCTGGGAGGGTCTACAGTAAGGATTCTGTGATACAGCCTTGCAAAGCTAAACGTGTTGCTTTTCTTCTTGAAGTAAATTCACCAACATGATGATGAAAGGAGGAAACAAAGTACTGGCCAGATCCCTCATGACACAGGTAAACAGTACTTCTCTCTGTCATCTTTCTCTTCCCTATAGCTTTGTACTTGGCTCTTCCAGTTTAGAATGAAAAAGAATGGATTCTATACCTGTCATTAAAACTAACTTTATGGGGGCCGGCCCGGTGGCTTATCGGTTAAGTGCGCGCGCTCCACTGCTGGCGGCCTGGGTTCGGATCCCGGGCGCGCACCGCTTCTCCGGCCATGCTGAGGCCGCGTCCCACATACAGCAACTAGAAGGATGTGCAGCCATGACATACAACTATCTACTGGGGCTTTGGGGGAAAATAAATAAATAAATAAAATCTTTAAAAAATTGACTTTATGTATGTGTGGTGGTGGAGGCTTTAATGAAGTCCTGCAGGAGTCAGCAACTGCCATTGCACCCCCACATCACAAATCTTAGCCCACTCTTTCTGTCCTAGTCCAAGAAAGGCACTTAAGGGAGGCACTGAAGAACTTTGTTTTAGAAGTGCTGAGGCAGGAGCTGCACAGCTATAGAAGAAGAATGAGATGATGGGAGTAAAGGGCAAGGTACTAGCTCAGCCCAGTAAACACTTAGGGAACCTGGGGTAGCCTCTTCCACTATATCCCTTTGCAGACTCTGGAAGCTGTGAAAAGGAAGCAGTTTGAAAAGTACCATGCTGCCTCTGCAGAGGAACAGGCAACCATCGAACGCAACCCCTACACCATCTTCCACCAAGCCCTGAAAAACTGTGAGCCTGTGATTGGGCTGGTACCCATCCTCAGGGGTGGCCATTTCTACCAGGTGAGTGGTCAGGGCCTGAAAGCAGGGCTGCCCGCATGTGAAACAAGATGTGGGGGTGCTTAGGGGTAAGAGGACCCAGAGTTGGATCAAGATTGATAGCTTTCTAGAGACCAGGGACTGTCAGGATCTGCTCATCTGAGTCCAGTAGTGCAAAAGTCCATCACAGGCAAAAGATGGAAAAGGAAGGCAGCAAAGAAGTATCCAAACGAACTCTTCTGGAAGCCCACCCCACCCCCCTTCTGTCCAGCATCATGTGTTCTAAGCTGTAAGCTTCTCATGGTGAGGGACTATGTTTATACCTCATCTTTATACACCAGTGTCAAGCATAGTGCTTGACCCATAACTGATGCTTCATCACCATTGGTTAAACTGAACTAGGTGTCTCTATCATAGCATTTAATTATATTTCATTGTCATAAGTGGGTGTTCTGGTCTTTTTTCAATGTAAAACTTCATAAGGGTAGAGACTTTCTTATTAATGTCTGTGTCTCTAGGGTGTCGCATGGTACCTGGCACATGGTGGGGGCATAGCAAGAGATTCTTGGACAAGAGAGTCTTGTTTTTAAGCACCCATGATCTGAGTTAGCTGAGTCGCCCCAGCTGACAGGCTTTTCCCAATTGGTGCTTGTAGCAACTTGGCTGAGCTTCCACTTAGAGGTGAAAGAGGTCAGTGCTAAGTGAGTATTTGCTCATTAATGTCTGCTACACTGAAGTCACCTAGGGGTCAAGGAAGCTCAAAGAGGACTAGACCAGCCCCTTGCCTCAGGAGCCTTGCCAGGGCTGGCCCAAAGGGAACCTGTGGCTACTTCTTAGAGTACAGGGAGGTAGGAGGCTGCAGCCCTGGCAAGTTCTTGGACCAATGTGCCCATATCCTGTCTTGCCCAGGTCCCTGTGCCGCTAGGTGACCGGCGTCGTCGCTTCCTGGCCATGAAGTGGATGATTACTGAGTGCAGGGAGAAGAAGCACCGGCGGACGCTGATGCCAGAGAAGCTGTCACATGAGCTCCTGGAGGCTTTTCACAGCCAGGGCCCTGTGATCAAGAGGAAGCATGAGATGCACAAGATGGCTGAGGCCAACCGCGCTCTGGCCCACTACCGCTGGTGGTAGAGGGAGGATACAAGCTCTAAGAGGAGCCCAGGGCTTTCTGCTGTGAGAAACAACATGAGCCCCTGCCACGCTGAAAACTACCTGTGGGTGAAGGATGTAGTTCTTCTCGAGGGCAGGCAGGCCTCACAAAAAGGATGGAGCAGCATGTTTATTGCTTGTTACTCCTTTCTTTGGGGCTAGAAGTTGCTCTCCCTGCCCCGTCTCCTTGCAGAGGGGGAACATATCAACTTGGGTTTTCCCCAGGAAACTTAGGGCCCATCCAGCTTTCTCTTCCCTCAGCTTGGGGTGGACCTTTGGATGATACGAAAGGAAGCAGTTTTGGTATCAGAAGAGGTTTATTAGAAAATCCTCACCCTGAACTAGTGTAGCATGTGATGTGGTACTGCCATTCATTAAAACCGACTGGAGGAAATACACTTACTTCCAAAGTAGTCCTTGTACAAAACGTATATAAAAAAGCAGTTCCTGGTGTGACTTATGCTCTGCTTCTGCCCCTTGACATCCCAAAGCATCCCACCAATGGCTATGGGTACCCATTTTACAGATGGGGAAACTGAGGCACTGAAACAGCTATTGAACTGGTGGTTACACAGTGCAGTGGTTGTTAGGAGTTGCCTTTCTCTGCCTGGTGGAAGGTGGCATGAGAGAGAGGCTGATGGGACAGTGGGGGCACGTCTGTTTGGTGTCTTCCCCAATCCCTGAATGGGGGAATGGAACGTGCTCAGGGCAGGACCACCATGTAAGTGGGAAACATCTCAGGAACTGTTGAAAGTCTGGAAGGGAAAAAATCTTTGGGAGAGGCAGACTCCACTTCCAGGTTGGGAGGTGGGTAGAAGAAAGGCCAGTGCTGCTGGTGAGGAAGCCGGATCAGGAGGCCTAGTCAGAGACCTCACTATAGTAATACTTGTGGGCCGCTGGGGTCGTTTTCCAGCCAGCTGCCCGGAACTCAATGATCTCCAGCAGCAGCAGCTGGGCCAGGGAGCTGAGGCCAGTTGGGAGCAGGAAGCCATCCCGGATCAGGACAAAGAGCTCATCCATGCGCTGCCTGTTCATCTTCTCCAGCTGCTCCCCTACCCGGTGCAGCTGCAGCACCAGGCAGTCCACCTGCAAAGGGGCAGGGGGAGGTGACCCCAGGCAGGGCCAGCTTATCACACAGAGCAGCCATTTACTGAGTGCTTACTGTTTGCTAGGCACTGCGTGTGGCCCTGTACACACATTTCCCCACTTCATCCTCACGCCACCCAGTGGGTATTATCTACATCTTATGTGAAAGGAAACAAGTTCAGGGACTTGCCTGAGGTCTCTCATCTGGGCCAGGCTGGACTCAGGCCCTGTCTCCAAACTGTGCTTTTTTTTTTTTTTTTTTACTTTTGGTGAGGAAGATTGGCCATGAGCTAACATCCGTTGCCAATCTTCCTCTTTTTGCTGAGGAAGATTGGCCCTGAGCTATCATCTGTGCCCATCTTCCTCTATTTTATGTGTGAGATGCTGCCACAGGATGGCTTGATGAGCGGTACAGAGGTCTGTGCCCGCGATCTGAACCTGTGAACCCCAGGCCGCCGAAGTGGAGCGCACGAACTTAATCACTATGCCACTGGGCTGGCCCCCAAACTGTGCTTCTGAACTCCACTTTTCTACCTCCTCCACACTGCCTGAGCCTGGTTTGGTTTCTGGGCCATCTGTATCCACAGATGTATCCTATCATAGGTTGGCTTTCCTGCTGGGAAGGAAGCCTCTGACCCAGTAGGTTTTGGCTGCTCTCTATTCTGGATCAATTCCAGACCTGGCCACTTGTCCTGTAACTGACAGGCCTTAAATGCCCCCATCAGGCTACCGCCCCAGGAAGTGATGCCCTCAAAAGCCTCCATGGCCAGTGTGCTGGCATTCTGAGCTGAGCCAAAGACTGCCCACTTCCACAGCCTTCCGTGCCAGGGCCACCCACCTCCTCCTCCTTGCTCAGACTGTCGGGCTGGGCCAGCCGGAAGAGGCAGTCATAGACAGGGTTCACCAGGGCCATCATGGGCATGTTGTTCACCTGTAGGGGGAGAGCGGGGGCCAGAGCACTGGCTTAGTGGCTGTGGCAGACAGGCCGTTCTGCTGCACAGGGGGGCTGCTGGGGCCTCACCCTTAGGTAGTCAAAGATGTTGCAGATAAAGGTGACATAGCAGACCCAGCCCTGCAGGGAGCGAGCTCGCAGCTGCTCCCGAGCCTGGTACTCCTGCTGCAACCGGTTGAGGAGTCCACGCCGGAAGACACTCTGGCCTGCTTGCTTGCTCTCTGCCTGTGAGTCAGGGAAAAGACCGTGAGTGGCTGGGGGCGGTGCCATTGTAACCCCACCCAAGCTACCACGGCTGAGGACCTGCCTGTCCTACTCCTTTCTCTGCCTCTGAGGGAAGCCCTTTGCATCTCTCCCCTGCTGGCCAGGTCTCTGCCCACTCCTGAAGCACCTTCCTCAAAGCATCTCCCCTCTTCTCTGCCAACCCCACCCAACCTGAATGATGGCGTAGCACATGCGTCCTGCTTCTTTGCTGAACACACAGTCCTGCAGAGAATGGTCCACAATCACATTGGCCACTTTTTCCAAGTCCACAGCACCTGGATCTAGGGTAAAGATAGGCACGGAGTCTAGAGCTGTTTAATTATCATATTTGCCTCTACCTGCTTTTTTTTTCTTTTTTTCCTGAGGAAAATTGGCACTGAGCTAACATCTGTGTCCATCTTCCTCTATTTTATGTGGGATGCCTGCCACAGCATGGCCTGATAAGTGGTGTGTAGGTCCATGCCGGGATTCAAACCTGTGAACCCCGGGCTGCCAAAGCAGAGCACGCAAACTTAACTACCAGGCTACAGGGCCGGCCCCTCTACCTGCTTTTCAGAAGGATTTGAGATGTTTACAAAAGAGCAAAGAGCACTCCCATTATATGCTTACATTGAAAGAGACCAGAAAACAGGGAAGGGGGACAGTAACCCCACACAAGAGCAGCTCTAGCTGTGAGCCTCCTGGTGGCCCAGTCAGAGGAAATGGAAGATAATGTGGCTGTTAGAGACTAATCAAAGTAAAAATGCTAGTTTTTTAGGACACACATCTTTTCCTGCCAGTAGGTTGAGGAAGAAGCACCAAAAAACAATGTCTTCAACAGCAATTTTATGGAAGAAAGTGTTCTTATAATACACACACATGAACCCCTGACAAAAGTGGGCCAGGCAGGGCCTCCCGTCCCATAGGCTCACTTGGCACTTGATGGGCATGGCTAATTGTTAGCTGAGTCAACCTTCTGTCCTGAGTGCTGCAGGAAGGCATCGGTCCAGGACAATTACTGTATCTCCTCTGCCAAGCAGAACACTCCATCCTCTGTCCCAAGTCAGGCAGCTCTGCACATTCAAGAGAGCTGACTGCAGCAACGCAAAAACCAGATCCGATATAAGGACTTAAGGGGCAGGAACTGTGTTCTCTGTGCCCTACCCCTTTCATGGGTACTTAAACTTTAAAAAAGGC
The DNA here is from genome assembly GCF_020826845.1 of Diceros bicornis minor. Taxonomy (NCBI): domain Eukaryota; kingdom Metazoa; phylum Chordata; class Mammalia; order Perissodactyla; family Rhinocerotidae; genus Diceros; species Diceros bicornis. The sequence continues at coordinate 55,777,624 of NC_080757.1, forward strand.
TTTACAGTCTGAGAGGTGACTCTGATTCATACTCCCAAATATTGGCCTAAATGTAGCTTGTCTTCCAGTTCGAGAATTATGTTGCCGACTCCTCCGAAAGCGAAGGGAGAGGGCTGGGCATTCCTGGCCTAGGGCTCAGTCCTCTAGTCCTGTCCCCTTGGCCCCTTCTCTGCAGCACTGGACCCAGGCTCAGGAGGGCTCCCCATGCTCACCTTTGATTGCTGTCTTCAGCAGCTGCTGGGTCTCTGCATCAAAAGATTGGATTTTATACTCCTCTCTACCAGGCTCCCCCATGACCATCCAGCCCCAGCAGCTCTTTACTGGGGTGGGACTAATGACAGCACCTGGGGAGGAGAGGTGAAGGGAGAGGACTCAGGTGTGCAGCATGGGGCTGGGGTTCCCAGTCCTGCAGGCCCTGGGTGGGGCTGACCAGCGCTTGGGACAGGTGCTCCTGGGAGGTTCATGACATTCAGTGGTTGGCTGAGAGTCCACCAAGCTTGGCTTCCTGTGGAGACTGGCCACCAGCCAGGCACCTGCTGCTCAGTTTAGGAACCCCTGTAGTTTCTGGGATTACATAAGAGTAAAGAGATGAAGGGCGAAATGTGCCTGTCCCAACAGGAGGCAGACTTATTCCCAGCTGATACCAAGGTTGGGGTGCGGTGGCGTGCGGTGAGCTGGGGGTGTAGATAGGTGGATATTAGACACTTGCCCTACCTATATAAACCGGCCTGGAAGCTGCTGGCCCAGCACGATTCCGGGACAGAGAAAAGGCTGGGGGCTCTAAGCTGCCGACAGCTCTGTCTCACCAGGGTTCCAAGCCTCTCTCCCCGAGCTTCTCCCTCAGCGTCAGTCCGAGTCCTTCGCAGTCCACAAAACCCACCCCTCCAGCACTCGGGTTGGGGCCAGCCTGCCCGGGTGGGTGCAGGAGCCTTCTCTGCCGCCCCACGGACGGGCGAGCCCGAACTCCCCCTGTCCTGGCCAGCTTCTCCGCAGGACGGACTGGTTAAATTGGCCTCCCAAGTGGCAAGAACCCGGCCCTGCCCAGTCAGGACTCCCAATTCCTGAGCTCCATTCTGGACCCTTCCTTGTAAAGAGGGGAGCGGGATGACGTGTCCTCCAGAGGTAGTCCCCGTTAGAGTCCCCTCTCCGGACTCGGTGCGTCCCCCCGGTCAAAGGAGACGACCTTGGGGGTCTCCAGACCCGGGCAGCTTCCCTAAGCCCGGAACGCCCTTCCCAGCGGCGCAGGGCCGGTAGCGGACGCCGCCGTCCAGTGTCCCACGGGCGGGAGAAGGGGCGTGAGCGCCGAGACCCACCTGCCGGGCCAGCGCCGCGCCCGCGTGCCGGGAGGCAGCCCGGCGGGCATGGTGCGCGCGCCCCGCGTCGGCGGCGCTGCTGGTGCAGCCGGCCGCGCCTTGCCACCGCTTAGGTCATTTCCTAGCGCGGCGCCGGGGCGGGGCGGCCTCGCCAGCACCCCCTGCCGGAGCCCCGGCGACCCTGACCTCGCCAGCCCTGCCCTCTCCTCACCCGGCTCGCCCCGGGTCTGTCCAGGACCACAACGGCTCGTCGGCGCAGGGCCGGACCTGCTCCTCCGCCCGCCTGAAGCCCTCAGTCTTAAGCGGTGGCACCGCGCCCCCCCCACGCCCTCACGCCAGAGGCTCAGGTTAAAATTGGGTCAGAAGAGGAGACTCGGCCCAGCCGCTCTGCGTGGGAGAAACCTGTGGAGGGCGTGGTCCGCACCCAGGACCACGGAGTGGGGGTGTCCGGGAGGCGGGGAGGAGGCAGAGAAGATGGCTGGAAGGGCTGGAGTTCACAAGTGGTGGCGGTGTGCCCCCCACTCCCATCCCCTAAGGTAGAGAAGGCAGGGGGGCTGTAACGGCTGGATCAAGTCCCACTAACCTCCTCTCCTACTCAATGTACAAACGATACAGGTAAAGTAAGTTGAAATCAATGGGCCAGACCAAGAGAGGGTCCCAGTTGCCAACTTCTGACGCGTGAGGAGCTGGGAGTGACCCTAAAGTTGAGCAAGCCCCTGGCCCGGTCTTTCTTGGCTGGGGCTGGGGGAGAGTGCGGGCCCAGCAGCCCAGACAGGGCCATCCATCCCTGAGGTTGGCCCTAGGTTGCAGGAGGGCATACAGCAGGGGCTGGAAAAGAACTGCCTCTTCCCATGGCTTAGACAAGAAAGAAGTGTGGATGGCGGTTTCCTGTTGCCAAAGTTCTCTCCCCCTGTTAAAGAAGCCACCAAAGTGGTCACAGACAATGGATGAGGAAGAGAACTCTCAGCTGCAGCAAAAGAAACCAATGAGCAGGAGAGATGAAGAGAATCAAGTTTACTTCAATTGAATTTTATAAAAAATACATTCAGGCAGCTGCCTCTTAGCAGCCCCAAGCCCAGGCCTTGAGGGCCCCAAACCCTGTGGGTGTCGGAGTGCCCTCCAGCCACAGCCTGGACCTTCATAATCAGCAGCCAAGAGGAGGGAAGCTTCAGGATTCAGGGTCCCAGACATAACACAAGCCCCCAGGCCAGAGATGGGGCAGTAACATTGGGAGAAGGAGCCCAGAATCCATGGGGAGCGAGGGCCATGTCACCCACACAAGGCCTGCTCCCAGCTGCTGCCTTCCTCGTGAGTCAGTGCAAAGGCTGGAGCTAGAGTCCAGAGGTGGGGGTGGAGTGGAAGTCCTGCATGGGACTCCAGCCTGGCTCCCCCTGTAGAACCAACGCTGAAGACCAAGCTCCCTTCGGGGGTGGGGAGCACTGGGGTGGAAAGGGTGGTAGTTGTGTTCTGCAGACTTTCTTCTCCCCTTCCCCTCTATGCCTAGATGAAGATCTGTTGTGGGTTCCTGTGCTCTGACAACTCCCCAGGGCACCAAATGTGCCCTCACCAGGCTGTCTGCCCAACCCCTTCCTTCTACCAGCCCCTTCACTGGGCTGCTTCAGAGTGTGGCCCTTTTCGGGTTACAGAGGATACATACAGCACCATGCTAAGCCGAGGAGGAACACCCTGAGCGGACAGCTGATGCCAACTGGCCCAGCTGTAAGCTCCCACCCACCCAAGAGGGCTAACCCAGCCCCCGTGAAAGAGGAGTGATCCCAGTAGACTGGGGACAAGGGCTGCTAACTCTACCCACACCTCTTGCCCATCAGCGCATCTCCCCCCTTCTTGCGGGGCTGCTGGTATCTGCTTTCCCTAGAGGCCCATGGCCATGACCAGTCCTGCCTCAGGGGGAGAGAAGCCTGAGTGGGACATTTACAGACACGAAGATCTGGGCACAGGGTGTTTATAAAGTGACCAGTTCAGCTTGGACTCTTCCCCCAGAACCAGAAGCAAAGCTGCCTGAGGAAGGCAACTACCGAGAAAAATGGAATTTGAGGAAGGCAGGGATCCCTTCCCTCAAACTATGTGAGGAGGGATTTGGAAGGCAAGATGGAGGAGTAAGATAAGGAATGTGCTTTTAGCTTTAATGTCTATTAAATAAGTTGGTGGGAATAAGAGCCCAAGTGTGGGGACCAGACCCCTGCAAAGGGCCTGATCCCCGCCCTCACACTCAAGCTGCAGCCCCACCCAGAGCCAGGAGTGTTCTCTGGGCAGACGGGGTGAATATGTGCAGGATGACAGCTGTTTCCTTTAGAGCAAGCGTAGGCTAAACAGAGGAGAAGCAACCTCAAGCTCCTCCGACTGGCATGGTTGGGATCCCACAGACCAAGTCCTGCGCTCTCCCCGTGCTCTTGATTGGAGGAACCCCTTGCCATTCTGGTGGCGTCCAAGCTGGTGGGATCAAGCTGCTGCCCTGCTCCCAACAGCTCTTCAAGCTCGAGACAGCTGGCTTGAAGGAATGGAACAGGCAGCACCTCTCAGTGCAACACGACACCGTAGACCTCAGGCCACCCTTCCTGCCTTCAAGGCTAGCTGTCTGCTTTCCTCATGTGGTGGAAGAGGTTACAGAAGAGCTCGTACCAGAAAAACACAAACCCGGTGGAGAGGGCAGCCTTCAGCAGGCTGGGCGACAGGCCCTTGAAGAAGCCCTGCGCGCCTTCCTCTCGCAGCACCTGCTTGGCACAGTCCAGCAGGCCCTTGTAGCTTCGAACCTGGGGAGAGGAAGGTTACTCCAGTTAAGGAGAGAGGAGGTGACTGGCTCTATTCTTTTGTCAACATAGCACCTGGCACATCATAGCTTCCAATAAATACTTGCTGGATGAAGGAATGAATGCAAAAAACACAGAGAATACATTAACCTCATTCTTTCTCTTCCAAGTGGGCTAATTCAGACCTAACAGATGAAGTGCCGGGAAATCAGCACTGGACAGAGCTCCTTCCTGCCCAGGAGGCTCCCAGTGACTGTGGCTCTTAAGGACCCAGTGAGAGCTCTGGACCTTCTTCCCAGAGGCACCTCTGACCCTTCACCCCATCCCACCTGGTCCCCCTTGGGCAGCAGATCTGAATCTGCCCCTTCTTAGCTCTTAGCCTGACCAGTGCCACCCCTACAGCCTGGCCCTCTCCACTTGACCACATACTGCTGCCAGACCCATGTCCCCAAGGCACAGCTCTACTCAAGCCTTGCTCCCCTCCAAAAGCTTCAGTCACTTCCAATGATGATGACAATGATGACAACAACATTATAAAGAATCAAGTCCAAGCTCCACGGCCTGGGCATTCCACCATTTGGCCTCAACTTCCCTCCCTGACCGGCCCTTATCCCCCACTGGTCCTCCCACGGGCCCCGCCCACCTCCAGCCAATCTGGCTCACACTAGTCTCCATCAGGAACAGGGCCTCCCTCCTCTGTCCTGGGCTCTCACCAACTCTCCCTATTCAAATTCAAGCTGTCTCTTCAGGACAAGTTGGCAAGTGGAAAATGGAGGTTATAAAACCTTGTATAGGGACCAGTCTGGTGGTGTAGTGGTTAAGTTTGCACGCTCCGCTTCAGCAGCCCAGGGTTCGCCAGTTTGGATCCCAGGCTGAGACCTATGCACCGCTTGTCAAGCCATGCTGTGGTGGCGTCCCACATATAAAGTAGAGGGAGATGGGCACAGATGTTAGCCCAGGGCCAATCTTCCTCAGGAAAAAGAGGAGGATTGGCAACAGATGTTAGCTCAGGGCTAATCTTCCCCACCAAAAAAAAAAAAAAAAACCACCTTGTATACAACCCCATTTTTGTTAAAATGTACACATGTATTTATTTATGCAAAGAAATAAAACTACAGCCAAAGATTCTGTGTGATGATCTCTGGGTGGGTGGTGGTGGAGTTACAGGTGATTTTTATCTTTCTTTTTGTCTATCTGACTTCCCTAAAGTTTTCTAGAAAGAAAATATCTTACAAATATAAACCCAATTCTTTCTCTTCCCCCAAGTCAGGAGCACTCTCTCTCTTCCCTGTCTCCCATTCCATGGTGTCCCTCTCTTCTGACATCTGTCAGGCATGTTTCTTCATGCCTTGACATCCCAGGTTCCCAGGTCCCAGGGGGAAGGCCCTGGATTACCCACCCTTGCCCCACCCCCACTCTACCACTGCCCACCACCGAGGCCTTTCACAAAATCAGTGTGCCAAAAGGCGTGAATAAAAATCCAATATGTGAAAATCGAAGCCAACTAAGGAATGTCTATTAACATTACAAAATTACCTACAACAGGGATTCTTTGGATGACAAACTCTTCTAGTGCATTTAAAATATAATTTAGTTGATCAAATTCACCCCTTTGCAGGAATACCTACAGCATAAAAAAAGCACCCCATGCACCAATGCGTCTCCTCCATGTTATTTAATATTTTGGGGACCTTTCTATTGTGAGTATACTCTTCATCCCAAACTGAACTGGACACTTTTTAAGAGCAGACACTGTGAAGCTTCCTTTGCCTGGATCTTTCCACAGTGCCTACTATACACAGGGCTTTGCGTGTGGCTTTCCCATGTGCTTGGGGATCCCTGGGGACAGGCCGGGGGTCAAAGCGCTGTAGGGCCTAATGTTGCCCAATGGGCAGGAACTGACCTGGTTCTTCATGTGCCCAGTGAGGGGCAGGGACCGGGGGACAGCTCACCTGGCCAAAGGCAGCTCGGGCCTGCTCAAACCCTCCGACCTGCAGCCGTTTCTTGAAGAGGTCCAGGGGATACGTAAGGGTCTTACTGATGACTCCAGCTCCACTGCCACAAAGCAGGTTTTTGAGGTTCCCTGAACCAGAGAAGTGGGATTAAGGGAAAAAATGAGAGACAACTAGGGTAGACAACTTCAGAGTCATGAGGTCTAATCCTCTACCATAAAACAAAAGCCCACAAGCAACCTTCATCTCAGAGGAATTTAATCCAGGAGAGAGAGATTCAGACACAGCCATACTCGGCAAGAATGACAAGGGACAGCACTTGGTCAGGCTGGTGGCAGAAGGGGTGCGAGCCTTTACCCCGCCAGAGGCAAAAAGGGCCTGCGGCCGGGCTCCGAAGTGGGACTCAGCGCAAGGCCTGCCCACCCTCCTCCCCACGCTCCCCAAACAATACACACAACCCAAACCAGGCAGTCTGCAGGGTGGAGCTCTGACAAAAATGAAAACCACGAGCCACAGTTGGAAACAGATGTCGATGACGCCACTGATGGGTGAGGCAAGAACTGGAAGAAGCAAAGGCATCCGTAAGCAGCTGGGTTTGTTTGTTTTGTGGGCTGCATTACAGAGCCAGGTTCAGAGAACTGGGGGGGGTCTCAGCTTCTGACAGGAAAACTTTATTTCCTCCGTGATTCAGAAGGAGATGTTACGGCCTGGGAGTGGGGTGGAATGGAGACCCAGGTTCCCTTCGTGTGAGGGCTGTCTCACCGTCTTTCCTTCCTTCGGCTGGGATGACCCACTCATACGCATGCTTCAAGGAGCTGTAAAAGGAGAACTGGAACCCGGCGTAGGGGAAGATGGCGAGCAAGGTGGGGTTCAAGCCTTTGTAGAAGACCAAGGGGCCTTCGGTCCTGTACATGGTCACCACGGCATCTCGCAGGGATTTATAGACCTGGACACCACACATGCAACTCGAGTGAGCGCAGTACGGGAATTTAAGCCCATATCATATATTCCCCTTCATCTAAAAACCCAGCTACCAGGAGCATTACTTTTCCTGCCAAGAGGACAAAGAAAATGCTGGACAAAAATCCCCAGGGTGGAGTTTCCCAGCAGCTCCTCTTCTCGCTATTTATATGACTGATATATCTGCCTGAGGGCATAGAAGTACGTGTCCAGAGATGGTCACTGCAGCATCCTGCGGAGCAGCAAAAGATGCGATGTCCACCCTCAGGTGGCTGCTTACATCAGTTATGCACACACACTCACAAGAACACAGTGTAGCTGTTAGAACAGGATGATGCCACCTACATGACTGAAAGGGAATAATCCCCCAAATACATAGTTAAAGGGACAGAGCAAGATGCAGAAGAGCGGGTGTAGTGTTTGTGGAGGAAACCAACTGTATGCAGAGATCATCCCCCACCAAGGATACTGAAGAAGGAGGAACAGCGATCATCACCTCCACGGAGGGAAACGGGGCGGGAGGGGATCCAGGGAGGAGGGAGACTTACTATTACCATTTGATGTTACTTGGGTTTTTTGCCATGTGCATATATTTAACCTTTCTCAAACTGTCAACAGGCGATCTCTATGCAGGAAGACTACAGGCCATTGGTTTTTCTTAGCACTCTTCTATTAAACACGTGTTCCTCACAATGGACCACAGGGGCTGACTCTGCCCTGCCGTGGGTACAGCGGAGCATCGCCCTGAGAGGGGGTGACTGAAGGAAAGTCCACACAGAGCAGGGGAGACCGCCAGCCGCTCCTCACCACTTGGCTCCCAGACGCTGGCAGCCACTGAAGGATTTTGCCCTGGGGATTCCATGAAAGGACTGGGCCTCAGAGGAAGGCCATCGGGCAACAAGCCCGCCCACACACCCAGAGTCCCACTCTGCTTTTCTGTGCCCCCTCTTAACACCAGGCTGGCAGCCAAGGGTCACCAGACATTTGAGGAAACCCTTCACAAAAACAGACCAAAATGATCAATGTGGGGCAGGAGAAATCATTTGTAAGGAAGAGACATATAGAAAGCAGAAGAAAACTAAAGAAAAAAGAAACTGCCCACAAAAGTATAAATAATATTCTCAGACCATAGAGAAGGCATCACCTCCATGATAAAAGAAGAAGATCTATTTTAAAAAGAGGTAAGATTCACAGAGCCAGCCCTGGTGGTCTAGTGGTTAAGATTCAGTGCTCTTGCTGCTGCAGCTCGGGTTCGTTTCCTGGTCAGGGAGCCACACCACCCATCCGTCTGTTGTCATACTGTGGCAGCTGTGTGTTGCTGTGATGCTGAGAGCTATGCCACGGCTATTTCAAATACCAGCAGGGTCACCCATGGTGCTTTCAGCAGAGCTTCCAGACTAAGACAGACGAGGAAGAAGGACCCGGTCACCCACTTCCGAAAAATATTGGCCATGAAAACCCTAAGAAGAGCAGCAGAGCATTGTCTGATACAGAGCCGGAAGGTGAGAGGATGGCGCAAAAAGACCGGGCAGGGTGCCGCTCTGCTGTACACAGGGCTCTAGGAGTCGGAATCGACTCGACAGCACTAACATCAAAAGATTCAAAGAACAAGAAAGCGCTCTTCAGAGAAAAATCTTTGTAACTTTGAGTTAGGCAAAGATTATCTTAGATAAAATACCAAAAGCAAAATCCATAAAAGAACAAATTGATAAATTGGACTTCATCAAAATTAAAATTAAAAACATCTGCTCTTCAAAAGATACTATAAGGAGAGCAGCTCTGATGGCCTAATGGTTAAAGTTCGGCACGCTCTGCTTTGGTGGCCTGGGTTCAGTTCCCGGGCGCTGAACCACACCACCCATCTGGCAGTTGCCATGCTGTGGCAGTGGCTCACGTAGAAGAACCAGAAGAACTTACAACTAGACACAACTACGTACTGGGGCTCTGGGGAGGGAAAAAAAAAAAGAGAGAGAGGAAGATTGGCAACAGATGTTAGCTCAGGGCGAATCTTTCCCAGCAGGAAAAAAAAAAAAAAAAAAGATACTGTAAGAAAATGAAAAGACAGCCACAGACTCAGAAAATTTTACAAACAACAAACCACCCAATAGAAAAATGTGCAAACAACTTGAACAAATATTTCGCCAAAGGTATACAGATGGCAAATAAGCAGGCAAAAAGATGTTCAACATCATTAAAGAAATGTAAATTAAAACCACAATGAGATAAACCTATTCACACCTATTATTAGAATGGCTAAAATTTAACAGAATAAAATAAAAATACGAAACTGATAATACTAAGTATTGGTGGGGATAAGGAGCAACTGGAACTGCTGGTGGGAATGCAAAATGGCCTAGCCACATAGGAAATGGCTTGGCTTTTTCTTATAAAATTAAACTTTCTTACCATACAACCCAGCAATCCCACCCCTAGGTATTTACCCAAGAGAAATGAAATGTTCACACACTGACCTGTATGTGAATGTTTATAGTGGCTTCCTTCACAGTCACCAAAAACTGGAGAACAACCTCAATATCTTTGAGCTAACAAACCATGATACATCCATTCAGTGGAAACTACTCAGCAACAGAAAGGAACCAACTACTCACACACACTACCAATCTCAAATGCATAAACCAAGTGAAGGAAACCAGCTCAAACGACTACACAGGGCATAATTCCATTTATACGACAATCTGGAAAAGGCAAAACTTTAGACAGAAAACAAAGCAATGGAGGGCCAGGCCCCATGGCCTAGTGGTTAAGTTCGGCATGCTCTGCTTCAGCCACCCAGGTTCGGTTCCCTAGCGCAGACCTACACCACTCATTTTTCAGTGACTACGCTGTGGCAGCGGCTCACATACAAAATACAGGAAGATTGGCAACAGATGTTAGGTCAGGGTGAATCTTCCTCAGCAAAAAAAAAAAAAGAGGAAGATTGGCAGTGGATGTTAGCTCAGGGTGAATCTTCCTCGGGGAAAAAAAAAAGAGAGAAAACAGACCAATGGTTAATGAAGGCTGGCGATGGAGAGGGACTGACTACAAAGGAGCAGGAGGAAATTTTGGAGGTGATGGAACCTCTGTTTTATATCTTGATTGTGGCAGTGGTTATGTCACTGTATGCATTTGTCAAAAGTCACAGAACTGTACACTAAAAAGAGTGAATTTTACTGTGTATTTAAGTTATACTTCAATAAACCTGACTAAAACAAACGAACCTAAAAAGAGCTCTTAGGAACTAACTTATGTTGGCAAATATTTTTAAAATTCAATAGAGGGTCCAAATGATAAAAGTAAGGAAACATCCCAGAAAGACAAAGAGAGCTGAACAATGGTAGAGAAAAGACAAGTCAATTAGAGGATCAATCCAGGATGTTCAACATCCAAATGACATGAATTCCAGAGAGAAAGAAAAGAAAACAACAGAGGGCAGGCAATTGTGAATAAATAATTCATGACCATTTTCCAGGCATGAAGAACATGAATGTCCACACTAAAGGATCCATTCACAACGAATGAAAGAGATCCGCACCAGTGCACATCACTGATAAGTTTCTAGAATGCCAGGGATCAAGAAATGATTCTGAAAACTCCCAAGAGGGGGAGGGGGATAGCTTCACATAAAGGATCAGTAATCAGAATGGTTCTGGACTTCTCTTCAGCAACACTGAGAGCTACCTAGAATTCTCTACCCAGGGCCGGCCCCATGGCTTAGCAGTTAAGTGCGCGCGCTCCGCTACTGGCGGTCCAGGTTCAGGTCCCGGGTGCGCACCGCCGTGCCGCTTGTCCAGCCATGCTGAGGCCGCATCCCACATACAGCAACTAGAAGGATGTGCAACTGTGACATACAACTATCTACTGGGGCTTTGGCAAAAAAAAAAAAGAAAAAAAAAATTCTCCACCCAAATCATCAGTCAAGTGTAGGGGTAAAATAAAGACATTTTCTATCAACGCTTCTCTAAGGAAGCTACACCTCAGGATGTGCTCCACCAAAACAAGGGATTAATCAAGAAAGAGAAGACATAGGATCCAAGAAGAGAATTCCTAAGAGAACAGCTGGCAATAGTCCTAGAGCAAACAGTCCAGACTGAAGCCAGAGGGTGAAGGGTGCCAGAGTGGGGGGCACTCCATGATAACATGGGACTGATAACCACAGGCTGACCCTATTGAGAGAGTGTTTGAGGGTGAATTTGTGATAAGCATGTAGAAAGCTAAACAAATAAAATACAAGGCAATCGCTAACTTCAGGAAAGACAAAGATATGAAAGAAAATGTAATCATAATATATTTCAAGGCTCAGCAGTAACAATATTTACATAATCCTAATAGCATAAACACTGAGTATTGATTTAACCAAAATCTATTAATCAGTTGTGCTGTAATCATATCGGGGAGGAAGCACAGGCACACACACGAGGGTGATGGTAAAAGAGGTAAATCCTCATCTTCCACAGTAGCAGTCAGTAGTCACTGTCTATAACTTAAAAACAGGAAGGAAAGAGAGAGAGAGAGAGAGAAGTATAAGCATGTTACTTAGAATTAGCAAGTAAATAATGGAAGAAACAGCTACAACTATTAAAATTGGTTGTCTCTGGGGATTGGAATCAGGGGGGCAGCTGGTGGTGTTTTTTCACTACAATTCATGAAAAACTACCTGTCTTTTTAACCTTTGTACACCTTATAGATTTTTTATTTTTTAAGAAAAAATTTTAAAGGTGAGGATTTACACTATGGATGCTACTCATCTAAGGAAGGTAGAGAGTTTGCAGTTTTAAACAGGTCTCTTCCCTTCACTGTCACACACAATTTCCCGGTTGTCCCACAATCTAGAATCCAACATCTCAACGGTCTAAGCCAGAGAGGTAATATGCTATTCTCTTTTCTTAATACCGTCTTCACTTGTTCCTTCTCACAGACTTTTACCAAAAGTTGGAAAGTAAGACAAGAGGATTATAGCAAACCTAGAACAGAGAAGTTGAAGGGCTGTCACCAGCCATCTTTCTTCATCCCAGCAGCCACCATGTTGCTGAGGTTTGTCTGTCCTCTCCATCTATAAACACCCTTCTCCTCCATCTCTCTGTTCAGTTCCTAGGGCCCCTTACCTCCTTTCTCCACTAGGGCAGTCACCCTAAACCTCTACTTTCCACTGAAGCGTTATCCAGAGTGATCTAGCTCTCATACCCCAATCATTTTCTTCCAGACTATTCCCAGGGGACTTGGTCTTTCTCAACCAAAAAGTCATCAGGATGTCTCCTAAATAAAAGGGCTCCCCCAACCCATGATCTCCACCCCAAGCAACACAAAGAACCGGCAGAACTGAAACCACAGCTATTCTTAACTGGTCCTAGATCAAATTCTTAAGCAAAGAGTCACTCCCCATGAACAATATCCTAAAGCAGAAGGGAGAAAGTAGAAAAATTATTCTTTCTTGGTTGAGAACACACACACACACACACACACACACACACACACACCCCACCCTCCACACCCACACCAAATGCTATTCTTATGTATGTCCAGGAAACAGAAATTACGGTGAGGAGGTCTATTTAGGGTTTAATCCTTTGCTTTCACTTAGTAAGTTCTTCCCTGAGTCTGACCGAATTACCCCATTTCCTCCAATCCATTCTTTGTGGAAACCAAAAACACTCACAATAATACAGCGATGTGATCTCAAGTCTCACTTTCCCGGGCACCTTCCCTGTCCAGCCCACCATTTGGTATCTGTTCCCCACCTGCAGGTTCTGTCTCCCCTCTGAGGCTGTGAGCACCCTGCATGGTGCCAAGCGGTTACAGGTTTCACAAACGGACTGATGAATGGACTGAAAACCCCCGGCTCTCCCAGCTTTGCTCCCTCTAAGGAAAAGAGCCCCCAACTCCCCAACATGTTACTCAGGCGCCCCGTCTCTGGCCCAGCCACTCACCCTGGGCTCACCCTGAGCTGCAAAGCGGGTGCGCAGGACGTCCACAGGATGCACGGCGAGGGTGGCCACGCAGGCGGATAGGCCGCCACACACAAAGTGCACCGAGAAGTCACGGGCATCGTGCACACTGGCTCTGTGCACCAGCTCAGTCAGCAGTTCAAATGACAAAAACTGCAAGAGTGTGTGACAAAGTCATTGACAAACACCCCCAAATACACCACCCGCGACCCAGGTGGGGCCCAGTCCTAGGGACGAAAATCTTCTTGAGCAGTGACAAAATATAATAAACATATAATTTTGTGCAAAGGTCAGATGTCATTTTATACTCTATTTGAGTACAACCAAATACCCAAAGGGTTAAGAAAAATATATAAGAAAAATTCTATATCAGAAAGTTCTCCTCATTAACTTCGTTTCCTGAGAACTGGGAAAAGATGGCCACCATCCGATTCTCGGCAGGGGACCCCCTCCATGCAGCTGGCAGTGGCAATGTCTGAGAAACATTCTGCCCTGGGGCAGAAATTCTGTCAGGAGAATTCCACATATTCCATATTCCATGGTGTAAGCCCCCTTAGGCTCAGATCTTCCTCCAGCCAACTCATGACAGCTTGGGGTCCCGAGAGCACATGTTGCTGTATTTAGCCATCAGGCTGCAGTAGCCGTGTGCCAGGTGCAGAGATGGAACGGCAGCGGCACGTTAACCCGGTGCGTCTCTGACCTGGGCAATTGCTGTGATTCATAGGAGGAGCAAGCAGCAACTAGTCAGGTGCCAGCTGCCCAGGTGGGAATCCTGGCTCTGCCACTTTCTAGCTAGTGACTTTGGTTGGGTTAATTACTTAAGCTCTCTCTGCCTCAGTCTTCTCATCTGTAAAATAGGAGTGACAACAGATCCTACCTCAAAGGACTGCTGTGAGGTAATACATGTAAAGTGCTTAAAACAGGGCCCAGCCCACAATTAGTGCTGTACAAGGGCCGGCTAGCACCACGCCTACCACCGTACAGCCTTATACTATACACCACGGAAGAAGCTGGTGCTCCGCTGAACGAATGAGTGAACGACAGTCAAGAAGCTTCGATTCTAACCCTAGCCCCACCACTTACAGGCTGTGGGGCCTCAGGCAGCTCACTCAACCTCTCTGTGATCCACACAACACCTGCTCTACGTTCCTCACGATGCTGTTGGGAAGTTCAAAGGAAGCACAGATGTGAAAACGCTCTTTTGAAAAATGACAAGCATTTGTATCGCCATTTGCCAAGACCCATTAGGGGCATGGTGTCAAGACAGTCTCCTAGTGCAACACCTAATATTCAGTCGGTGCTAAGTCCCTGGGGCTGGGGTGACGTGGGGAAGGGAAGCCCTACGGTACAGATGTCTGACTGTGTCTTCAATTTGTCAGGTAGGTTTCCAGTTAAGACAAGTGACAAGTGTGGTGACTGCTGCCTGCTGCCCTACCCTAGGCAGCGTCGCTGTGTGCCCCACCCTCCCTGTGCTCCTCCATTGAGCAACAACCCCCCGCCCCGGGGTCTGGCCAGTTCCCCTGCCACCTACTTGGACAGCTCCATAGCCTATGGAGAGAAGCTGGGCTGGGATGTGTCCTTTCCAGAATGCTGTTGGGCCCTCCTCCTGCAAAATCTGTCTCGCGGCCTGGAGGATCCCGTGGTATTTTGCATTGGGATCACTACAAGACAGGCGCTCAATCTGAAGCTAGGAATCAAAATTGAAAAGGTCAGGACAATAGGGGGAGGGGTGGGGTGAGAAGGAGAAATTTCAGAAAAGGTAACGAAGGCAGCGAAGAGCTTCTCCTTGACAAAATTTCAAGCTCTAGGAACTGCTTTGGCAAGAGTCCATTATGTGTAAAAAGGGGGAAGAGTACCTGGAAACGGATCTTAATGATGTCCAAGGGGCTGATCAATGCCCGAGTGACAAGTCCAGACACAGACCCAGCCACTGCCACCTCGAAATTGGAGATATTCCTGCCATCTGCTTTGGGGTCATAGCCGACCATCCCTGCCTCTGGCCCATACAATGTCCATCAGCTTCAAGCTAAATCAAGAGACATGGAGTCAACACCTGAGCAAGTTCTTAGGGTCTCTGTTCACACATCACCTCCTCAGAGCAGCCCTCCCTGACCAGCCAATCTAAAACAGCGCCCACATCACTTTTCATCCCCTCCCCCTGCTTTATTCTTCTTTATAGCATTTATATACTGGACATTTATTCTGTACATCTGTTTCTTGTCTCTCTCCCCCACTAGAATGTGAGCCCATAAAAAACACGGCCTTGGTCTCATTTGTCCATCCCTGTATTTCCAGTGCCTGAAACAGAGCCCACCATAGTAAGTGCTCATAATATTTGTTGATTGACTGAATGAACAGGCTTAGCAGGAAATCATTCACTTCCAGAGATCAACTGGCTTTCCAGGATGCCTGGTTTTATGGCAAACTCCTGCCTAAGGTAGAGTCCCAGGCTGTGTTAGCATAAGAGCAGAGCCCACTCAAGCTGCGCGCTGAGGGGAACTGTCAGACATGCTGGCTCCAGGAACAGGGCCTGAGATTCTCTAACAAGCTCATGTGATCCAAAGGAAGAGCCCAGTGACCCCTGAGCCATTTTGCATTTCCCTTCCCCATTCTTTGCACACACCTCCGGCCCACCCACAGCAGTGGAGCCACGTTATGCTATGAAATGATGCTCCCAGCCCACCTGGTCCCTGCTGACCTCTTCAACCTCACCTGGACCACTCTTCAGTCTCTTCAACCAGGGTGGGCTCAGGGCTTCTGACCAGTTCCTAGAAAACGCTGCTCGCGTTCCTATGTACGGGCCTAGCCTCTGCAATTCCTGTTCCGCGTGTCTGAAATGCAGCCCCACTCCCACTCCCCTCGCTCTTCCCAAGGCTAGCTCCTCTCATCCACCAGGGCTCAGCATCTCCAGAACACGTACTTACGTCCTTTCTAGCATTCACAGCACTTGCTAATGTGTATTCTGTCCTCTCAGCCCACAGGAGGTAGGCTCCATATGGGCCGGGACTCAGCCCAGTTACAGCCGTATCTCCAGAGATCAGCACAGTGCTTGGCACACCCCAAAGGCTCTAAAAACAATGAATGAACAAATGATTATAAGCCACGTAACTTTTGGATTATAGAAGTAATACTGACCTTGCAGAAAGAGAGAGGGGGAAAAAACCCCAACATCTTAACACTTTTCATATATTCCCTTCTGTTTTTTTTCCTGTACAGGGCTTTTAAAATGCAGAATATCCTAAGCGTGATTCCATGTTGCTACAAGATCTTCATAAATATCATTTTTAATGGATAAATAATATTTCATTGAGTAGGTGTGTCATAATTTGTTGGGCACTGGGGTTTTAAAAATATATATATTTATTTAAAAATATCTAATTCCATTTTTATCTAGAGCAGAGTTTCTCAACCTCAGCACTGTTGACATTTTAGAATGGATAGCTCTTTGCAGTTGGGGGCTGTCCTGTACATTGCAGGATGTTTAGCAGCACCCATGGTCTCTACCTACTAGATGCCAGTAACACCACACTGCCCTTGAGACAACCAAAAATGTCTCCAGACATTGACAAATGCCCCCTGGTGTGCAGAACTGCCCCTGGTTGAGAACCACTGTTCTAGGGCCGACCCCGTGGCTTAGCAGTTAAGTGTGCGCGCTCCACTACTGGCAGCCCGGGTTCGGATCCCGGGCACGTACCAATGCATCGCTTCTCCGGCCATGCTGAGGCCGTGTCCCACATACAGCAACTAGAAGGATCTGCAACTATGACATACAACTATCTACTGGGGCTTTGGGGGGGGGGGGGGAAGGAGGAGGATTGGCAATAGATGTTAGCTCAGAGCCGGTCTTCCTCAGCAAAAAGAGGAGGATTAGCATGGATGTTAGCTCAGGGCTGATCTTCCTCACAAAAAAAAAAAAAAGAGAACCACTGTTCTAGAGAAATACTAGCATGGGTGTGTAAAATGTCACTCATTGCATCCCTGTTTGTAAAACTGCATATAATGCAAATGCTTATCAACAGAGGGATAGGTAAATATACTAAGTCACATCCAGGCAATGGAATACTATGCAGCCATTAAAAAGAATGAGCCACATTCAGATAATGATAGTGGCATCTGTATGAGCCCTGAGTCCTATCTGTACTTTCCCCAGCATAGCTCCAGGGGGCGCTCTCCAAATAGGAGCCTGCTGCCTCCAGGTGCCGTCTGTGGCTCTGCCTGCCCCAAACCCTACGACCTTCCTGGAGAGAAGATGGTAGCCACAAAAGTAAAAGGTGAGAAACTGGATGAGGAGCTGAAAAAAATGGAGCAAAACAAGACAGCAACCACTAGGTACCGCCAGAAGAAGAAGGCAGTGCTGGAGGCCCTCACTGGTGAGTGTAAGGAGCTAGAAAAGAAGAACGAGGCTCTGAAAGAGAGGGCAGATTCCCTGGCCATGGAGATCCAGTATCTGAAAGATTTGATAGAAGTCCAAAAGGCGAGGGTCAAGAAAAGGGTCCCCTAGTTAGGGAAGTCAGGAGTATGTGTGCTTGTACATAGGAGGCTTGCGCTGAAGCTTGTGTGCCGCAATAAATTATTTTGTAGTGAAAGTAAGAAAAAAAAAGAATGAGCCAGAGCTACACACACTTGAAAAGACATCCATAATAGACTGAAACATGAAAAAAAGCAGGTTTCAGAACAGTATGTCTAGTATAACCCCATTTTTGCAAAAGAAAAACAGTAAGACCTACATACACCCTGTACAGTTGTATAAAGCAAAGAGGAAGTCTGTAACAACACACACACCAACAGGTTGGTAAGGTTACCACCAACAGGTTGGTTAGGTTGGGGGAAGGGTTGGCAAGGGAAGAGAGTAGGTAGATCTCTTCCTTTTTCTTTAGACAATTCTATATTGTTTGAATTTCTTATGGCCCCCAAAAACCCCAACTAAAACTAAATATAAAATGATTTTAGAAGGGACCTCAGAACTAACCTAGTTCCTGAATACCTTTAGTAACAGGGAAGTCAGTGCCCATACAGGACAACCTCTGCCCCACCACTGATTCCTCTTCTCCTCTCACCTACCCTGGGACTCTGTCTGAAACACTCCCTCAGCCCCAAGCCCTCACATTTCTGAAAGTACCAAAGTAGTGCTTCAAAACACCCTTAAAATTAACAAGACATTTCCATGGGGCTCTATCAGCAAAGTGTTCTAAAATAATATTTTATTGAAAGTCTAATGGTATGAAACCTCCCGACCCCTGCCAGGAATGTGCCCATCTCTTGGTACCTTCTCGCTGTACTCTCAAAGGAAGAGCCCTGCCTTTCCCACCAACTTCTTTGTGTCATTAGCTCAAGCTGCTTCTCCCCAGGCACCAGTGAGGAGCAGTTTAAACATGGGGGCAGGTGATCAAAAGGCAGAGCCTCTCCTAAAGTTACCCAGGGACTGCTCAGGTCACACTGCGCAGTGTCAGTTTCCTGCCTGTGGGGGGAAGGAGGCATTTCTATAAATAAGCAGCTTTGCACAGCTGGAAACACCCTTGGACCTCAGATCAAGAAGCCTGAGTTCAAGTGCTGCCTCTCCCATGTACTTTGGGCAGGTTTACTTAACCTAGGCTCAGTTTTCTCTTCTGGAAAATGGGAATGATGTCTGCCTTGCCTAGCCCAGATTGCTGGGAGGATCATGCAAGATACCATATACGATAAGTTTTGTAAAAAAGGTAAAAGTCTTATACACATAAAGGGCTGGTTAAATATAGTCCAACGGTGGCCTTACTTTTTCTGCTTGTTCAAAATTTCCTTCTTCTACCAATAAGCCTTGATATTTATCTAAAAAGACAAAATAAAAATGAAACATGATTATATACATGATATATATAATACAGCACCCAGAAAATGGGGATCCGTTGGTGTGAGGGGCAGGGCGGGTGGGGTGTGTGTGAATTTGCCTTCGCCCCTCCCCTTCTCTTATTGCGGAAGCCGCTGGTGCTCGGGTATGCAGGTGCCCCGCGGTGAGCGTTTGTGCCCATGTGTTCAGCTGAGGGTCTCTGCAGATGTCCCCGCGTGAGGACACAGGTGTCAGGTGTGCCTCAAGGCGTGTGTTTCTCTCCGAGTCCGAGAAGACGCCCGACAGCTGGGCACCCGCGCACACAGGTGCCCCGGGTGTGTGCGGGGTTTTGCCTCCTGCGTCCCTGAGATGCTTCTAAGGTCAGGCGTGACACGTGTGAGTACAGTCCCTGGCCCCGTGTGAGTACCTGTGCCTGTGTGCTCCCCCCGGGAGCGAGGGTGCAAGTTCCCGAGCTGACGGCGAGCAGAGTGGAGGTAGAGGTCATTCACCGAGCTCGTAGGGCGCGGCCCCTCTCCCCGCGTTCTTCTCTCCCTCCCTCCTCACGCAGTCTAACAGTAAAACTCAACTGCGCTCTGCAGTAACTGACGGGCTCCTGAGCCAATCACCGCGCAGCTTCCGACAGACGCTGGGCCAATGGTTGTACACTCGGTACCCGGCCAACGCCTCCCGCAAGGTGTCTCTGGGTAATGTAGTCGCCGCTACCAAGGCTGTCCCCCTGCGAGGCGCAGAGCCTCCTGGGAAATGTAGGTTCACTACGCGCGCGTGCGTAGATGTTACCCATGTGTCGGAAGGAGGCGGGTCCCGAATTCAGGCTGAGCGCTTGTAAGTCGCCCCGCTAAGTGGCGTGTGACTCGGCTCAGCCAGCGGGCGGGTGGAAGGGGAACTTGACTCGCTTTCCTCAAAACCCTCGAAGTCCCGGAACCCGGATAATCTAAACTTGGAAAAGATGGGGAGAAGCTTAGCAAAAACCTGGAGGGCGTGGGGGACAGAATAGATGAGTTTTTAAGACCCGGACGAGGACGGCAAAAACATAGAGGTTTTGTTTCCCTCTAGGGTTTATTATGCATAATTTCTCATTATAAAAATATAGAGACACATTACAGAAAATGTAGAAATGAAGGGGGAAATGACTCATCCTACCGCTCTCACGCAAGTGGCATCAGCGTTTTGGAGGACAGTATTTCTTCCTGATTTCTTAATTACAGTTTTCACACTAGTGCAATCATTTTGACGCACAATTTAAAAACATGTTTACTGCACAATTTAAAAACATTTCATATATATACAAAAGCAGAGAGAATAATCTAATGAACCACCATATAGTCATTACTCAACTTCAACAATTAACCAACTCGCGGTCAGTTTTGTTTCCTTTATACCTGCACCTACGTCGCTCCCCACGACATTTTAAAGTAAATACCAGACATCAATGATTTCACCAGTAAACACTTTAGAATGTGTCTTTAAAAGACAAGCATTCCCCTTTTAAAACATGTCCCCCAAACTATCACCTGCCCCCCCAAATCAACAAACAATAATTTCCTAATATCATCAAATATCGAATTAGTTACAGTTCTCTGACCTATAAATTTCATTTTTAAAAAGTTTGTCTGAATTGAGATCCAGGCCTTACTTTGCAGCTGGTTATTTCAAGTCATTTTAAATCTATGGTCCCTCTTTCTCTTTTTCACTTGCAATTTCTTTCATTTCTTTTCCTTCCTTTTCTCTATTTTATTTGTTTTTTAAGAAACTAGTTGGTTTATCCTGTAGAGTTTTCCTTAGTCTGGTTCTTGCTGGTGGCATCCCCATGGTGGTGTTTTAACATCTTCCTCTGTCTCCTGTGTTCCTTCTGCATATTGGTAGTTATATCTAAAAGGTCTGATCAGATAAGGATTGATTTTTTTTTTGACAAGACTATGTACATGGCACTGTGTACTTCCATGAGGAGATTCATAATGCCTTCTTGTCTCTCATTTTGTGATGTTTGCAGCCATTGATGATCATTGTATTGATTAGGGTTTGTAAATAGTGATATCATTTCAGCATTTATTAGCTGGACTACCTGTGAAGAGGAACATCCCTTCACTGACTGATTGTGTGAGGTACACTTCATATAAGAAAGGCAGGATAAATGCGTGATTCTTTACCTTTAGCAGTTTTCAAAATAATTACTTGGTTCCCTAGTATCTTCCAAAGGTTATTGATCAATGAGGTTTATTATTATTATCATCATTGTGGACATATCGTATTTTATATCTATCGTTATGAACACATGGATTTAAACATATTTGTTCTCTTTGAATCCACGTACTTATTATCCTAATTGATGCTCATATTTTCCCATCTTTGGCCAGTGGGTGCCTATTCAAGTTGGCACCTGAATCCTTTTGACAAAATGAGTATGCTTTCTGGTATGACAAGATGTTCTAGGCCCCTCACAATTTTTTAAACAGGTTTATTGAGGTGTAATTGATATACAGTTAACTACATGTATTCAAAGTGAACAGTTTTATCTTTTGACATGTGGTGTACATCACTCCAAGATAGTGAACGTATATCCATGACCTCAAAAGATCCTCATGCCCCTTTACCATCCCTCCCTCTTGCCCTCTCTTCTTGGTCCCCCTTACCCAAGCAATCTGTGATCTGTTTTCTGTCATTTAGGTTAGCTTGCATTTTACAGAATTTTATATAAATAGAATCATACACGATGTTCTTTTTGTCTGGCTTCTTTCCCTCAGCATAACTGTCTTGAGATTTGTCCATGTCATGTGTATCGTTAGTTGATTCTTTTTTATTGCTGAGTAATATTCCATTGTGTGGATATATAACAATTTATTTATCCATTCACCTGTTGATGGACATTTGGGTTGCTTCCAGTTTTTGACTATTAAAAATAAGGCTGCTATAAACATTCATATATGTCTTTGTATGGACATTAATTTCTGCATTAATTTCTCTTGGGTACAGACCTAGGAAGAGAATGTCTGGATAATATGGTCAGTGTATATTTAATTTGTTAAGGTACTGCCAAAGTATTTTCCAAAGTGGTTGTACTATTTTAGTTTGCCACCAGCAGTATAACAGTTCTAGTTCCTCCACATCCTTGGTAAAGTCATTCTTTATAAATTTAGCCATTTAAATAAATATGTAGGGCCGGCCCCATGGCTTAGCGGTTAAGTGCGTGCACTCTGATACTGGCAGCCTGGGTTCAGATCCCGGGTGCACACCGGCGCACTGCTTCTCCAGCCATGCTGAGGCCGCATCCCGCATACAGCAACTAGAAGGATGTGCAACTATGACATACAACTATCTACTGGGGCTTCAGGGGGAAAAAAAGGAGGAAGATTGGCAATAGATGTTAGCTCAGAGCCGGTCTTCCTCAGCAAAAAGAGGAGGATTAGCATGGATGTTAGCTCAGGGCTGATCTTCCTCACACACACACACAAAATAATAAGTAAATAAATAAATAATGTAGTGATATCTCATTGTGGTTTTAATTTGCATTTCCCTAATGATTGATGATGTTGAGTATCTTTTCATGGGCTTACTTGCTATCCATATATCTTCTCAGTAGAGTATCTGTTCAAATCTTTTGCCCATTTTTTGTTGGATTATTTTGTTTCTTATTGTTGAGTTTTGAGAGTTCTTTGTATTTTCTGGATATAAGCCCCTTCTCATTATATATGTGGCTAGTCTTTTCATTCATGTCGTTCAAAGAGCAGAAGTTCTTAATCTTAATGAAGTCAAATTTACTGATTTTCTTTTTCCTTTTATGGATCATCCTTTTGGTATTATACCTAAGAATTCTTTGCCTAGACAAAAGCCTTAAAGATTTTTCTCCTGTGTTCTCCAATAGAAATTTTATAGTTTTAGATTTTACATCTAGGTCTCTGATCCATTTGGGTTAATTTTTTTTTTTTTTTTTGAGGAAGACGGGCCTTGTGCTAACATCTGTTCCAATCTTCCTCTTTTTTTTTTAAATTTTTTTCTCCCCAAAGCCCCAGTACGTAGTTGTGTATCATAGTTGTAGAGTTGTAGCTCTTCTATGTGGGACACCACCTCAGCATCGCTTAGTGAGCGGTGAGTAGGTCCGCGCCCAGGATCGCAACCAGCGAACACTGGGCTGCCGAAGTGGAACGTGAGAACTTAACTGCAACACCACGGATCGGCCCCTGGGTTAATTTTTGTGTATGGTGTGAGATACAGATTGAAGTTTTTTTCTTCTTTTTTCTCTTTTTTTTGCATTTGGATATTTAATTATTCTAGCATCTGGAACACTGTTTCTTGAGAAGTCTATTCTTTTTCCACTGAATTGCCTTTGCACCTTTGTTGAAAATCAGTTGTTCATATATACACAGAATTTTGACTTCTGCTTTTTTTCACTCAACATAAGTGCTGATAAGCCTTGTCCACATGGAAAAAGGATAGTTAAAAATATTAAGGTGACCCACAATAGGCAGAGCCCAGTACAGAAACTTGACTTCTTGCCCTTCTTGAAAATGTCCCCCACTGTGCCCTTCAGGCTACCTTTGTCCTCACTCACTTCCTTTGTCTCTTTGCTTAGAGAGTGCCTTATTTCTCCATGAAACTCCAGCCTCTATTATATCTCCATTTTCCATCAGTTTTGTGGACTGACCACTAACCTCTCTCCAGATAACCTCTTCGGCGATGGAGATCTTTGGTTCTGTTTTCTTCTCCTGGACAAGAACAAGCTCACATTTTAGAATAGGCCTCCCAGTGGTCATTCAGCAGGTGAGCCAGCAGGACTTTTGGCTACAGGCTAATTGTGGAGTGAGTTAGACTCAGGGAACCACAGATCATCAGCACTGGAAAGACTCATGGCCAGGGGCCAGGGCCCAGAAAGGCTAGGAGATGCACCTAAGGTCCCTCAAGGTCAGATGGCAAATTGGTGGCCAAGCTGAGATGAGATTGGTGGCAGGTGCCAGTTTTCCTGGGCTTACACCCTGGTTCTAGTTTTTGCATGTTTGAAATCTGGTGATTTCATTTTAAGTTAAATATGCTAAGTAAGTCATATCATGTGAAAAGAGAAACCGGAAAATAACGGTTCCCGTCAGCTTGGGGAAGTGAATCCTTCTGTGACCTCATCAAAATTTACCCTTAAAAGACCTATTCAAAGCTCCTTTGGACTTCCCCCACCTCCTCAGAGGAAGTACATACCTCCTTGGCCTCGACCAAATAGAGTTGGTATTTATCAGCTGCCTAAGCCAATGATCTTTTCGATCAAAGGTGAAAGAATCTCTCACTATCTGAGTGGGTTGGTGAGCCATGCCATCCGGAAGAGGCCTGCGAGCCAGGAGGTTACTTGCTGTGGCTCTTTGGCAAGGCATTCCCTTCTCTGGGCTGCAGTTTCTCCATCTATAAAGATGAAGGGGTTGGACTACAGGGTGTCCAAGCCTTTTCTGTCTCTGGACTTCCACAGGTCTAAAAAACATCTACATTTTTAGTAAGCAGTTCAAGGGTTCTCAATTTCAGCTGATACAAGACTCATCTGGGATACTTATTTAAAAATGCAGATTACCCCCTCCATAAGGACACTCATCCTAATCAAGCAGGTCTGGCGTATGGCCCAGGAAAAAGCATTTTGGTTGGTGGCCCATGTTTGGAGGGACACTGAGTTAGGGACCCACATCTCAGCTGACCATCCCAGGCTGCCCTTCTTTCTTTCTCCTTTCTTATGACTCAGGAGGAGATGAAGGGTCTCTGTTTCCCACCATTTTTTCCGCATCAAATATTTATTGAGGGTCTGCATGGCCAGACACTGTTTTAGATTCTTGGGATATCATAATGAGCAAATCAGAATTTCTTCCCACTTGGAGCTGACTTTCACTTAGTAATATGTATCTAAGTTTCCTCCATATCTTTTTGTGGCTTGATAGCGCATTTCTATTTAGTGCTGAATAATAGTCCACTGTCTGGACACAGTTTATCCATTCAGCTACTGAAGGGCATCTTGGTTGCTTCCATGTTTTAGCAATTGTGAATAAAGCTGCTATAAATATCCGTGTGTAGGTTTTTGTGTGGACGTAAGTTTCCATCGTTTTAATTTACTTATTTTTTAAACTTTAGGGCTATAAGTTTGAGAAAATCATGAAAACCCAATAACTGTTGGAGAATTCTGGAGGAAGTTCTGAGAGGCTGCAGGGGACGAAGATAGAGGCCCTTCTGATCCAGTTCCTTTTTTCGTCCTTTCAGATTCACTCAGCAAATGACTCAAACACCAGTAAACTAACAAAGAAAAAAAAAAAGACAGAGGATTCACTGTCCAGTAACTTTCAAGAGTTGATGTCTTATGCATTTCAACTTTCTTTTGTAGCACTTCTCAGCAGACCCAAATGTCTAGAGGCTACAGGGAGTCTCAGGGTCAGCCCAAAGAGAAACGTCTCCAAGTTTGTTGGAGGGGTTTTCAGCATTTGGTTCTCTCTGACCAGATCATCCACCTTTGTGGGTGACAACATCTCACCCCTCACCCGTTTCTGAGTGTCCCTGAGAAGGTGTTTCCTGCTGTGTCTGTGGGAAGCCCGTCTTCGCTCACCACCAGATGCACAGAGGGAGACAGTGGGTGTAGCTCTATCACAAAGGAAGGGCTGGCATGCCCCATGTCAACCACAGACCGCATCTTCTTCCCCTGTGACTTCTGGTCCCACCAGACTCAAGGATGACTACTTCTGGGAACCTCAAATCTGGAAGTAAAGTTGACAATAAAAAGATGAACAACCCAGTACACAAATTAGGCCAGAGATTTAAGCAGACATTTCACAAAGAAAGATACAAACGGGCAATAAGTGGGTGAAAAAGTGCTTAACATCAGTCAAAAGGAAGTGCAAATGAAAACCACCGTGCAATACCACCACACATCCACCAGGATGGCTCAAATTAAAAAGACTGGTAACACCAAATGTCAGCAAGGCAGTGGAACAACTAGAACTCTCCTACATTGCCGGGGGGACTGTAAAATGGAACAAACACGTGGGAAAAGGTGAGGCAATTTCTTATTCAGTTAAACATCTATACACCTATGACCCAACAATTCCACTTCTAGGCATTTACCCAAGAGAAATGAAAACATATTTACAAAAAGATTATATAAGGATGTTCACTGCAGGGCCGGCCCCGTGGCTTAGCTGTTAAGTGCGCACGCTCAGCTACTGGCGGCCCTGGTTCGGATCCCGGGCGCGCACCGAGGCACCGCTTCTCCGGCCATGCTGAGGCCGCGTCCCACATACAGCAACTAGAAGGATGTGCAACTATGACATACAACTATCTACTGGGGCTTTGGGGGAAAAAAGAGGAGGAGGATTGGCAATAGATGTTAGCTCAGAGCCGGTCTTCCTCAGCAAAAAGAGGAGGATTAGCATGGATGTTCGCTCAGGGCTGATCTTCCTCACAAAAAAAAAAAAAAAAAAGAATGTTCATTGCAGCCAAAACCGGAAATAGCTTAGCCATCCATCAACAGAGCACTATACCATGTAGTATATCCACACAATGCTGGACCACTATTCAGTGATAGAAAGGAAAGAACTACTGAAACACGCCACAACATGGATGTCTCAAAACATCCATGTCTTTTGCCATGTTACATCCTGCTCTATTCATCCAACCCTTCTGAGAGCAAAATTACATCATCCAGTGCTTGGAGTGGAAGAAGATAAAGTGGTAAGAGAAACCACAATGGAAACCCGAACAGTGCTGACCTTATGAGAGAAATCCATGTGCTCCTGTCCTCTGCACCCCAGGCCCTCCAGCCTCAGTGGCAGCCATTCCCCTAAAACACCCTGGGCTCGGTCCTGTGCTCATGTTTGCTCCTTCTAGAATTCAACATGCAGGAGCCTGTGTGCTTTTTGTGTGCATGTGGATACATGTATATATATACATATGTATATAAAATTGGCCATTTCAACCATTTTTAAGTGTACCATTCTTTTTTTTTTTTTCCCCTTTTTCTCCCCAAAGCCCCAGTAGATAGTTGTATGTCATAGTTGCCCATCCTTCTAGTTGCTGTATGTGGGACGCGGCCTCAGCATGGCCGGAGAAGCGGCGCGTCGGTGCGCGCCCGGGATCCGAACCCGGGCCGCCAGTAGCGGTGCGCGTGCACTTAACCGCTAAGCCACGGGGCCAGCCCCTAAGTGTACAATTCAGTGGCATAAATTCCATTTACAACTTTGTGCAACCATCACCACTATCTATTTCTAAATCTTTTTCATCACTCCAAACAGAAACTCTGTACCTATTAAGCAATAACTCCCCATTCCCTCCTCCTCCTGGCCCCTGCTGACCTTAATCTACTTTCTGTCTCTATGGATTTGCCTATTCTAGATATTTCATATAAGTGGAATCGTACAATATTTGTCCTTTTGTGTCTGGTTTATTTCACTTAGCATAATGTTTTCAAGGTTCATCCACAATGTAGCATGTATCAGAACTTCATTCTTTTATATGGCTGAATAATATTCCACCTGCGTGTATATACTACATTTTGTTTATACGTTCATCTCTTGGGATGGACGCTTGGGTTGTTTCCAACTTTTGGGTATTGTGAATAATGCTGCAACGAACATTGGCATACAAATATCTGTTTGAATCCCTATTACCAATTCTTTCGGGTATATGCCTAGGACTGGACTTGTTGGATTATATGGTAATTCTATGTTTAGCTTTTTGAGGAATCACCAAACTGGTTTCCACAGCAATTTTACATTTATACCAGCAATGTATGAGGATTCCAATGTCTCTACATCTTCGTCAGTACTTGTTATTTGCTATTTTTTTGATGCCATATGCTTTTGCATATACAGTTTTCCCTTCTTTCCCCCAGCATCTCTCTGAAGCCTTTCCTGACCCCATGCAAATCTGTGGTCCCCCTCACCTCACCTTGTCCCCACCCTTGTCCTGGGACACATCATTGCTCAGCATCCTCCACACATCTTGAGCT
Organism: Diceros bicornis minor; assembly: GCF_020826845.1. Taxonomy (NCBI): domain Eukaryota; kingdom Metazoa; phylum Chordata; class Mammalia; order Perissodactyla; family Rhinocerotidae; genus Diceros; species Diceros bicornis. The sequence continues at coordinate 55,805,336 of NC_080757.1, forward strand.
CCCTGAAGGTTGATGTTTGGCAACTTTCTCATTCATCTCTGTCTCCAGCGTCTGGCACAGACCCATACAAAATGCTCTGTAGGTACTGTGGCATGCAGGGATGGAAGAAACAGTATCCCACTCTGGCTCAGAGTGAATAATATCCCTCTTCCTCATCTGCCTCCACCCCTCTGAAGGTATTTATAGACAGGGAAATGGGGAGTGGAGGAGAATTATACACGTGGGAGAGCTGAGTAGAGAAAGATTGTGGGGGCATCTTTGGATGTCTTTGCTCACCTTTGCAGTGGGGATACACCTGCTTCTGAGGCCCCCTGAATTCTGTGGAGAAAGAGATGTCAGGGAATGTGGGGACTGGCCACTTGGTAGACAGGCATGAATGGTGGGGTATCAGGATTAGATGCAGCTGCCAGGAAAGTGACAAGCCCTACAATAATAGTGGCTTAAATTCATCAAAGTCTAGGGTAAGCTGTCCAGGGCTGGTTTGGTGCCTGTCTCCAGAAACTTCCCAGGGGCACAGACCCCTTCCACATCACCATGCCACCATCCTAGGGTATGGCCCTCCCTTTCTTTTCTTTTTTTTTTGTTTGGTGAGGAAGATCAGCCCTGTGCTAACATCTGCCAATCCTCCTCTTTTTTTCTTTTTTTGCTGAGGAAGACTGGCCCTGGGCTAATATCTGTGCCCATCTTCCTCCACTTTATATGGGACGCCGCCACAGCATGGCTTGCCAAGTGGTGCGTCAGTGCGCGCCCGGGATCTGAACCAGGGAACCCCGGGCCGCCGCAGCGGAGCGCGCGCACTTAACTGCCTTGCGCCACTGGGCCGGCCCCTTTTGTGTGTGTGTGTGTGAGGAAGATCAGCCCTGAGCTAACATCCATGCCAATCCTCCTCTTGTTGCTGAGGAAGACTGGCCCTGGGCTAACATCTGTACCCATCTTCCTCCACTTTATATGGGAGCTGCCACAGCATGGCCTGACAAGTGGTGCGTTGGTGCGCACCCGGGATCTGAACCCTGGCCGCCAGCAGTGGAGCACACGCACTTAACCACTACGCCACGGGGCCGGCCCCAAGGCCCTCACTTTCTGACCCAAGCCAGTAGCTGAAACTCCAGACACCACATGGATGCTAAAGCAGCAGGATGGAGGAAGGACTGAAGGAGAAAGGGGTTCAGAGGAGGTTGCCCAGAGCTGCCACATGAGACTTTTGCTTGGATCCTATTGATCAAAACTTGGTCACATGACCACACCTAAATGCTAGAGTGGCTGAGACAGGTGGTCTTTATTCTGAGTAGCCATGTACAAGCTAAAAATTGGGCATTCTACTACTATAGAAGAAGAGAGAGCAAATTTGGCAGACAGACAGGCTCTCTGCCACGGATGGACAGATGAACAGAAACATATATTGAGCAAATACCACACTTCCAGCGTTGTGCTTGGTATCTTATATATTAGTCACTTTGCCCCAAAACCCTAGGAGGCAGGCATTGTATTCCGTCATACTGATGAGGAAACAAGCTCAGAGGTGTTGGGTGACTTTCCCAAGGTTACACAACTAGTCGGGTCCAGAGCTAGGACTACGAACTTTGTCGTGGACTGAATGTTGGTGTCCCCTCTAAATTCATATGTTGAAACTCTAACCCCCCATGCGACAGTATTAGGAGGCAGGCCTTTGGGAGGTAATTAGATGAGGTCATGAGGGTGGGGGCCCCATAATGGTATTAGTGCCTTTATAACCTCTCTCTCTCTGCTTTGTGAGGTCACAGCAGGCAGACGGGAAGAGAGCCTCCACCAAGAACTGAATCTGCTGGCACATGATCTTGGACTCCCCAGTCCATGATATTTTGTTACAGCAGCCCCCCAGCTGACTGAGACAGAATTCAAAGCTTTTCCCACTGCATCTGGCTGCCTTGGGAGTCTAAGAGTAGAGGGTGGAAGGGGTGAGCTTCGGCCATTTTTTTCTTATGTTCACACCAGCTCACCAGGGTAGAAAAGGAAGCAAGGGTTTGGAGGAAAAACAGTAATGTTTTTTAGTATGCATTTACCCCCTCGTTTTCAACTCTTAGGCTGAGGGGTGCAGATGGAGAGCAGGAAGACAACGTTCTCGCTGCTCTAGCCTTGCGTGCACTGAAAACAGGGCCACTGCGCAAGGGAGGGGTGAGGCTGTAAGGGCTCGGGTGGGACCCTCATCTTTTGCCTCTGGGCACCCGTTCCTCTTGGGGGGGAAGATGCACTAGAGCATGGCTCCTTGGCATTAGAATCCTTGGGGAGCTTTGCAAAGAATATTTTTCTCCTCACATGCGTATTTACTATTTTCCCTCCTCCAAGAGGTTTCAGAGCCAGCTATTATAGCCAGCGATGTTCCTTTATATCTTTTTAAATTTTTTTATTTTACTGTGGTAAGAACACATTGCATGAGATCCACCCTCTTAAAGGTTCACGTGTACAATACATTCTTGTCGACTGTAGGTACAGTGTTGTACAGCAGGTCTCTAGGACGTATTCATTTTGCTTAACTGAAACCTTATGCCCGTTGATTAATAACTCCTCATTTCCCCTTTCCCCAGCCCCTGGCAACCACCATTCCACTCTTTGATTCTATGAATTTGAGTACTCTAGGCACTTCACATAAGTGGAATCATGCAGGATTTGTCCTTCTGTGACTGGCTTATTTCACTCAGCATAATGTCCTCAAGGTTCATCCATGTTGTCGCATATTGCCGAATTTCCTTCTTTTTTAAAGCTGAATGGTATTTCTGTGTGTGTGTGTGTGTGTGTGTGTGTGTGTGTGTGTATCATATTTTCTCTATTCATTTATCTGTTGAACCACATTTAGGTTGTTTCCACATATTGTGAATAGTGCTGCAATAAACACGAGAATTCTAATGTCTCTTTGAATCCTGATTTCAATGATTTTTGGATAAATACCCAGAAGTGGAATTGCTGGATCATATCGTAGTTCTATTTTTAATTTTTTGAGGAAGCTCCATACTGTTTTCCGTAGCGGCTGCCTCAATTTACATTCCCACTGACAGTGCACAAAGCTTCCAATTTCTCCACACCCTCGCCAGCACTTGTTGCTTTTTGCCTTTTTCTTTTTTTTTTTTTTTTTGGTGATACCCATCCAGACAGATGTGACATTTTGTTCTGAGAAAAGTAGCCTCTCCCCATAGGTTACTTTTTTCAGGCTACAAGTGTTTGAAAGGGGAACTTTATGATCAGAAAGCATTTGTAAAAGGACTTACATCACTTACTCAGAACAAAGTGTTTTGAATTTTGTTAAAATAAGATTTTTGAACAGATTTAAACAGATTTCATTCTAGGAGTAATCAAGCATCTCATCTAAGACAGCCCCTCCATCTCTCAGCCTCAGTCATTTGCTCATTAAACTAATTTTGTCTGCCCAGTTGCAGGGCATGGTGACTAGAAGCAGTGGAAGAACCTTCTTGGAGCTTGCCTAGTTGTGGGGTTTAAACATAGAGACTTAGACCCAGTTTTGCCCATATGAGATCAACTGCCAAACCACTTCAAACAGTCTGATAGTTCAGTGGGGAAATGAGATCAGAATTTGTATCGAGAAATCAATACCTCCCCATATACAACCAACCACCAGTCAGAGGATATGATGGAAGAGAAAGTCTGATTTAAAATATCAACAAAACAGATAAAATATCTGGGAACAAATATCACAGGAAACGTGCAAAACCTCCATGAGGAAAACTTGGAAACCTTCCCAGAGGACATGAAACTGGAAAGACATGCCATGTTCTTGGATAGGAAGACTCAACATCATAAAGATGTCAATTCTTTTGAAGGTAGTTTATAAATTTAACATGATCCAAATAAAAACACCCAGAGGCTTTTTTTCTCTGGAACTAGACAAGCTGATTCTAAAGTTTACATTGAAAACATAAACAAGCAAGAAGAGCCAGGAGAACTGGAGAGGGAGAGCCACGGGGGAGGAAGGGCCCATCTGATATCCAAACCTCTGTAAAACCTCAGAAATTAGCCCAGTGTGCCTAGCACGGGCCCATGGACAGAGAGACAGACAGACAGAGCAACAGAACAGAAAACCGACACAGGACCCCACCATGTAGAAATTCAGTGTATAAAGTGCATTCTCTCGAATCTAAGAGCTGACAGTGGACCTTTTAATAAATACTATCTGGGGGCCAGCCCTGTGGCTTAGTGGTTAAGTCTGATGCACTCTGCTTCGGTGGCCTGGGTTCGTGGGTTCAGATCCTGGGCACAGACCTACACCATTCATCAAGCTGTGCTGTGGCAGTGACCCACATACAAAATAGAGGAAGACTGGCACAGCTGTTAGCTCCAGGCTAATCTTCCTCAAGGAAAAAGAGGAAGATTGGCAACGGATGTATGCTCAGGGCTAATCTTTCTCAGCAAAAAAATAAAATAAATAAATACTATCTGGACAACTGGGTAGCCATGGATGAGAGAGATGGATCTAACCTCACACCGGTCACCAGGATAGCCTTCAAATGGATCAAATATTTAAACAACAAAAAAATGAAAATATGGATGAATTATTTTGCCCTCAATAAGAGTTGTGGGTGGGTACAGGGCTGGCCAGAGGTGGGCTGAACTCAGAATGAATTACCAGCTGTGGGAGCTAGCACTGATTAACCCACATTATCCTGTGCAATCCTCAGATAGTTTCTTTTATCAACCTAAATTTCTTGACCTGAGGCTTGGAAAGGTAACTTGTTTAAGAATGGTTACCTACCCAGTTACTCCCAAAGCATAGGAGGTGACCTATCCAAGGCCACCCCAGAGTCTGGGGTCCTAACCTTTGCTCTACTGCTCCTGGCTGCAGATATGATTGACTACCACCGCAACGTGGTTATTGAAGCTGGGCGCCGGGCTGGGTGGAGGCAGGATGGTGGGGCCACAGGACAGGTCAAGGAGTGGCCCTGTCTTCGGGGAGTAGCTTCTCAGTTGGGCAAACAGACATATAAAATGGAGGAGGAGGCAGGCATTTGGGGTTTTGAGACTGTGATGGAGTGAGAGAGTTCACTGGGACCTGGTCAGGAAAGATTTCTCAGAGGATACGGAGTGTGGAAAGTCAGTTCTCATGTCAGCTTGGGGATAAGTTGACAGGAAGAGAGACAGAGAGACCTTGGCCTGGGATCAGAGAGAAAGGTGGATGCTGGCTAAAGCCAGGGACACTCAGAAGGGACTTAGGGGGCCAAGGAGTTGGAGAATTGGACCAGGCTCAGACTGTAAAAGGCCTTGAATGCCAAGATCACACAATCAGTATTGGTCCCATTACCCTTAACAGTTTGAAAAACAGCTACATAGCAATCATGTTGGATTCTCAGCCAACCTGGTGACACCGGCTTGTTTTTTAAATCAATGAACAAAGGGATCAGAGAGAGGTTAAGGGCCCTGCCTGAGGCCACACAGCTGGGAGTAAAGCCCTGGGTCTCGTGACTCCAATCTTGCACTCTCTCCTGTATCGCGCCACTCGGAGGGCCAGGAGCCTGCACTTTGTCCTCTCAACAACGTGGCAGCTGGGGAAGGCTTCTCAGCAGAAGAGGGAAAGCGTGAGAGGGCAGTTGGGCGACAATTTGGATCGGCCGGGGGAAGAGACAGGGTGGAAGACGAGGATGGCCACAGGAGGCGTTTCCTGGCAGCCGTGTCCCTGGACACACAGCTGCCCCGCACTGTGAGGCCCTGGTTTGCCTCCTGCCTCTCGGGCCTCTTCTGCGTCTCCTTTGCTGCTTTCTTCTCTTCCCTTGTCCAGTCCTCAGGGCCTGGCCTTCCTCTGGGCTCAGCCCCCTGTTCTGCCCTCTTTCCTCGCGGAGAGTGGCGAGTGTGAGGTCTCACCCAGGGCTGGGGCTTCAGGGCCACCTCCATGCCCACAACCCTGATCCCAGGTCCGCTGCTCAGATTTTGTCTCCTGAGCTACAGGTGAACACATTCTGCTGCTTCTAGCTATCTGTCCACAGGCATCTCAAATCAACCCGTCCAGCCCTTCTCCCCACCCCACCCTACCCCCTCCTCCAGAGCTCCCTATCTCAATCAACACCACTGGTCCCCCATTGCTCAAGCAAGGACCCTAAGGGTCATCACTACCCCTCCTCGTCCTTTACCTCCCATGTCTTGCCAACCCCTCCTCCTAAACATGACTCAAACCAACCAGCTTCTCTTCGCTCTTCCTGCTGCCCCTCTCTCACCAGGACAACTGCCATGATCTCTTACATTGCCCCCTTTCTCTACGGTTCTCTGCTTAAAATCCTTCAAGTTATGTCCTCATAAAACCTTGCACATGAATGTTCATAGCAGAACTATTCATACCAGCCAGAGTGGTGACAACCCAAACGTCCATCAACTGATGAATGAATAAACAAAATGTGGTCTAGCCATACCATAGAATATTATTCAGCCATAACAAGGAATGAAGTACCGATACATGACACCACATGGATGAACCTTGAAAACATTATGCTGAGCAAAAGAAGCCAGACACAAAAGGTCACATATCGTATGATCCTATTTATATGAAACGTCCAGAATAGGCAAATCCACAGAGACAGAAAGTAAGATTGGTGGTTGCCAGGGGCTGGGAGGGGTTGGGGGAAAATGAGAAGTGACTGATAACAGATACATGGTTTCTTTTCAGGGTGATGAAAATGTGCCAAAATTGATTGCATAATCCTGTGAATAATACTAAAAACCATTGAATAGAATACTTTATTTTTATTATTATTATTATTATTTTTTTGTGTGTGTGTGAGGAAGATCAGCCTTGAGCTAACATCCATGCTAATCCTCCTCTTTGGTTTTTTTGCTGAGGAAGACCGGCTCTGAGCTAACATCTATTGCCAATTCTCCTCCTTTCCCCCCCACCCCCCGCAAAGCCCCAGTAGATAGTTGTACGTCATTGTTGCACATCTTCTAGTTGCTGTATGTGGGATGTGGCCTCAGCATGGCCGGAGAAGTAGTGGATTGGTGTGCGCCCGGGATCCGAACCTGGGCCGCCAGTAGCGGAGCGCGTGCACTTAACCGATAAGCCACGGGGCCGGCCCTGAATAGTATACTTTAAATGGGTGACTTGTGTAAGTGAATTGTATCTCAATAAAGCTATCCTTAAAAAAACCCCAAAACCCCAAACTCTCTGGGCTCCCCCTTTTCAGCTCCTTCCTGTGGCTTACACGGCCCTGCTTCATCTGGCCTCTGCCCTGTGCCAAGTTCTCCTTGAGCCCTGGTCTCCCTCCCTCTCTACACTGAGCCCTTTCTGGAACTTGCAGTGCCGTCCTGCCTGAGGCCTTCTTGCCTGGAATACATTCCTTCCTCTCCACAGAGTAGTCATCCTATTCAGAACTCAGCGCTCTGTTTATGCATAACTGTCTGGTCTTCTCTGACTTCTAGACAGGTGGGAGCCACTGCTGAATGTCCCCCAAACTCCTACGCTCCCCTTAATCATGCCACTCCTCTCACTGAGTCATTATTTGGCTGCCTTCCGCCGCAGACGGAAGTTTGGGAATGCTGGCACTATCGGCCTTGTTCGTAGGAGCATGTGGGACATGCTATTCTTATATCAGATGATGAGTACTATGGACACAGAAGATGTTTCAGTCACTCATCTAGGTGCAAAGGATGCAACAGTGATGGAGTTCCTGCCCTGAGGAGCTTACAGCTGGGTGGGGGAGATGGGCAGGAAGAATGTACACACTCAGTGGAAACCCATGAGGTAGTGATAACGGCTATAAAGAAAAACAGCGCAGTAAGGGATAGAAAGTGCAGGAGGGGAGGTGATTACTAATTACATTCAGGGAGGGCTTCTCAGAGTGAGGACTCATATTTGAGCAGAGGCCTGAATGAACCACATGACGATCTCAACAAACACTTGCCCAGTAAGTGAACGAGGACACAGGATTGACAGTCAGAATAAGAGAAAAATGGGCAGAACTGGCCCTCCTGAGCAGCGAGGCCTCGGGAGTGGGGCTTGGCCCCAGTGCATTGGCCAAGTCTGCTCGAGGATGTATGGATGGTGGTCTCATGTCAGCTTCGACTTTGCTGTCATGGCTGCTTCCTTATATTTAGATCACGATGAGCAATTCTGCTTCCTCCCTCCAAACTTAGCATTTTCAGCTGGGCCTTTCAAGTTCCTCCCTTCTTCACTATTCTCCAAGGTGGCCCCTGGATAGTCAGGGTAGGTTAATGCTTGGTAACAAAGAGCCCCTAATGTCAGAGGCACAGTGCATCAGACATTTCTCACTCAAATCAGGGGTAGCTGGTGAGCTGGTGGAATCCTCTGCTGGCTCTCCTGCATCCAGCAGGTGGCAGGGGAAGAAAATGGAGGACCACCTGGCCAGCTGAGCCTAGACTCGGTCCATATCACTCACATTCCAGGACTCTGTCACATAGCCACACTGAGCCGTAAGGAGGCTGACACATAGTTCAGCTGACTGGCCAGAAGGAATGAGAACCATGCTGGGCTCTGCAGCAGCTCCTTATACCCCAAGCTACCATGACCTCAACAGCCTCTTCCAGGCTATCCTGATTTGTTCTGTGCACCATTGCGAGTCAGGTCTTCCTGAAACTCATCTTTCATCATGCCCCTCATCCACAAGACCTATGCAACCCTTCTGTGTCAGCAGGGAGAGTGGGCATTGTTCAGCCCTCTGTTCGAAGGCCCACAAACCCACCTGGACTCTTTCCTCATTGCAGGAGGCTCCTAGGCCCTACACACCTCTACTAACACTGCACCACCGGCCACGTGGGTCTACTTGTCATATTCAAAACAATCTCACCCAAGGCTTGCTTGAAGTCCCACCTGCCTCTTGCCCCCGACTGTGTGCTGTCCACACTTCCTCTCTGAAATTCTCTCATCCGTTGGCTTGCACACCAATACAAAATCACCACCAAAGAATGCATCAAGTACAGGAGAAGACTGAAGTGGGGTAATTCCAGTTTCAGGATGACTCAGAATGCCTGCAGTGCAGGAGTGGAAAGGGACAGCTGAAGGTCTGGGGGAGAATATAAACGGGCTCCCCTCAGCCCCTATCTAGACGGGCGAGAGGGGCCTCCAGTTCTCAGGGTGGGAAGAGAACACCACACACCCCAGAACGAAGTTCAGCATGTAAACCGCTCCCAGGAGTGCTCCGCCAGCCCAAGATGGGGTAGATAGAAAAGGGAGCGCTCCATGCCCTCTGATTCCCTAGCACAGGACAGGATTAGCGGAGGAGCTCGAACAGGGGCCAGTCCTTCACCCTTTACGCTTCAGACGTGAGGGCACTTACACAAGGTCATGGCACTCATGACGGAAGTTACTTTAGAGGGAGGCAGGCCCTGCTAAAGTAACTGCAGACTCAGAGGATAGCTGCAACAACCGTGCTTTCTCAACCCTAATTCTGGGCACATCTGACAAGGGGACGGAATATTAAAAAATTAGACTGTTCTTGGAGACCCAAGACCAGTGCTGCTTGTCAGATGGGCCAGAATCAGATCTTGCAAGAGTCTCAGTAATATCTTTTTGGGCAGGATACAGTCTACCTTTTAAATGATTTAAATATCAGTTTTAAATGTTTTAAAAGTAGTGTTTGGAATGCTTTGAGTAGCAAGTGGGTTAATCGACACCACCATCTAGTATTTATGTACCAGTGCTGACCGTACACAGAACGGCACTCTTATTTCCTTAACAGTGATGAATAACCTAAGACATAGTGGTAATTAAGGATTTTAACGCTAGCCATCTTGGTAGTGAGCCCATGACTCATTTGCCTCGGGGCTCCGGCTGGAGTGAAGGGCCTATATCCCCCAGGCCCACGTTTAAGAAGCCCCCAAATGAACACACACTCCAGGAGTGTGTCCGATTTCCTTGTTCTTCAGTGTAAAATATGGCTCAGATCTGGAGAATGTGCATTACATTTAATAAAGTATCTCAGGAGTTAGAAGCATTTCCAAGGTGCATAAATACAATTCCACTTCCATTTTTCCTAGTTATCCAGGCACTTTGGTAAAGCAATACGTTCTGACTTGAGGGTCACCTACTGTGAGTAGGTAAAGGGGACAAGTGTCAAGGACAGGCAGACCTTGTGCCCATCGCCTCCTTCTGCCATGCCACCAAGGCAGCCCTGGTGCTGCAGAGACTGTCTCGGAGCACTTGGTGGGAGCCACCACCACTGTCCCCTCCACAATCGTTTGAAGACGAGCCTGTTACAACAAACTCCCAGGTCACTAAGTATGAAGAACGTCAGCCCAGGAGCGCGCGCACCCAAGCTCCAGCTGCAAGGCCACTCCGAAGAGTGGGCACAGTAAGAGGAAGCCCCAAGGCCACTCACCCACCTGTAGCTTTTAGTCATCAATCGCAGCTGACCTGTTCCATGGCTGAGTCTTCCCAAAGGTGCTCCCACCCAGAGGCCTTCCCATGAATTACAGATCCATGGTCGGAGAAGGTACAATCACCAAGAAACCTGTGACCAAATTGTGCAAAAGCAGTGATTTTCCCAGTAATTCTGAGGCTGTGAGTCAAACAGAGCAAAAAGCCTCAATGAAACTGACAGTCACTGCCTTAAGTTTTCGCTTAAATGGCCCCATTTGGAAACTTCTGCTCAGCTTTGGAGTAGCTGGCCTAGGTGGACCATGAGAGCAGCAGCCCCCAGCAGGACAGTGCCGGCTCAAGTTCCTTCTCAGACCCCGACACTTCTGAGAAAGGAGAGTTGCAATCCTCCACCCAAGCAGGGCAGCCACAAACGAGGTCGTAGGCTGAGCTCTATTTAAGAACTAAACCAGGAACACAAGTGAAATTCCTTGGGTTTAGCTTCTTTTCTGTTCCTTCTCTATAAACAAACCTTATTTGGTCTTCTGTAGCCCGTGCCGTGTATGCTTAAACAGGCCTTGTCTCACGCTAAAAGTGGCCTGCTGAGTGGACAAGCGTGCTTTAGCTACTTATACTTAGCACGTCGAGACTGCACAGATCATTCTGTCCTTCTTTCCTTTACTTAAGGGAGGGGGGTGAGAAGGGACAACAGCCAAGCAAGCTGTGCTCTTTGTCCTCACAAAGCTCTAGGTCTAGACTCGAGTTTCCAAAGTGTGGTCTATGGTTTCTGTCAGAAACACCAGGCCCGCCTGTTGGTGCCCTCAACCACAATCTTGGAGTAACTGAGGGTGGAGTCTGGGAATCTGCGTGGTGAACAAGCTCCCCAGAGATTGTGACAACAGCCAAGCAGGGGCATCACTCCTCCAAGGGCCCAGCGAGACCCACATGCTCCCCAAGGAGCTGGATGAGTTGAAATAAGGACACAAGAGTTCTGACTCTCTGACCTAACACCTGACATGGTTTTTATTTTAAGTAAGGCGAGGAGGGGGAAAAAAAAAGATACAGAGTGAAGAATTCATTGTATGTTTATTATTCACAGTTAATCACTACCTACCAAATGCTATCCGCAGAGTTAAAGGATTAAGTACATAGGTCTTTTTATTTAAACACTGATTTTCTTTTTAAATATATACACACAAAACTTAGTTCAGCAAGGCTTCATGATATACACCAACTCCAAAATAAAACAATCAAATGGTCCACGTGTAGAATGCCAGCGATTCCTTTTATCATCAGCGAGGAAAAGAGAAGCTATCAGAGAGGGAGCGAGGAGTGGAATGCTCCGTCCAGAAAAGCAGCCGCCTCCTGGGCCTCCGAGTGCTCCAGGCCGAGTCCGTCTCCATAACCAGAGTCCAGGGGAGACTCCAACTGACTGCTTCAGAACCCAAAGGCAGTGACCAACTCCTGGCAGCCCCGTTTTTGCTGCAGGAAGGGGACTGAGTGGAGAAAGTTCACAGGCACCTCACTACGAGGGACAAGCAGCTGACAGGAGACAGAGAGAGCTCTGCGACGGACTCGGCTTTCCTATATTTCCAATCTTTCCTTCTCAACTGTCCCTGCTTCTCGGAGACATTTTCTTTGTAGGGGGTAGGGGGAGCAGCTATAAACACAGCCCGCTGTGAAGGGAGACATGAAAGCCACGCAGCTGCTGCTTGAACAGTGCCCTGAGGCTCACCTGGGCAGGTTGGGTAGGGATACAAAAGGTGGAAGCCATGAAGAGACACCCCGCGGTTTCAGAGCAAGAAAAATGAAGTGAAAACTCTCACTTTCTACCCCAGTGTAGGAATCCGGTATAACCTGATACAGATAAGGAGCGACAGTTTGAACAGCTTGGGCTTTCCCATGTTTGCAACTTGCTGGCTGCAGGGATTTGCGTCTGGGGGTCCCCAGGGTTAAGAAGGGGGCAGACAACACCTGAGACTGCAAGGTCAGCCAAGGACTCGGGCCCCCTTTTGGCCAGGTCCAGTGAGACGCGGGAAGAGCTATAACCGCTCCTCCTTCCCCAAGCTGGTCACACTGCACCCAGGGCAGTAACTCCACACACCCGGGCTTTGGGCTCCCTTAAACTCCAGAGGGCTCACAAATAGTAAAGCTGAACCTTTACTTCTGGCTTGGATCAGGCAGAACGCCCACACCCTCCACTTCTACTTGTCTCCTCTTCTCTACCCTGTTTTCCCCTCCCCCTGAGGGGAAAAATATTTACACAGAGTAGGAGACAAATTGGCTGAAAAGCTCTGGACTGTCTTTAACTTATTTTAAAACAAAACAAATAAAAAACACCATTCAGAAGCAACCCTTGAAATAAGGAAAAAGGCACTATGAAAAAACAACGTGCTCAATACCATTTGGAGGGAAAACAATGTGGAAAAGAGCCGTAGGTTCTCAGCTTGCCTTTCTCAGGAAGCCCTGGGGGGCAACAGTCCTTCCTTCCACTCCACTCTACTTCCACTTCGACAAAACACACCGGGGGTCAGGGGCTGGAAGGCAGATTCTACTGGCCCTCCCCTCCTCTGGCAGAAGCTAAACAGCACGGGCTTCACGCGCCCGCCCTCTCCTTTTTGTGTGTATATACGAAGATTACAGAAACGGCTGTTCTTCCAGTCATTCCGACTAAAACAGACATTTTGCATAGAGAAAATACCAGCCCACTTGGTTTCTTTTCTTTTATTATTGGCATCAGCTAGGACTATATGTGGCATTAAACGTCATGCACTGATGAACAGAAGAGAAAAAGGATGAAAAAAAGGACAAAGGAGGAGAAATAGGAGCAGCGGTGAAAATTTGTCATAAAAACTCTCTTCTTAATTTATAGGTGAATTTTGGCATTGTTATATCCGACTCCCCCGCCCACCCCCCAAAGTTCCAACCAATGTGAGAGGGTCACAGGTGACCCAGCCAGGTGTTCTGAGCTCCCTCACAGACTGCTGTTAGGGGCAGCTCGTGGGTTTAATTCTTTTGTACATGTTTTAAATTTTTCACTTTGTTTAAATAATCTCTTCTTGATTCTTAGACGTTCCGGTTCACGGGGGTGACATAGTTGCGGGGAAACATGCCAGTCTGCCCGTGGCAAGCCCCTTTCCACCAGTTGGGATCTGAGTTATCCATGACGTGGATAAAGTCTCCTCGACGGAATCCCAGCTCTCCATCCTCCTGGGGATCAAAGTCAAAGAGCGCTTGGACGTATGTCGGCTGCTGCAGAAGAGGGGCAGGGAAAAAACACACATACTGCATTTCCGATGGTGACCAGCAGCCGTGTAAGGGGGACTGTTTATGGGGGGAAACAGACGTGTGCCAACTTGTTCACATTTCCTGAAATAACCTCCCATTTCTCCTCCCCTCTCCACTTATTCTTACAGATTCTAAGTTTACTTTAGGTGGGTATGGTATAATCTTTCACCAAAGCTCAAAAATTACTGGGGTCAATCTCACTCTGGTGGCCACTTATGCCATATTATTAAGCGGAGAGCAGCAAGCACTGCTTTAAGGGGAAAGAACTTCAGAAACAGCTATTGGGGTGTTTTTTTTTTTGGTGAGGAAGAGTGGCCCTGAGCTAACATCTGTTGCCAATCTTCCTCTCTTTGCTTGAGGAAGACAGTCCCTGAGCTAACATCTGTGCCAATCTTCCTCCACTTTGTATATGGGACACCTGCCACAGCATGGCTTGATGAGTGGTGTGTAGGTCTGCACCCAGGATCTGAACCCACAAACCCCTGGCTGCCAAAGCAGAGCATGTGAATTTAACCACTATGCCACTGGGCCAGCCCCAGCCATCCAAGTTTTGATTATAATCCCAGGATTTCAAAATGCTCTAGTTCCTATCACTTCATCACTTATAAAATCCTTAAGGTTTTATAAAGTCAAAAGGTCAAGAGCTTGACTCAAATGAGGTGGTGCTAATCCTAACATATGGCTAGGATTTAGGAAAAGGAATATAGGAATGAATGTGCACCCCACTCCCTCATGAGGATGATTTTCCTCACAATTTGCTTCCAGGGAAAGAATATTTGAGAGTGTGTTAAAGATCCTCTTCTTAAAGACACAGGTGGTAAACTAGCAATTCGCTGCCTCAGAGAAGCAGCCTCTGGAAAAGGCAAAATCTTTTTATTCCAAACTTCAAAGCTTTAATATGAATTAAGACTAACGTTTTGAATAATGAGCATAGAAGCCCCAGAAGGAATCCTTTGAAAGGCACCTGCTTACCTGAGGAGCTATTCTTAATTGCTAAAAATGATCCCAATCTCTCTCTTATGAGAATTACCTGTGGCACCTGTTCTATGTCCCGGAGGAATATCTGCTGGTTTCTGGAGACAGATGTAGATCTGTGATAATCTACCAGCTCATTCAAAGAATTGAACTTCACCACCCAAAGGAAATACTTTCCGGCTCCATCTCGGAGCACCTTGAAGTGCTGCACATCATTTCCAAACCTGGGAAAGGACAGAGAATACACATGAGAATAGGCTGGAGGGCGCTGTCCTGGCTCCCGGGATCATCTGCCCACTAAGGAGGAGTTTTGAGAGAACCTGTGTTCTGGGAACACTCCCCACAGCCTGAGGGGCCCAGGACTGTAGCACACCATGGTGCCCTGGCTGGAGAGTTAGGATAATCACTGAGTGACCGAGACCCTTCCACTGGCATTGATGATCACCAGTGACAACATGAAGAATCCTCGCCAGACAGGGAAACCCTCTCCATCAGTTTGTCCAATTCTGAGGACATCTGCAAATAAAAGGAGCACACCCTAACCTATGGCATGCCTCTACGTGCCCCGCGCTGTACCAAATGAAACAGAGCCTTATTTAAGGCAAGGAGTGTGACAACTTTTCAAGGAAAAATAACCTTATGTGATATGTTTTTAACTGAAGTATAACCGACATACAATATCTTATTAGTTTCAGGTGTACATTATAGTGATTCAATATTTATATACATTATGAAATGATCATAAGTCTAGTTACCACCTGTCACCATACAAAGTTATTACAATATTATTGACTATATTCCCAATGCTGTACATTACATCCCCATAACTTATTTATTTTATGACTGGACGTCTGTACCTCCTAATCCCCATTTAAAGACTAGAAAAGGTCGGATAGGGAATAAGGTGAGAAGAGGAGGACTGGACATACTTTCAACAATTCTCCTGTAACTGGGAACAGTTTAAAGTCACATTTTCGGGGCCGGCCCAGTGGAGTAGCAATTAAGTGCACACACTCCACTGCGGTGGCCCGGGGTTTGGATCCTGGGCGCGCATCGACGCACTGCTTGTCAAGCCATGCTGTGGCGGCGTCCCATATAAAGTGGAGGAAGATGGGCACGGATATTAGCCCAGGGCCAGTCTTCCTCTGCAAAAAGAGGAGGCTTGGCAGATGTTAGCTCAGGGCTGATCTTCCTCACAAAAAGAAAAAAAAAAAAAGTCACATTTTCCATTCAGGGATGTTAGTTCTATTCATGGGAAAAAGGTTTCAGAACAAAAGAACATACTGAGACAATATATAAAAGAGGCCCAGGCACCAAAAGGTAAAAGCTCCCTTTTACACTGGCTGGCAAAAACAGCAAGAGCCTGATGAGTGGGAAGGGCCACTATCACAGAGCTGTCTGGCTAGTACATCAGCCCAACGAAGGCTCTGCCTGTCCTGCTCACTGCTGAGTCCTCAGTGTCCACACCATCCCACTCTACGAAGATTTGTTGAATGAATGAATGTCTCTCCTCCCAGCAGTCTTCAAGCACAAAGAAACAAAACACTTCTTAAAAACAATCCAGCAGGTGGCAGCACTGAGCTTCAAGGAAGCCACTGAGTATGAGATACCAAGTGTTGAGAAACAGTATTGCTACTTCAGGAGAGAAGAAAGGCAGAGGGGGAGAAAGCTTTATGAGGAAGGACATATTCAAATGACACTTCTGGCCCCAGAGAAGCCCAGTCCCACGTGCAATGCAGGTAGCTTCTGAAAGGGGTACAGGGTCCCCAACAGTGAGCTGTTAACTGCTGCAGTGTTTTCCATCACATACCCACAACATCGTGAAACTAGAGAAACATCTCGGAGACTATAGATTCTTGAACCTCTTTTGTGAAGGTGTTTGTGTTCTTAAAGGTGGTAACGACATCTATTCAAATTTTATTTCTAAAACAATAAATACATAAACTCTTTAAGGTTTTTATTTGATAGAACAGAATGGTTTGGGAGCATCCTGGCAGCTACTGCATGAGTGTGAGCAGTGATTAGTCAAGGTAATCAGACAAGATCTGTAACGGAACACTAACTCCCGCGGTGGTTTTGGCCATCATCCAATGATTAATTGCTTGTATTCCCCATCCTACAGTGTTTGATTTATACTCGGGTCAGTATAACACGTAAGGAAAACAGATGATGAAATACAAGTTAACGAGAAGCATCAAGATATATCCACCTCAAGATGCTCTTCACCAGATCCTCATTTGCATGTGTTTTCTTTTTTTTTAGATTTTTTTTTTATTTATTCATTTTCTTCCCCCCAAAGCCCCAGTAGATAGTTGTATGTCATAGGTTCACATCCTTCTAGTTGCTGTACGTGGGACTCGGCCTCGGGTTGGACGGAGAAGTGGTGCCTTGGGGCGCGCCCAGGATCCGAACCCGGGCCGCCAGCATCAGAGCGCGCGCACTTAACCGCTAAGCCACGGAGCCGGCCCCATTTGCATGTGTTTAATCAAGCGCATCAAAAAGCCACTGCTTCTATGCATGTGAGAGTATGGGGGTATATGGGAAATCTCTGTACCTTCCACTCAATTTTGCTGTGAACCTAAAACTGCTCTAAAAAACTCTACTGAATAAAAAAGCCACTGTTAGAAAAGGAAAACCGATAATTAAACCCAGTTTGACTTTTTCATGTTGGGACAAAAACTAACTATACTGGAAACATACCTGTCAGGTATTGTAAATATCACCTAAAACCATCTCCCATATTTTCATTGAGAAAAATCACACAAAGATTCTAAATTTAAATCTACATTTCAAAAAAAACCTACATTTTTGGTCCTAAAGTGAAACAAGATATTCAGTTGATTTTTGAAACTGAAAAATCTTTACATCATTCGTAAACCGCAAATAAATTCTTATAGCCTTCATTTAAAAATAATCAACGTAATCTATAACAAAAGTGATCTGAGTTTTTAACCTAATCACTTCTTTGTCATATAAATGATGAAGTGATTTGTATGACTCTTAGGAGAGGGGTTCCTGTGATAACATATTAACTAGAAAAGGACTGAGCCAAAACACATATGGAAATGACAATTTGATTCAAAATCCTTATGTCACAGATGGGGAGTGATTTACTTAGAATCCTCAAAGTTCCAATTTATATTCATGATTCCCAGGGTGGTAAAACACCCTGCCTTCCCCATTCCCTGCTTACCAGCTCCCCTCCACATTTAAATTTACCACGAGGGAAAGCAAAAAAGCCAAAAACCCTTGTGGTAACTTTCTAAAGTTAACATGTGAGGCCTATGCCAGTGCGGGTAGATTTAAGCTAGATATCTGGTAAAGGCATGTGAAGGCAGCTGAAACGGCGACGCCTTTAAAGAGAGCTGCAGGAACCCCACAGAGGGCAAGGGTGGTCGATGAGTAAAGAGCAGTGTGGAGAACACTACAGAGGGGTGGGGATTAGGGAAAACTGGCAAGCACATGCTGCCTGAAGAGCAGCTGCTGCTCAGCAACTAAGGACTGTTTCCACATGGGAATATGAACCCAGTGCTGCTAGACTGATTTTTAAAAGGAGCCAGAAATTAGAATTTTAATGTAAAATTTTCTGATTTGTAAAATACTGTTTAGGCTAAACCTCTACCAGTCTGCAACCACTGGTGTGTGTAGCCAGACACCTGGCCTATGGCTTAACAACTTAGACCAGTTGGAGACATAATTCCAGGCAACCAAAGCAGGAAATACTTACTTGACAGAGAGGGAGAAATCCCCAGGAGCACTCTCACTCTCTCGGATAAGAAAGGCCCCATCATGCCGCTGTTTGCTAAGCATTTCTTCTGCCTTGGCTCTGGGGATTTTGCCAAAAAACCACCTAAGGAAGGAAGGCAAGCCAGTCAACATCTGCTTCCCCACAAAGAAACGGGATATCCAGCCTCCGAAATGTGAGTAACAGAACACTCCCTGCCAGAGGAAGGGGCCTCCCTCTTTACCCTCCAGTCTCAACATGCCCAATTACGCCGTTCGGTCAGGTCCTCCCCTGAGAGATGGACCATCTCCCTTCAAACGACTTCGCCCTACCCCACTCTCCAGAAAGTGACTCATAAGGCACAATCATGGGCCACTCTTTCTATAGAAGAAGACACCTAAAAATGGGCCTCCCGGGCCAAAGCCCACTGGGCTCCCTACTGACTTACCAGCAAGGCACCGGGGAAAGCCCAGGCCTACCGATTTGAAGCACAGGAGACAGGCCCCTTCTTGAAGCCATTTGACAAGACTGCAGCTCTACTACAGTGGGATTAAGGGAAATGGGGGTAGGAAAGCTGCAAGGCCCAGAAGCTGGAGACAGCGCTGTTTCTTGTAACAGCCCACAGGGACAAGGGTCAGGTTGTGACAGAGCAGACTCCGCTAGTCACTAAGGTTGGCATTCCTCTCAAGGGCTCTCTCTGCTGTCATTGCTCCGTTTACCTTTCATGCAACCATCAGGAACATCAAATTTACCCTATGCAGAGGCAGCTAGTTGCAAAATTCGATTGTTCATTTGGAGCAAGCTACAGATTCTTCTGTTCCCAATGCTAATTCACCTTGGCCACAAGAAAAAGTGGGTGAATTCACAGAAAACTGTGGGAGCAACTGACCTGTGGCTTGTACCAGGAGGAAGAGAGAGAGAACACTCTAAAAAAGCTTAATGTCACAGCTGCCTAACTATTTCATATGAAAATCAGTTCTAATTAGGATGGATGAACTGTGAAAACAATGTTTTCTTTTCAAAGTTGTCTTAATGTGTTACTATTATTTTTAAAAAGTGACGACACTACTTATAGCAGATAACTTAAAGACCTATCTGCTTCATCAGACTCCTTACCTGGTAACTAACATTCACTAAATATGCAAACTATAATAACAAAGGTACCTAAGAGTCCATTAAAGTTATAAATCTAATTTATATATCTTTTATAAGCAACTGCAGTGCAAGATGTCTCTAAAATAATATACTATACTAAAATTCAAACAGAAAGATGTGAGCTGCTAGGAAGGAGACATTCAAAAGTCGCCGTTAGTAACCTTTAAACATTCCTAAATCTACCTACTTGCGTCTTTCTGATTTTGCAGACTCTAATGCCATGCTGTGGAGGAGCTGGTAGGATCTATCTTCCCGCTTCTACAAATAACTCAAGGGTGAGTCCTCCAGTGCCTGGAAGTCAGGCCACACAAGAGAGATCACGTATTAATACAAGAGAATGATCTCCAACTATGCAAGGACAGCTAACAGTACTGAGACCACTTAAATGTTTTCTATTTTAATCTCCGGTGCTTTCAAGTTTATAATGCACTTACATGCAGTAGGCATTAGACTAGGGTGAGGTGAAGTTATTCAACAGCCACACTCTCATCCTAAATCCCCAAGATCTTTCCACCAGGCAGGCTTTTTTTTTTTTTTCCCCTTTTTTAGGCTATATGTAATGAATATAAATTAAAATAGCTAAGATGTGCAAGAAGTAAAAATAAAAAGCAAGACTCTTCCCTTGAACTCCCCAGAGGCAGCAATGGTGGCAGTCACATGCATATGTTGTTAGATCTTCTCTTAACGGTACACAAATATATAGATAATGTAGTAGTGTTTTCCTGCCCTCGGCTTAAAATTAACTCAATTTTATTTTCAATTAAAAAAAAAAACTGTAGTGAAGTAAAGTACTCTAATTGGAATTCTTATAAAGTAAAACACATCCCTGTTACAATAAGCACTCAGATTGAAAACCAGAAAATTAGGTGGAGACCATTTTATTAAATAAAGATTTCTTTTGTATCTGCTCCCATTTTTATTAAACACACACACACACACACACACACACACACACTCACTCACTCATACTCCCTCTCTCTCTCAAGGATGTCTCATAACACAAGGGATGTCACACGGTATGAGGAATAGCTATCACTCTCAGTTAAAACATTTAAATACTACCGCCCTACATTTCCATAGCATTTTAGACTATTTATAAATTTGATCAGCTTCCTTTTAATGGTAATGTTTATATGTAACTACATGGCTATGGTCAAAATTTTAAAATCTTTAAGAAGCTGGATCTATACTACAATACAAATAGCAAGGGAGAAAGCTAATGGGAGGAGGTGGCTTATCTTCCAATTTAATTCTTTACTACACCCCATAGGCTCCCATCCATACGTATTTAATGTGAAAAGCACATATTTGGATCGACCCTCCAGTATATACAACTCACGTTGCAACACTAATGCCAACAATCATTTCATAGCCTGTGTTTAATTTGTTAACTCAAATGCTGTATTAGATCATACTCCATTTTAAACTTCCCTCTTCCTCGCTAACAAAAACTAAAGGTAGGGGAAGAGGAAGGGAGGGAGGGGGGCGCTGGTACTCTGTGCTCACAGCTATGAAATCAACGCTGACCCGTACTTATAAATGCCCAGACACAGAGCAGTCTCATATGAAACATGCCCATAAGGCCAATCACCACATAGGTACAGGTCATGGTCTTTTTTAGCAACATGGTTTCCTTTTTCAGAGCTTGGAGTGGATGAACACTGCCTGCCTTTCAGCCTGAGTCTGTGAAGAACACCACCACGGAGCCTATACTGGACGCTTCTCGATCAATTATTATTCCAAAGTTCTTTATAGGGGGAGAGAGGACCAGGCATGAGAGCGACTCTTCCTAAAAGGCAAACCAATCAACCTAGTTAGTAACTACAACTTTCCAAGGGAGGTGGCCTTTCCTCTATTTTCTCAACAGTTGGATTCAAAATGCCTATGTCACCTCAAACAATCTGAAGAAAGATGAGGATTTAGAGTCACAAAGGATTTAGAGTCACAGGCATTTCATTTAATATAAAAATTACAGTATGATGTTCTGAATTCCCTTTCAGCTTGGAAATATGAAAATGAAAAGGAACTTAAGTTGTTTTTGTTATCAATGGATCTAGTGCTTGAGTTGGCAAACTATGGCTTTCGGCCTAAATCTGCCCAGGTTTTGTATGGTCCACAATGTAAGACCGGTTTTAAGAATTTTTAAAGGTTTTAAAAAATTCAAAAGAAAAAGAAGAATATGTGACATGACAGAGACTGCATATGGCCTACCAAGTCTATTATCTGGCCCTTTACAGAAAAAGTTAAGCCAAGCTTTGATCTATTTTGAGGACCGAATGAAGGAACCGAGGTGCACAAATTATCTGGTTTACATGGACCGAGGGAGGATACACTATGTGATCCAACGAGCCCCTCCGACTCCCAATAACCATGACCCAGCTGCTTCTCCCCATGGAGTGCGTTTCATGATGCCATCCACGAAAACCCCACACAGCCCCCAAAGCAAATACTGACACTAAGTGGCTATAAGAATGCAAAGCTGTGCTTAGTATACTTCCCAGTAAATCTGTAATAATCTCGTACTCACCTTTTGGAGTTTCTTGGTTATCACCACTTGTGCCCACATTTTAGTGACCCTGGTCATGGCTGTGTGTTAACCCCTAATCTAATGTTACAAAGACCTCGAATGAGGGGCATTATTAATCCACTGACAGGGGTCCAGGAATCTCTTCCACATACACCTTTGAAAATTTACTGCTTTTGGCTTTTATTATCATGAACAACTTGGTCCAGGCCTTTGTACAAGAATTGGGGCCTGAATATCAACTCAAAAATATTTACCAAACTACCATATGCAAAAGCAAGGCACAAGTTATAATGGAATATAAAAGCAGAAGATGTAAA
Organism: Diceros bicornis minor; assembly: GCF_020826845.1. Taxonomy (NCBI): domain Eukaryota; kingdom Metazoa; phylum Chordata; class Mammalia; order Perissodactyla; family Rhinocerotidae; genus Diceros; species Diceros bicornis. The sequence goes on from NC_080757.1 coordinate 55,827,601, forward strand.
TTCTTCAAGGAATCTAAAATCTTTTTTTTTTGAAGGGAGGGGGAGATCAAACTCATACAGTTACAAAGATACAAGATAGTACAGGGGCTGGCCTGGTGGCGCAAGTGGTTAAGTGCGTGTACTCTGCTGCTGCGGCCCCGGGTTCGCCGGTCCCGATCCCGGGCGCGCAACGACGCACTGCTTGGCAAGCCATGCTGTGGCGGCGTCCCATATAAAGTGGAGGAAGATGGGCATGGATGTTAGCCCAGGGCCAGTCTTCCTCAGCAAAAAAAGAGGAGTATTGGCAGATGTCAGCACAGGGCTGATCTCCTCACAAAAAAAAAAAAGACAGTACAAGTTCCAAACAAAAACTAGAATAATATACTTTACAAATTAGACTGTTTTTCACCTTGTAAATCATTCAATGAAACATTTATTGAGCCATTATAAGGTGCCTGGTTCTTCTTGAAGTAAAAAGAAGTTTCCTTGAAGACCTTCTAGTTTCTTCATTACAGAAACTTCCATATAGATATCTTCCTATTACTAAACTGCAGGATGACCCAACTTTCCCTCCCCAGGGTAAGGCTTCCTGGATGTGATCTCTCCAAGAGTTTCATATTAACTACATGGAAATTTTATTATACCATAATTTAACTATAGAACCTAAGTTCCCAGCACCTAGCACAGTCTCCGTCACATAAGAACTTTGTAAGAGTTTATTGACCAAGGCATGAATCCAATAGATAGTTTTATGGTGAAGCTCCTGAATCACTTGTTTTATTTTATACAAGGCAAATCATCTTTTTAGAACAGATTCAGTTCATAAGGTAGCATTTGGCCCACATTTAATTGCTAGTGGTGGTTACCTCTGAAAGGGGTATGAGGAGAAACTCATACATTGCTCTATAGTTTTCTACACTGAGTCTTTTTTTTTTTTTTTTAAAGATTTTATTTTATTTTTTCCCCCCAAAGCCCCAGTAGATTGTTGTATGTCATAGCTGCACATCCTTCTAGTTGCTGTATGTGGGACGTGGCCTCAGCATGGCCGGAGAAGCGGTGCGTCGGTGCACGCCCAGGATCTGAACCTGGGCCGCCAGCAGCGGAGCGCGTGCACTTAACCGCTAAGCCACGGGGCCGGCCCCTACTGTGAGTCTTTTATAACGAGAACTATATTCATAAATTACTGGCATTAAAACAAAAATACTAGAAGCCTTCCCAATTTGTAGGATAAAGAAGAATGAACTGGACTATCTTGAAGGCCGCTTCGAGCTCTAAGACATTAAGCTCTATGTAAGATGATGTTAGCTCTGTGCAAAATCAGGTGTGGTTAAGATCTTTGCTCCAGTACTTGCGGGGAGAGAAATGACAGGTACACATTAGAGCAGTGACAATGGGGAAGGACAATGGGCTACTACTCAAGGTGGGTCAAGTCATCTATAAGTCTTTTTTTTTTTTTTTTAATAATTTTATTTATTTATTTACTTTTTCCCCCAAAGCCCCAGTAGACAGTTGTGTGTCATAGGTGCACATCCTTCTAGTTGCCATACGTGGGACGCGGCCTCAGCATGGCCGGAGAAGCGGTGTGTCGGTGCACACCCGGGATCCGAACCCGGGTCGCCAGCAGCAGAGCGCACGCACTTAACCACTAAGCCACGGGGCCGGCCCCATCTATAAGTCTTATTTATTACTTTGTGGTAAAGCAAGTAGACAGAAAGAATCTACCATTTCTTCATGTCTCAATGGCATTCTAGTTTGAGCATAGAAAGCCTCAGGTCCCCCTGACATACAAGGTATGAAAATGACTGTTTTTGAGGTAGGAGCAGGGCCAATGAAAGAAGTGGTTCGTAAGGGTGGGAGAACAGTGGTCTGTAAGGGCTCTCAGGGTCCCACCATGTCACATATCAATATAAGGGTGGGTGGGTGGGTGTTCTAGAAAAAAAGAAAAGAAAAAAGTTCACTGCTCTCAGCTCTCAGCAGCCTGGAGTAGGAGTTTTTTTTTTTTTTTTTTTTTTTTTGAGAAAGATTGACCCTGCGCTATTGTCTGTTGCCAATCTTCCTCTTTTTCTTTTTTCTCCCCAAAGCCCCAGTACATAGTTGTATATCACAGTTGCAGAGTTGTAGCTCTTCTACATGGGACGCCGCCTCAGCATGGCTTGATGAGCCGTGAGTAGGTCCACGCCCAGGATCCGAACCAGCTAACCCAGGGCCGCTGAAGCGGAAGGCGCGAACTTAACCACTATGCCACCGGGCTGGCCCTAGGAGAGCATTTTGTTTTCTTTGGAGAGGGAACACTATGTGTAGGGCAAGGGCAGTGATTTGGACATACAAAGATTATTAAGATACAGCCCCACAGGATAATTAAACATATCAATACAAAACCACGTGATAAGTATCTTTTCTAAAACTCAAAAGAAATGCAGAATTATGAAACACATCTGGCCCCAAACGTTTCATGAAAGAGAATTACGGACCTGCATAACTGTCGTTTTATTATTTGAAGATCACTGACAGTTATGAATCTAAAACATATACTATTATTATGTAATAGTATATAAACTATTATTTTTTTATTTTTATTTTTTGGCAAGTAAGACCAGCCCTGAGCTAACATCTGTGTCCACCTTCCTCTGTTTTATGTGGGACAACTGCCACAGCGTGGCTTAATGGGCGGTGTGCAGGTCTGCACCTGGGATCTTAACCTGAGACCCCCAGGCCACCAAAGCGGAGTGCGGGAACTTAAGCACTACGGCCCGGGGCTGGCCCCTAAACTACTGCTTTAAATGAAATAATTGTTTCATTAAACATCACCAGCAAGTATTATCAATCTAAAACATATACTATCATTGACTGTTATACTATCATTATATACTATTATTAATATGCAAAATCAACATGCTTTGCTAAGTCCCTGGGAAGATCGAATAAAAAGAACGACATCCATCCCAGTGATCTCAATTTTAAAAACATTATTTGAACCAAGCAGGTGGGTCTGACCCTTGGGAGACCCGTAGAGCCCAACTTACGGATGTGGTTTCATTTCTATGTAATTCTTGGGAATGAAGCCGTCTTTCCCATTGAGTTCTGCCTTGTACCAGTTCTGATCACATTCTTCATTCAAAACCTGAAAAGAAATAAGACAAGGGAAAAAAACCAATCATTTCCTTTCACTCTTAAAAGGGTAGCCACTAAGACAATTATGTTGCCATTAAGGTTTTCTTTTTAAAAGGTGTTATCTGAAGTATTATCAGTTACATGGATGCAAGACTTGTAACTTCAAACAACCAGCATTATGTCAACTCTGATAGTTCAAATTAAAAAGAAAAAGAAACTGTCTCTGGAAATGAAAGTTCAAGCTCCCAAACATCTAGCATTAAACCCTCTGTAGGAAAGCAGAAGGGAGAATGACAAGGAAAAGTAATAAGTTAGTTTGGAAGAGGAGATTCTGGAAAGCAGCAAACACTGACACTGGAGAATGAAGGGAGCCCAACAAAGATGAAATAAGCCTGCTATCTGGGAGAGAGAAGTTTAACAGTAGAAGTGAGCAGCAACAGAAAGAGCTTTAAGACTTCTCTGGAGATCTGCAAGCCAATCTCCAGAATCACAGGGATGTAATCCTGGGACTCCCTAATTTCTTCTCTAGGTTCTCCATCCCAGGTATGGGTCACCCACCAAACAGGTCTGTCACGCTGCTGCTTGCGTGCACATCCACATGCCCTCGTATGGGAAAAGTAATTTCATGAAAAAGCATGACAAGTCTTACTCACTTCACTCACCCTTAGGGCCACAATGTGTTCGAGTTAGAAAATGCTGGAAGCACACCCAATTCATGGGGAAGACCTAGAGACCATATAACTGAACCAGTGCCTTCTACAGAGTGAAAACAGACCTAGAAATGTGACATGACTACCCAAGGTTATAAGCTAATGAATCATACGAAGATTTTCAGATCCTAAACTAGTGCTCTCCCCAGTGCTGCTCCTTGTGAGTTACGACGATAGGCCAGGCCATGATCCTGTAATCTGTAGAGAATTATACAAAGCAGAACAGATGTAGGTGTAGTATAAAAGCCACCCTATGAATTCTAGATTTCTAACAAAAGGCAAACGGCAGAAGGCATTAAAAAAAAGTCAATAACTTAAAAGAGAAAATAGAAACGTGAGCCCAACTCCAAAATGGTGAACATGGAAAATGCTGATGGACTAGTAGAGTGGTAGTTAATCTACACTATACAACAAAGTTCTATAAGGAAGTTGGTATAATTCTTTACAAAATGATTTACTCAAGATGCTGAACAATGCTGTACTCATTGCCAACTGAGAACCTGGATTTCTTTAGATTGCATGATGTGTATGTACTGACATTTCAAAGTGAGATACAAATTTAGAAACGGTAGATAAGACCCACAGATAACTAACAAAGAGCCAAGCCATTAATGACACCTCTAAGCAAATTCACTTTTGAACAGAGGCTATGCCCTGAGGAGTTTTGCAATGCTGGTGCCTATCTATGATGTTGGCCAACCTCTGGCCCAAGGTGCCAGTCACTGAGTGTTAAGTGTGCAAGATAAGGCGGCAAATCCTGCAAGAGCTAAAAAATGTGAATAGAGAGCTCTGAAAAAATCAGCTACTGCTAAATCCCGTAGCCTCAGTGATGAAAACTCCTTCCATCAGTCTTTCCCTTTAAAAAAATGATTTTATTAAATATTGTGATGATACAAACTAATACATGTAAAATACATTCATAATTTTAAAATCTGCATTTCAAAAACACTGAACTGTAGCCAGCAAAGTTACTCTGTTGCTAGACAATTATAAAGCACACACAGAGGACAAAGGTTTGGGACGGAGAGTGCTCTTAAGGTGCTCTCTGCCACGAAGACACTGGCATCCCTGAGCAGTAAGGCTAATCCACCAGTCTCATATGAGATGCCGTGACCTCAGGATGGAGCTGGTCACGGCACAGATGACGCAACAGCATGAGAGCAAAGGAGCTATTTTAAAAGTTGCTTAAGGCCAGGATTCTGTTATCTACCAAAAAGAAGGGCCTGAAGAAAAATGTGGCCTAGTAATTATCTTATAAAGCATCCAATAATCATAATAATAATAAATCTGTAGGCTTATGAACAAGAGTCTTTCAAAATGTCTTTAAAATTTCTGAAATGGCAAGTTGAACCTACTCTACAGATTTCTTGGGAGACAAACAAGAGTCAGGCCGACAAAGAGGTGACTGCAGCCCATCTAGGCATCAAAACAGAATAAGGTAAACACTTGGAAAAGGCCACTTATAATTTGTGACAAATAACTTTGCAGAAAAGGGTAACTGTGTTACATGCCAAGAGTTTATATAGCTGCACATTCTTCTTATCACCTTTACTAAGATAGAGGCCACCCCCCCTAAAAAAATGCACCCCCTAATAAAAGAAACTCCAGGGCAACTCCCAGATTTGGCACCAATTTAGAACTATGGTTTTCTGCAGAACGAAATTACTACTTGGTGTTTAGTATGCTTTTCTCCCCAACAAGGCAGGGAAATAAAGCATTAATGTTACTTAGTTTATTTATTTACTTATTTATTTATTTTGTAAAGACAACTAGCCCTGAGCTAACATCTGCCAATCCTCCTCTTTTTGCTGAGTAAGACTGGCCCTGGGCTAACATCCGTGCCCATCTTCCTCTACTTTATATGGGACGCCGCCACAGCACGGCTTAACAAGCGGTGGGTCGGTGTGCTCCCAGGATCTAAACCTGTGTACCCCAGGCCACCGAAGCGGAGCACGCGCACTTAACCACTATGCCACCAGGCCAGCCCCCTTAGTTTAGTTTAAATGTAATGTTTGTATACATGAATGATTAAAATTTTGGTTCTCTGGAACATTCTAGTATCCAGAATATCACTTTACCAGAAAGCCCCAAGTGTTATGGTGCATGCCTCTAAACCTCTTTACTCTAGAACTTAAGGAAAGATTAGCTCTGCTGGAGGCAAAGCACAGGAGAAAGAGTGTACCTGCTAATGCTGGGCCACCCTGGGAGTCAGGGACCAGCTCTTTCCACCCACCTGCTCCACTGGTACATCAGCTTTCATATGCAAGCCCTAAAACTAAGATGGCATAATTTAAAAGATAGTTAACACTTTATTCAAATGTTTAAAACAGCAAAAGGTACAAATTAACATAAGTGAGTCTAAAGTGGAGCAGAGAAAGGGACCAGAACCATATGTGGATGAGTTTGCACCTACAAAGACTGTATTTAGTTTGCTCGAGTTTTAGATGAAAGCTCACGTCTTTCACAAGTAATTTTTAAAAGCCTGATCAGAGTCCTGAGAACAAGGAAGCTGCTCCTATCACCATTTCCTCACAACAGAAGGCAACTTATCACTGGCTTACTCATTACCTCTTAACAAATAGATGGTTGAGTTCAACAACCAAATTTTCCCTCAGTTTTGAAAATTCTAAGGAATGCTTTACTATTACCCCACAGCTGCATGTTCTATTCCAACTCCCATATTCCCTTGAGTTATGACTTTGTAGCCACACAAAACACTCTGGTTTAAGGGAAGCACATTGATCAAGAGATCAGATTACGAAAGGAGGAAGAGACAAGTTTCAGAGAAGTTTTTTGTTTTTTTGCAAAAAGACTGAAAATAATGTTAGAGCCCAAATCAGGAAGAAACCTAAAAGACGAGGAATATGTGAGGTTTATGCAGAATTAAAGCTACTGCAGTCAGTGGAAGGAGACACACGGGGGGCTTTCAAGGTGTTGCTGTTACATTTCTTGACCTGAGTGCTGGTTACTTTGGCACGTTCAGTTTCTGAAAATTCACTGAACTATGTACTTATGATATATGATCTTTTCTATATGTATATCATACTTCAACTAAAAGTTAGAAATATTTCTGTCAAGAGAACATAGTAATATCATGGTCCAATTCGCACATAAGAAAAACACCAGGGACTCATACACCTACGGTACAAACTTTTCACACTCCAAAAATACATAGGGATGCAGAAAATAACACAGGGAGACTTCAGAAACCCTCATGATGATAGCTACTCTATGAAAAAGTAAATTCCCACAAATAAAACTTTCTTCACATGGACAACTCAGAGCATTCCAAGTGTTCTACTTTTCTACTTTTGCTCACCCCCAATCTGAGACCATCCTAAAGGCAACGCAAATTTCCATTTATCATACCAATTTGGGGCCGGCCCCGTGGCTTAGTGGTTAAGTGCATGCGCTCCGCTACTGGCGGCCTGGGTTCAGATCCCTGGCGCGCACCGATGCACCGCTTCTCCGGCCATGCTGAGGCCGCGTCCCACATACAGCAACTAGAAGGATGTGCAACTATGACGTACAACTATCTACTGGGGCTCTGGGGAAAAAAATAAAAAAAATAAAAAAATAAAAATATAGCAATACCAATTTGAACTTTCCAAATCGTTAAAAAAGAAAAAGAAAAAAAGCCAGAGGTCAAAGATTTAGGTCTCAGACCCCTCAGGGCGCACCTGGTCTGGTGGCAAGAGCACAGGCTTCAAGAGGCTGAACCCACGGGTTCAAATTCCAATTTTACCAACTCTGAACTGTGTAACCTTGGGCAAAAGACCATTCTCTAAATTTTGGTTTCCCCATCTATAAAGTGGTGATAATACCTACCGCCCAGGGTTACTGAGGGGATTAAATGAGAAAACGTAGTAAGCAGTGCAGCAATCAGGATGGAGCTCCATTCCAGCTGCCCTCGTGGACACATTTACTTCACAGTAGTTTGCCTTACACATTAGCAGTATTAAATCTAACAGAACATGGCAATCCCGGGGGACTGAGTTTTACCTTCACTAAATTATGTATCTTTAATGTAATGCTGCCCATGGCACCAACAGTACCCATTAACAGAGGATTGGGACTCTTGTTTTATTCTGGAAACACACGAGTACAAGGCATCTGTGATTACTTCAAAAAAGATTTTAAATGCAGGGTTCAAGGATCACAATAGCTAATTCTCTTCTCTGTCCCTTTTATACCAATACTTGGAGACAAGAACTGCACTCAATTTTCTACACAAATTATAGAAAAAGGTGTCTTTTAGGAAAATAGTAGATAAGTATTTTATTCATAGATTGCTGTGTTTTGAAATATGGGGACATTTCCTTGCCTGAACATAATAATCTGTAAGTAAAGAACAAAAAAAAGGAATCAATTTTTTTAAAAGAAATAGGCTGTACATTTATGGAACAATAGTCCCATCAAACCTTTCAATACACACTCTAATTCTAACAGCTTGCAGGGTGCACAACATTTCTTCAGTGAAAAATTATTCAAAGTTTTATCAATTTGTGAAGCAACCTGGAAAGAATACTTGTGCATGCAAGATAGGAACAATAGCCTATTTAAGTTCTTACACATTAAAAACCCCCCAAATACCACTTATAGCTGGTCCCTGCATTACAGAAATTCAACATAAGCCAGTGAGTTTTCCCCAGCTCTTCAAAGATCAATCAATTAATCCCATAGGTGCAATACTGAAATACTGCCATGACTTGACGGCAAATTTCAAGAATTCTGGTGACCCTACCACATAATTTCAAGCTCTTAGAAAAGGGAGAAAACACACACCCATACATGAAGGCTTTTTTTAAAAAATACTAACCTCTAAGAAAAATTCTACACGCCCTGGCTAGGGTAACAGTACTGGGATAGCAATTTAAAATCAGTTCTCTTCAGTTGCCAGTTACATATTTTATTAGAAACTACTAGAATGTTCTTCAACTTCTTAGACTCCCATAGTATGGATTTCTGACTTGGCCTCAAAACTACACTGATTCATTATTAACACTTTAAATAAGTGCTTTACAATCACCACTTCCATCTGTTACAGTTTTTGCTTAACATGAAAAATATCTTGGCTACGTTGCTTGCTCTCCTGTGTGCCAAATCACGAAAAACACCCACAGTGTAGATAAGCTATTCTGAATTTTAATGATGAGATGACCAACTTAAAGGTAGTTTAATAACTAAGGTTCCTGGTCCCACAGAAACCTTAAATTGCTTATCCAAGCACACAGAGAGCAACAGTTCTCAAGTTCACATTGCCAGGCCAGTAGCTGAATGACTACAACTCTTTAAGGACATGCCGAGCACCGTCTGACCAAGTCAAGACACTTGAGAGGTAGTTGGCCCTTAAAAACCAGAAAGTTGAGAAGAAATGAAATGCAATGCATTTATGGAGTTCTAAAACTCGCCTAAGTTTGGCAGATTTGTAAAATTGTGTGTAAATATCAAATTATGCTGTTTTGAAAACCTATTCATTTAAAAAAGCATTTATGTAACGATATCAAATCAAGAGGGTATTTTATGTTATGGTGATGACCTCTCTCAGCAGAAGTATATCTGTGCCACGAAACACTATTTTTAGTTCCCTCTGAAATGGATATTTCCAGAAGATTCATTTCTTTGGGGATCCAGGAGTCCTAAATCTTTGACTTTTTACATTATTTTCTTTTAAGAAAGGACTCTATTTACCAAAGTAAAGAAATCCAAAGGGCATTTGTTGGTCAAATCTATCTTCTGACCACTAGTGACACAACAGTGAGGGGTGCTGTTTGCCCTTTAAACAATTTTAAAAGGAAAAAAAAGAAAGAGAGAGAGGGAGGGAGGGAAGCGGGGGGAGAGAGAAGATGGAAAGGAGGGAGGAAAAAAATCCCCAACTCCCAAATCTTCCACCGGCAAAAATCATTCCTCACTTTTATACTGCCATTTGAATACCTAACAGTTGTATCCCAGCAATAGTACCTTCTTTCCTGCTGCCCATGCTGGATTTCTCTACGCTCTCTAAGCAGCTGCTATCAGTGCGGATCAGTTTGAAAGGGGAACACTGGTGAATCAAGAGACCAAGGCCCACCAAATGTCCAGGCATCATAGTTTAAGGCTCAACTGGTTTGACCTGAATCTATTTAGTGCCCCAAATCAGTTCAAACACCATTGTTTTTCTGTTAAAAAGTCTTAAAAGTAGCCTTCTATAGACCCAAATTATCCTTAGTTTGGCACTCCAGTTTTCACAATTTGGCCATCATCTACTTATCTGCCCTTCTCACCCACTACTTCTCTAAATGAACCCTTCAGTTCACTCAAGATAGTCAACTCACCAACCTCTATGCACACTGTACTTCTCTCACATTTTCCTTCTATTTGGACTGTCCTCTTCCTTATCTATTTGAATATTCCAAGATTCAGTTCAGAGCTTACAACCACCTTGGTCACTTTTCTCTCTGTTTCATTTTTATAGTATTTAATGGAGGATCATGGTCAATAATAATATATAAACCCTTATGACATCTCATCTACCACTACTTTGTACTGTGTACTGGTATGCTTCGTTCTCCTCCCAAACTGAACTGCAAGCACCCTAAAGGGGTCTCCATGCCCATCTCTCATCTGCATTCTCCATAGTTCTTAGAACGGTATCTAGCATATTTTAAGGAACTGACTTGTATATGAGGGCTTTGTTCTAAGTAATGTATACAGTTGGGTATAGAGACAATGGAATGATCACCACACATCATACATCAAATTCCTTGGTGATAAACAATAACCTCTTAAATAGACCCTAGAAAGAAGACTGATTATCATGAGTTTGTTCCTCTAAGGGAAGGAGAGGCAAAATAAAGTAACAGAATTAGGCACTCAGTCTTCCTGTAATTTAAGCACCACTGCCAAAAGACTTCCATGTGGAGTACCTCAAAAGGGGGTACCCAAAATCTTTGCCACAAGACTACCTGCTTCTACTTTCTCCAAGAAAAAAAGGTATAAGGATGGGGACATGAGGTGGGTGGGCAGGGAAGGGAAAATTCAGTAAGAAATGGATAAAAGGAGGCAATGCCTTGGGTGGACTAGGGAGAAAGGAGGTGTGACTCTTTCTGTACAAGAGTACACACTAATACCTCTCAGCATGGGGGCACTTCCTGGAATGTTAAGATGCCCAATTCAGTCCGCATGTTTGACTTGTGACTGACTTCTGCAGTGCATTAATTTTACAGCTACAATTCCTCCAGCAAAATTTTTACAAAAGACAGTATGGAAGACCTTTGACTTTTTTTCTTTCATTGAATGGCAGCTAGGTTGACGTAGAGAGAAAAATGATTAGACACACACACACACACACACACGATTATATTAAGAGTTCAGGACCACTCATGCATTTTTTAAAATGGAAGACTTCCTTTATAATGTTCATACAAGTAGGAAGATGAACAATTAAGAAGACTAACCAAATTATAGGATATTTCTCTTTCTCTGAGAAATATTTTGGTACTCATAAAAACAAATTGGATACTCTTATCAACCTCTCCAGGTTCAGATGTCATTAAGAAAAACTGCTCATGACATTTCAACAAAACAGGAAGATAGTTCACACTTATGTGCTTTTACTCCACCCAGATAAATCTGGAGGCAGTGAAACCTACATGCACAAGCAATACCCCAAAATAAACTCTTTCTACCAAAGGGGTACCAAGAGTTTCCATTCAAAATAACTGTCTTTTGTGTTTTGTGACTCGTGGAAGACATATTACTTTGTGTAGTTGATTGTTGGACGGAAGAGTGAAATGCTCTTACAATGCCAGAATTTCAACTGCAGGACGTTGGGGGAGATGGGGGTGGTGGTGATGAGAGACAGAGAGAGAGATATTGGGGAGTTTCAAGAGAGAAAATTCTGTACATTTGAAAAATTCAGCAATCATATGACGGCCTGTACAGTCATCCCTCGGTATCCACGGATGCTCAAGTCCCTACAGTCAGGGCCTCCGTATCTGCAGGTTCTGCAGGGCTGACTGTAATACACAAGTACAATGCAACAGGAGTGCCAAGCCTTGGGCTAGGTGAGCTAAGGATACAATGGATTCCCCTTCCAAGGAGCTCAGTGTCTAGTAAACTGCTAGTTGCAACACAGCATGATGGATGCCAGGAGAGGGGGGAATTATGAGTACTACGGCAAGTATCAATTCAACAGAAAACATCTGAGTTCTAAAGACTGAAGAGAAAGACCTAAGTCCAGTTTAGGGGATGTAGGAAAACTTCCTGGATGAAGTATGAGCTAGGTTATATTCTTTGTTTGCATCTTTAGTTCTGCTCAGTCTGTGTAGAACTGTTGAGTCGAAGGAACATGGCAGACTTCCCAACCTTCTATCAAGCAAACTGAGGGATGGATTGTTCTCTTGGCCATACTTGGCTGCCATTAATTAAATGACTGGTTAATAAGCTTCCTTAAGTTGAAGAGCAAAACCTTTACTAATGGTATCAGAACTTCCTAACTGGAAATAGCCAAAATAATCTCAAACTGTAGTTAATGCTTTACTTTAACAATATATATTTAACTACTGTCCTTCTCATCTTGTTTACTAACAGAAGGCTTTCAATCTTAGGTCAAATTCTACAACCTTCTCCTCAAAAAGCCAAACAAAATAAAAAGCAAACAAAGCCGCCCAGGCCAGGGGAGCAGCAGCGACACGTTTTCTGACGACAGGCAAACCTGCTCACATTCATGGGTTCCACTCTCTAAGATCTACTCACTCTCCGTTGCTTCAACAGAGTAAAACAAAACAGAAGCTCCCAACAAATCTCCCTCTTCCCTCAAAATTAATGACCACAGAGTTTATTAAATTTCACTTAAGGCCTTATTGATTCAAGATGTGAACTAAAGGGTCTACTGATTTACAGTCATTCTGTGACCCCAGGAGCCACCTCAGAGAATGTAACTGAAAGCAGAGTGGGGGGGAGACACGGACAGACATGGGACAAAAAGGCAATGTCAGTCTCTGAGCTAATCACTGACAGCTGCATAAGGGTCTCTGACTCTGTAAAACTCAAGGCCAGAGGTCCTTACACCTAGAATGCTACCATTCTGAATTAGGAAAGCTAGTTCCAAAAGCATTTTCCACTTGTGAAGCAGTTAATCTAGTCCCAAGTCAGGACAGTCTGTAATCACAGACAGACAAAGCGGGACTGGGGACAGAGTGGTAAGTCCCCACCCCATTCCCAGCATGGAGGCGAATGCAGGCAATCCAGCAGGTAACTACAATACTAGAGGAAACATGGATTAATGTTAGGTTAGGGAGCAGAAAACAGAAGGACCTAATCTAGTCTGGGGTGTAGAGGAATGAGGTCAGAGAGTGACATTTGAGGTGAGACACAAAGATGTCCTGTGAGTGGTCTGGGTAGAAGGCTGTAGTATGCAAATCAAGGAGTTCAAACTGGTATGCTAAGGATGATAATCAGAAGTCACTGAAGAGTGACATTCAGGTTTGCATTTTTCAAACATTCTGCTGGCTGCACTGTGAGAATGAAGTGCAGGAAAGACCAGGTGGGGACTACTACAGCTGCCCAAGTGAAAGATGACAGCACTTGGACTGGGGCAGGGCAGTGCAGTAGAGGGAAGGAAGACAGGAGATAGATTCAAGATATTTTTTGGAGGTGGAATCAAAAGATCTTGGTGATTATTTAATTTTTTAAAATTTTATTTATTTATTTTTCCCCCAAAGCCCCAGTAGATAGTTGTATGTCATAGCTGCACATCCTTCTAGTTGCTGTATGTGGGACGCGGCAGGCTGGAGAAGCGGTGCGTTGGTGTGCCCCTGGGACCCGACCCCGAGCCGCCAGCAGCGGAGCATGCGCATTTAACCGCTAAGCCACGGGGCCGGCCCGAGCTTGGTGATTAGATGTGGCTAGTGGTCTCTCTCTTGGCCACCAACTTTTTACGAAAAGCACTTCAGAAAAACGGCTCTACAGAGCTGCTGGGCAAATTTCTCTCTTTTAAAGCCACTATGAATAAAAAGCATAATTTTAAAAGGAAGATGGTAGCCCTGTGCTGCTATCTTCCATCTGCCTCTCCAGATCTGGTTGATACCCTTCTCCGTCTTTTTGTGCCCTGGATCTGTATGGACCACATCAACAGGCTCATCTATAGACGCTCTTGCTCTCCGGTTCCCAGTAGTCTCCACCGCTGAAGAGGCCTGCAAAAGAAGGCTCTCTCTCTGGGGGTTTCTGTGGACAGTCTTGGACTCTCAGCTGAAGGTCTCAGCCCTCCTGACCCAGTCCTTTCCTCCCCCAAGTTCTGGTAATTCCTCCTCCATCCTTTTTTTTTTTAAATAATTTTATTTATTTATTTTGCCCAAAGCCCCAGTAGATAGTTGTATGTCATAGCTGCACGTCCTTCTAGTTGCTGTATGTGGGACGTGGCCTCAGCATGGCCGGAGAAGCAGTGAGTCAGTACGCACCCGGGATCTGAACCCAGGCCGCCAGCAGCGGAGCGCACGCACTTAACCACTAAGCCATGAGGCCGGCCCTCCTCCTCCATCCTTTGCCCCAGTCTTCTTCAGGCCTCAAGATGGTAACCCAGTTACTAGCTCTGGGCACTGCACCATCCCTGGTGGTTTCTAGAGAAACCCTGCCCATACCTTGTAAAAAGTCTCATTATTAAAGTCTCCTCAAATTAGCCAATTTAAGTGTGTCATGTGCTTCCTACCAGGTGATTGAAATTACCCTCAAATCAGTTCTATCTCTCCTTCGGAATTTGTTAAGGAGACATTTCACATTATACAAAGTGACATCTGTTACAGGGCAATTAGATTGCAGGAAATATCCAAACTCTACCAACTACTTGGGAAAATAAAACTATAAAAGAGTCTTGCTTTATGAGGTTGACCATTCTTAAACAACCAAATAATTCTGTTTACTATTAAAACAGTTATGAGGAGGAGCCAGCCCGGTGGCATAGTGATTAAGTTTGTGCACTCTGCTTTGGTGGCCCAGTGTTTGCTGGTTCAGATCCTGGGTGCAGACCTACGCACCGCTTATCAAGCCATGCTGTGCAGGCGTCCCACATATAAAGTAAAGGAGGACGGGCACGGATGTTAGCCCAGGGCCCATCTTCCTCAGCAAAAAAGAGGAGTATTGGCAACCCAAGATTAGTTCAGGGCTAATCTTCCTCACCAAAAACAAAACAAAACAAACAAAAAACAGTGGAGAAAAACAGAGGAGTGGAGAAAGGGGGTGAAGGTATGAAAACCTGGGATCTGTAAACTGGTCATTACTAGACAGTCAGAATGATTTATGGTAGCTATCCTCTCCGAATTGCACTTTGGTTAATGTTTAAGTGTCTACTACACTGAAAGCATTGTGCTAGGAAGTTGCAATGGGAATCAAAAAGAACAGAGATCAGTCCCTGCCCTCAGACTGTTTATGAGCTCAGGGGGCTATGTATATAAATAATGAGGGAATAAGGAAAATTGCTGATTGTGGGCTAAATATGGAATCCACAGCTACATGTTTCCAAATTAGCTGCACAGTTGATGTAGAAAATTCAGTTCATGTCTGGAGTAAGCAGAAAATGGGCAACTTCAAAGAGTCCAGGAATAGAGCAAGAACCTAAAGGTAGAGCAACTCCGAGGATGTCAGATGGCATGGTAAGCAAAGTCATCTTCTCTTTTATATTTTAACTGGGGTTCAATAAAAGAGGGAACCATGGTTGTTTAATCACACTTTGCTTGCTATCCGCTGCCAGGCTATACTTTGCCCTCCTGGGATGGAGCTGTCATACGTTTAAATGACAAACAGTCATTACAGACACTGTGGACAGCTGGATGTGGCTCAGTCAAGCAGTCACCTCTCACAGGTAACCACTCGGGTGATGCTACTCCACTGCAGGAAAATGACTACCTACCAGATAAGACAAGCTATCCTCCAGTGCCTTCTGCACCCTGCTCAAGTGCTACCAGGAAGGCTGAAGAGTCTTATAGTCCAGAAATCTTCAAGGACAGGATTTCACCTAGGTATGCCTGGAATAACTAGATCAAGTGGCCCATTCCAGTCTTCTGTTTCTATCACTCAGACATTTGATAGACCTCCCCCTTCCTCCTCTTTTTGGATGATCATATTGACAAAGATAAAAACAATACTCAGTGATGATGGAGGGATGGTACTGGTGGGAGTATAAAAAGGTATATGGTTTTATGAAAAGCAATTTGGCCATATGTATCAAAGATCTGAATTTTCATACTTACTAACCTAGTAATGCCATGCTTAGGACTCTATCCTAATAAAATAATCAGAGATGTATATTAAGACTCGGAGTAGACAAGCATACAGCGAGTGCCTATTTTGAGTCAGGAACTGTGCTAGGTCCTGGGGATACAATAAAGAAATGATCCTTAATTGCAAGGAGCTAACAGTGGAGGAGGCAAGGTAATTATAACTTCAGGTATAATAAGTTCTCTGATGAAAAGTTCAGGGTGCTTTGTATGAGAGCACACGTTGCGGGGAACCAATCTAATCAAGCGAAGAGATGGGTGTCAAGGAAAGCTCACTTGGGCGGTAACATTTCAACCGAAACCCTAAGGCCTTAGCTAGGCTTGAGGGGTGAGGATAGAGGACACAAATGAGAGTGAGGAGAAATATTCCAAACAGAGGGAAGAACACGAGAAGAGGTTCTTAAGTGGGAAGGGGCTTAGTACAGTCTAGAACTAAAATGCTGAATCCAACAGAGTTATGTAAAAAGTAGAGCCCCTGGAGGCTAGAGAGAGAGAGAACTGGGCCATATTGTGCAAGGCTTTGAAGGGTAGAATAAGGATTCTGGGAAACTATGGACTGAATTTGCTCTTTAAGATGATGATTCTAGCTTATGTGTGGTGAACAGATCTGAGGGGGACAAAAGTGACAGTAGGAAGAACAGTTGGTTAAGAGGCTACTGCAGTAAGCCAGGCAAGAGGAAATGGAAATTTAGACTAGGGTAGGGGGATTTTGACTGTTTTGAAAAGACTCTTAAGATGAACATTAAAAAACCCATACACGTTATTTTAAGACTCTAAATTTACCCCACCCTCTACAAGATCCCTCTCTGTTTGCAGGAACAGGGAACATAGTACAGTACAGAGTGAGATACCAAATTTCATGCCATATCACAGGCTTCTCAAGGTAACAATTTAAAAGTTAGAGAAAGCTTAATTATTCTCCACCATAAATAAAGAGAAAGAATATAAAAGGGATAATCCCTAAATTATGAAGAATGATCCTAATCTTCGAGAACATGGGTGATGTTTTAATTGCTATACAATTAAAAACAGCTACACAAAACTGACATTACTTTTTCATACAACCAATTCAAAAAGATATAATGTGCAGAAAAACTTTAGAATCTATGAAAATATTCAATTTTAACTAGTATACCCTAACAATATATGCTTACTCATTTGTTAAACTTTCTCTACTTCCAAAAGTGACATTAGGAGTCTTACAAGACCCCAAATATGGACTCTTTATCAAGAAAATGGACATTAGAGTTCAGGATATGACAATTTTTTCTAAACACCTAACAGAATTGGAGACAAATATAGCTGAACTACCCCTCCTTTTACTGTTGGAATGGAGGCCTCTCTAGTAATTAACTAGCTTTCGTGGCCTCCTTCAGGCAGCTGCACAGCTCAGAAAGAGCAGGTTCCCTGGGAGGGCTGGGGGCAGGGGCAGCTGGAGAACAACCACACTGCTCTCAGCATGTACCATCAAGAGAAGACAAGCCCAGCCTTGCTCCGCCTATTATCTCTAAGCACCTACACACTGTTCCATGTGGAAAATCAGCACTTTCATCCCACAGAAACATCACAACCAGCAGAGAACAGAGGGACTAAGAGGACTAAATAATAGGATGTATTAATGCAAACAATGGGTTTGTCAGACTCTCAATTCCAGGCTACAAGAACTTCCTGATTTTACGTAGCATTTAAAGAGGGAAACTTGTGTACCACTCCAGGATTCCGGGTCAGCAACAGAACTAATGGAGCAATACCCACGCTGCCTGGAAACGCAAAGGGGAACCAGGCACATGAGGTTCACTCTCTTGCCCACAATAACAAGTAGTTTCCCAAATCACAAAAATGATCAGACATACTATGATCAACTAAGGTATGACTACTGTTTGCAGCTACAGAACAGTATCATTAGGCCTTTACAATCCCCGCTCCACGTGGTAAAAGGGTTTTAATGTCATGAATAGCTATGCACAATAGATCTATAACGATTACTACCAAATCTGAACTGACTGGAACTAAAATCTCCTGTTTTTAACAGGAGAATTTTCTTTCTTTCTTTTTTTTTTTTGTGAGGAAGATCAGCCCTGAGCTAACATCCGTGCAAATCCTCCTCTTTTTGCTGAGGAAGACCGGCTCTGAGCTAACATCTATTGCCAATCCTCCTCCTTTTTTCCCCCCCAAAGCCCCAGTAGATAGTTATATGTCATAGTTGCACATCCTTCTAGTTGCTGTATTTGGGACGCGGCCTCAGCATGGCCGGAGAAGCGGTGTGTCGGTGCGTGCCTGGGATCCGAACCCGGGCCGCCAGTAGCAGAGCACGTGCACTTAACCGCTAAGCCACGGGGCCGGCCCAACAGGTGAATTTTCATCATTGAAGTCATAGCTTGACCTTCTGCTTTTCCTAGAATTCTAATGGCCTTAAAACAAATTTCTTCTGGCTTTATTACATTTTTAAGTTATTACAACTTTTCAAGGATGGTATAAAACGTCTGGAAATACTCATTTCCCTCCACAATAGGTCTATCATTCTGGGATTTATCTTCCAATACTTTCCTCAGTTGGAGGTACAGATTCCTAGATTTTGCATTTTCATTCTTAGTTTTTAAAACTCTAGTGCACTTTTAAGTACTTTCCCAAGAAAAGGTGCTTGGGAAGCAAACTTGCTGAGTCCTGGCATGTCTGAAAATGCCTTAATTCTATGCTTATACCTGAATGCTAGTTTGACTGGGTATGGAATTCAATAGAATTCTGGGCTGAACAGCATTTTGTTCCTCAGAATTTGGAAGACACTTTTTCTATGTGGAGTTGTTCATGCAAAGTTTATTGGCAGTCTGATTTCATTTCTTTATAGACTTGTTTCTTTTTTTAAGATGCTTTTAGAACCTTTTCTTTCTTGTCATTTTGAAATTTCACAATAATGTATCTAAGTGTGGACCTGTTTTTGTTCATTATGCTGGGTACTTATTTGGTGGGCCCTTCCTATCCAAAAATTCACATCCATCAGCTATGAGAAGTTATTTCTTTCTTCAAAAAAGGATTGATGGTGTCTTTCCTTCCACTTCCTTCCAGAAACTTTAAATATTAGTTATTAGACCTTATGAAAGATCTCAAGTGGGCTCTCACTGTATTTCCCTAGTCCATTCACTCTCTCTCCTAGATGACTTATACCTATTCTTATCTCCTTCAACCTCTGACAGCTCCTCCACCATACCTTCCCAGATGATCTTACTTCCTATTTCACTGAAAAAACAGCAGCAACCAAAAGAGATCTTAAAAAGCTCCCATTACACCTGGAGGGTATTATGTTAAGTGAAATAAGCCAGAAAGAGAAAAACAAACAGGGCATGATTTCACTCATATGTGGAAGATAAACCACACGCACAGATAGAAGTGTTTGGCGGTTACCAGGGGCTAGGGGGGTGGGGGGTGGGGACAGGGATGGAGGGGGGCACAGGGATGAAGGGATGCACTTATATGGTGACTGATAAATAATAATGTACAACAAAAATTTCACAATAAAAAAAAAAGCTCCCATCACATCTATACAACTACTTATATCTATGTCCTTACCCTCTGCACTCTATTAATTCTTCCACACTCCCCACAAAATAAAATTCTACTTCCATGCTATATCCCGTCTCTTCTTGCCTGCTCAAGGACACTAATACAGTAATTTTCCTTTCTTTCTTCTGCATCATCAATTTTTTTCTGTCTCTACTGGATCCTTCCTATCAGTAAATAAAAATACTGTCACTTCTCCCATCTTTGGGATTTGGGTGAAAAGAGACTTCTTTTGATTCTACTGCCTCATATCTTTCCTCCCCTTTACATCAAAACTCCTTGGAATAGTAGTCTGTAGTCCCTGTTTCCAATTTCTTTCTTCCTATTCTCACCCCCATCCCCAACATTTTATTATGAAAGTTTTCAAACACAAAGCAAAGTTAAAAGAATTTTACAACAAACACACATTTATCCACCACCTAAATTATACCATTAACAATAGATCTATCCATCTATACATCCTTCCATTAATCCATCTTATTTTTTTATGCATTCCAGTTGCAGACATCAATACGCTTTCTCTTAAATACTTCTGCATACATATTATTAACTACAGTTAACTATCAGTTTGCAGTGTTTTATTTTGGTGTAAACTTTATATAACCCCTGCCACCCCCCCAGCAAGTTTCCTCAGGCCCCTTTCCCTGTGCCCATCCCTTCTCTCTGAAGCCACTCCAAGCATGCTTTTGCTCTCACCATTCCACTGAAACTTCTCATAGAGATCACTAATGAGCTCCTGTTGCTGAATCCAAAGGTCAATTCCCTGCCCTTATCTCACTTGGCCTATCAGCAACACATAATAGAGATGATCATTTTCTTCACCTTGAAACACTCTTGGCTTCTAGGACACAACACTTCCTAGGTTTTCTTCCTACCTAACTGGCCACTCTTGTTCTCCTTTGCTAGTTTTTTTTTTTTATCTCATTAACTTTTAAAAGTAAAACTGTCCCCAAAGGCTCCATCCCTGAACCTATTTTCTTCTCTGTTTACACTCATTCCCTTCATGTTCTCATCTAGTCTCATGGCTTTTATAATATATCCCAGATCAGAACACCCCCCACTTCTACTGCTACAACTCCAGTCCAAGCTGCCATTATCTCTTGCTTGGATTAGTACAGTGGCTTCCTAACTGGTCTCAATGCTTTCACTTTGTCCCCTTCAGAATGTTCTCCATTCTGCAAACCAGAATAACATCGTTAAAATGTAAACCAGATCTGTCACACACAAGAGGAATCTAAGCAAACATGATAACTAAGTGTAATGTGGTATCCTAGAACAGAAAAAGCACATCAGCGAAATAACTAAGGAAATCTGAATAAAGTATGGACTTTAGTTAATAATAAAGTCTCAATATTGGTTCACTAATTGTAAAAAATACAGCATACTAACATAACATGTTAATATTAGGGGAAACGTGGTGTGGGGCATACTCGAACGCTTTGTACAACTTTTCTGTAAATCTAAAACTGTTCTGAAAAACAAAGTTTATTAAAAAAAGCTCGACTGTCATTCTGCTTAAAATCCTTCAATGGTTTCCCATTCCTCTAATGTCTGGTGTTCCTTGGTTGTGTGCTGGTATTTAAAACTGAGGCAACACAAAAGCAGACCAGGAACTCTATTGGAAGCGGGTGAGGCCTGACAACAGACATTTCACTTTAGAGTAAGTGAACAGGGTTCTAGCTGCAGGTACGCTTAGGAAGAGAAGCTGATTTCCAATGCCACAAGCTTTTTTGAGACAATTTAGCAGAAGTGGTATTGTCTATTACCCTCAAAACAGTTCTACCTTTGTTGACAACAAATTTTCATGATATTGCAACCTCCCTTTGAAATGACAGACCCTGTTTACTGTTCTATTTCATACTAAACACTCAATAGACACTGGAAGGGAAGAGTATGTCCACAGACGAACAACGGGGAGAGGCTATAATGCAACAAATTAAGATTAAACAACAACAACAAAACCACTGACGATGTAGGAGAAACTTATTAAAATGCATTAGGTCTTTAAAACTCTAATCAAAATGTTAAATGTAAGGATTTTTTTCTAACAATTTAGGTAAAATGCAATTTGGAATCAATTCATCTTAAAAGACCTAAGGGTCACATTTTTAGTTTAAATATTTACTTACTTACAAAAGCTATTTTTGGAGGGGCCAGCCCTGTGGTATAGTAGTTAAGTGCGCGCGCTCCGGCGGCCCAGGTTCGGATCCCGGGCGTGCACTGACGCACTGCTTGTCAGGCCATGCTGTGGTAGCATCCCACATAAAGTAGAGGAAGATGGGCACAGATGTTAGCTCAGGGCCAGTCTTCCTCAGCAAAAAGAGGAGGATTGACATGGATGTTAGCTCAGGGCTGCTCTTCCTCGCACACACACACACACAAAAGCTATTTTTCTTCTTCTATACTTATGTGTGCAGGCAGTGAATCTAATAACTAACTTAAGTGAAAGGATGGGGAAGATCAATTTCAGAGAGCTCACCTTTGACTAACATAGCAAACACCACCAATCATTTGGTACAAGTCCACAGAGTTTTCAGATTGGCGTGTAGAGCACGGCAAAGAACACAAAGCTCTTCATTATCTGGCCCTCACCTAACTCTCCAGTCTTATCTTCCTGTTACTTCCTGACTTGAACTACAAGTTCCAACAATACTAAAGCTACTGCAAGTAGCTTCCCAACTGCCAAGATGCTTTATGATTTTCAGACTTGGTTATGCTGTTTCCTCTGCCTAAGGTGGCAAACTTAAGACCTAATTTAAGTATCACTTCCTCTCTGCTACCACTAAACTTATTATCAGAGTACTATCATCATACTTGTCTCAATATATTGTAATTATTTGTCTTCTTTATTAGACTGAGCTACTTGAGGGCAGGCGCCTCATCTATTAATCTCGGTATCTCAAACGCATTCAGTGTTTGACAGTCTGATTTGTCCTGCAAAGAAAAACCTTTGTTGGAGAAACAGTATGCTACAAAAATATTCTAGTTCTTTCTCTCTCAGAAAAAATGATAAATTATCTCCCAAATGTAAATGAGGAAATGTGATTATTACATAATGACTTTTTTTGCCTGGTTTTCTTTTTATTCGTAATAAGCAAATGCTTCAATAGCTTAAATCTCAAAAACATGCTTTCAACAGATCGCAACCACTTAGAGTGTGTGTGTCTCTCTCACACACACACACACACACACACACACACACACACACCTTAGAAAGACAATTCTGGACAACAGGGACCAGTTTTATATGTTTGGAACAATTCCTGGTAATTTTAAGCCCTTCACACATAAAAAATCAAAGGACCAGATGGGATTTTAGGAGATATTCCAATCCATTTTCCTATTATAAAGCTTAGTAAATGCAGTCACAAATATGGGCAAGGTCATTATCCTATTTTAGAAGGCTTCCACAGAACTATCCTTAAGAATTGACACAAATGTAACCTCTACCCATGCAATTTAGGCCAAACTCAGCATTACTTCACACAGGACAGCAAAATACCACCATTACCACGTGCGTCTGCACAGTAAGAAATGACATGACACAAAAGGAAGGTGTAGTAGAGCAAAAAAGAACACTGAGATCTAGTGGCATCAACGCTGCTGCCCCTCCCTACAACCTTGCTCTGGTCCCTTGGCTGCTCTGGGCCTCCTATGAATACCCCAGCAAAATAAGAGTGCTGGATTGGAGCCTTATAATGCTGGCTTCTTTTTACTTCAACGTTAGAACTTTAAAAAGTCACAATGTATTGTGTTGCTGTTATGTGACCTTTATATGTATATTAAGGACAACCCTTCCCAGAGAGTATCTTCATTTTACAGATGAAAGCAAATTAGGGCTCAAAGAGGTTAAGTGTCTTGACCACAAACACAGTTAATAAAAAGTGAAACTACAATTCAATTCAAGTTCAGGTCTGTCTTGTTCAAAAAACATTTTGCTGGGCTGGGCCGGCCTGGTGGCGCAAGCGGTTAAGTGTGCGTGCTCTGCAGCGGCCTGGGGTTCGCCGGTTCGGATCCCGGGCATGCACCGATGCACTACTTGGCAAGCCATGCTGTGGCGGTGTCCCATATAAAGTGGAGGAAGATGGGCACAGATGTTAGCCCAGGGCCAGTCTTCCTCAGCAAAAAAATAATAAAGGAGGAGGATTGGCAGATGTTAGCACAGGGCTGATCTCCTCTCACACATACAAAAAAACCCAAAAAACCTTTTGCTAATCTGCCTCCTAGAAAAGGAAAAAAACAAAACTACAAAGTGAGAGAGAGATACAAGTAAATGTCTTTCTTTCAGGCAGCTTAAGGACAGAAAAATAGGGCAAGACAGTCTACTACGCCATGAGAAGAAACAGAGAAATCCTACAAAAATGAACCAAAACATTTGGCTCTTTTAAAATGTCATCATAAATGCTATCATTTCTTTACCAACTGCTTAGTTTATTAGGAAATACCATCATACTACTTCTCTCATGTATCTACTTGCAAAATACCAAACATCTTGAATGAAGGTATGAGGGAAATACTCTGAACAGTTTAAGGAACGATCCTAAAAATCATGGTTTTGGGGGTGGGGGGCAAGCATGCAGGACAACAAACTCCCCACCAAATTAGGAAAAAAATCTTCCCAATTTAGTAGGTTTTAACATCTCTGAAAACAACATTATGACTTCATGAGCTAAATATATTATGCTCATTAAATTGTCCATTACTCCACTCATACAGATTATTAAATTAATACTGTAAATATTTTAGGATTCATGTCTTCCCACCTCCGGCACTATTTTCACATGTTTAAACCAACCTCAAAGCTCCCCCACGTAGGGGAACTGTATAAATATAATTTTTTAAGCATTATGCATTCTTGATAAGTGTTAGGATCACATATTTTGCCAGAATCCTAAGAGCACCCATAAGGATTCCTAAAGCCCTTCAGATTACTGACAGAGTTTATCAGCCTGAGACCAGTTTTAGAGACGAGAAAAATAAAGAAAGTGCACTAACATCCTCAGACAGACACCCGGGCTCACGGCACTACAGATGCTACTCCAATGAGGAAGCCCAGCATTTCCCAGCGTTTTAACAAAAATCATCACCCTCCCCCCACAAAGAAATTTTGATACCACAGATACATTATATATCTATTTAAGTACTGTATGTATAAAAAGAGTAAGATTTTTTTTACCCTCCAACCACCAAATTTTGCCCCCTTGGAGGGCAAATCATCCCTGTTGAAGATGCAAGATCCAGCTCATTTACTCCACTAAATTACTCAGAACACATCTAAGTCAGGAAGTATTAACAATGTAGGAGCCAGGAGATATTTTTTAATGTGTTAATTTTTACCAATAAGCAATAGATATGATAGGTATTGAATAATTTCACTTTATCCCTGTTCTTAGTATTTTAAATTGCTGGATGTAGGAAAAGAGAAACAAAAACAAAAGTTCTATCTGTAGTAGTTTATTTCACTGGCCCCATCAGGTGCATGGGCTTTGTCTTGCCTTCAAAGATTCTAAAACTATACATGCTCCTATCCACAGTATCAGGCTTTTGTGTTCAAAACCCAGCCAGCTTGCCTCTTCTCCTGTGTGGGTACCTAAGTACAATGATGTGTAGGCCAATCTTAAAAAGGGCAGCCTCCCACCTTCAGCCAAGATCACTCAATTACTAACGTGACAAATACTGACAGCTAAATAAAGTACTACAGTTAAAAGCCAAAGGCTTTCCCATGCTGGGAGTAGAGGAAGGAAGAATCGTTAAGTCTAGAGGATAGACAGAAAAAAAATTTAGAACTGTTTGTTTTAGTTGGGTAATTGAGGGAAACAAATGAAAATAAAGGTGCCCACTGGAGAGTTTGTTCTGGACATCATACTTCATAATCTATTCCAGTCACAAAGTATGTGTGTCTGTTTGTTTTGGGGAGAAAGGGAGATTATTTTCCATCACATAGATCTCCTGGTTTTTAATGTTAAAAATCAAGAGACCCTTTCTCAAAGATTTTGAACACCTAAATTATCCTCTTTGGTCAACATACGCCCCAATACCTACCCACTAATAAGTAACTGCCAGGTCTTCCACTTCTTTTTTTTTTTTCTTCTTTCTTTTGTTTTTGTGAGGAAGATCAGCCCTGAGCTATCATCTGCCAATCCTCCACTTTTTGCTGAGGAAGACTGGCCCTGGGCTAACATCTGTGCCCATCTTCCTCCACTTTATATGCGACGCCACCACAGCATGGCTTGACAAGCGGTGCGTCGGTGCGCGACCGGGATCTGAACCGGTGAACCCTGGGCTGCCACAGCGCAGTGCGCACACTTAACCGCTTGCGCCACCGGGCCGGCTCCCCAGGTTTTCCACTTCTTGACCTCTAAAATCAGCTACAAGGCGTAGGCTACTATCATTTCCACTCACAGTAGCACCTTCTGCTCCTAAGCTTTCTCTCTGGAATATCTTTTCCACTTTGGAAAACTACGTGGATTGTGCAGAGGACAGTGATAGATGTATTGGTTGATCGGTATTTCAGGAATCTAAAAGTACAATGAATGCAAAGAATGTTATATCTGCAAAATGCTTAACACTAAGTCTCATGAAATCACAACTCTGAATTTCTGTTAAGCTTGTCCTAAGAACAAATCAGCTAAAGAACACAAAGACACAACTGGTGTGATGTGTGCACCAGGAGTCAACACACTGATTTCATACCAAAAAGTCAACCTAAGATATGTCTGGCAAAGTTTTACAATGGCCTCTTTCGGTTGCAGGGACATCAGGAATGCTTCCGCAGCACTGCTCACTGCTGGCCTCTTCAAATGTTTGACATTCCTTGAGGTTCTCTTTTTGGTAATGTCCTAACCCCACAGTTTCACTTTAGAAAAAGCTCACCTCTAAACAAACTTCCATTACTGCCTATGTTCTACTTAGATATACACAAATCTCTCTAGCCCAAACCAACCTATTCAACTGCCTGATTAATTTCGTTTCCTGGATGTCGCACAAGCACTTCAAACTTAACCATTACCAAATGGAACTCACGATGCTCCAAAAAATATTCTATCTCCCACATTACCTTTCCCAGTTAATAGTACCCACAGCTACCAAGATGCCTTAGCCAGATTTCTTTACCTGTCCCCAATTCTAGTTTCTTCTATCATCTACATAGATGTCCTCTTTAATTAGAATGTCTATCATCTCTACATAGTGCAATGTCCTGATTTCCCTTTCTTTACAACTCTGCTACAATTTCTTTCTTAAAACGCAACTTATGTTATTCCCATATTGAACATTCTTCAATTACTTCCTACGCTTAAAGAATCAAGCCTAATACTTAGCCCAGCATATGAACTCCCTAATGACAGTTTCTGTCTACCTCTCCAACTACCTCTGCCATTTCCCCACAAAGACCGCGCATTCTGACTACAGCAAAACTACCTGCAGTTCCCCTTCCCCTTCCACGTTTTTTCACGCCTCTGCTCTCTCTGCCTGGAATGCCCTTCTCTCCATATTTGTTCACCTAGTCTTATCTCACTCTTCAGAACTTAGCCAAATGGCCCATCATCTGTGAAATCTGTCACCACCACTTTCCTTTCCTTGTACCTTGTACATACCTCTACTAGTGAACTGCAACTAACTGCATAACCATAGGGCATGTACTCCTATGTCCTTCAAAGAGTAGTGCCTTTGGTTTTGTCACATACCTATACAGAGTAGACATTCAACACCTGTTTAAGGAATGAGTTCATTTCTTCTTTAATAAATAACTGAAGTAACAGTAACTGAAGTTACATTTATTAAGCATTTATCATGTGCCAGAAGTCACAATGTTAGGTGATTTCATCCTCACCACAACCCTGTAAGATGGGTAGATATTATTCCATTTTACAGATGAGGAATCTCAGGTCCATTCAAAGAGGGCAGATAACTTGCCCAAGGAGACATAGCCTGTAAATGGAAAAGGTAGGATTGGAACTCAGGTCTGACCAATTCCAGAGTCCGCGCTTTTAACCACTATGTCTACTTCCCACCATGTGTTGTATTACACTGTCCTTAACAGATCTCCCAAAGACTGCAGTTCACACTATTTTTGACCAATACTTCACAGAATCAATTATCTAGCCAGGTTTCCATTAGGGTTTTATACTTTCTGCAGCTGAGGGAATAGAATTATTTCAGATTAAGAATGTCATGGATAATGAGCTCAGAATAATTCTAAACTGCTTTACATACAACTATCTGGTACCCAACCTAATCCTTCCATTCTATCCAGACAGAAGTATCCAGCCAGTCAGAAAAGGTAGTTTTTTGAGAAAAACTCCTCTAATTTTTTGGAAGGCAGGGCAGTCTGACAATATAAAAACTCGTTTTATTTGGCAGTTTTCAGTCTAATACTCAAACTTCTGATGGCAGACCATGAAGAAAAAGCAAGATCAAACTAATCTTGTAAGCCTCTCCTCTGCTCCCGGCCATCTTTATTTTTAGGACATTCTCTGGCAGGTCTAGTATCAGATGATTGCTAGACTGAGAATATGTGAGCTACACAAGCTGGCAGGTGTCTGACACCAATCCTACTGCAGCTCAATCTGCTGCCCACCCAGATGCTTACATTCAAACTGGGAAAAAGGCCATGAAGAGAGCAGAAGCTAATGGCTCATCTTACATGAGACCCTACTTTTAGCTGTCTCAAAACAAAGCAGAACAAAAATCTTTAAATTAGAATCATTTAAATCTTCCTGGACAGAACCTTAAATCAAAGAAATTCTAAATCCTACTTTAATGAATTCTACTTTGTTACAAGTAATGGTACAGAAAATTAGGCTGTTCTTTTACTCAGAATAAATCAGTTATGCATTTTTAATAGAAACTAAAAACACAGTAAAACTTGAAAGGGATGGCAGAGACAGGCTATTCTGGTAAGATGCTGCCTTTACAACTGTAGTAGTAATGACTGACTGGCTTGACCTGGAAAGGAACATCTGGCACCATCTATATCAAAGTGAAAAGATTCAAATGCAATGGGACTGCAGGGGATAGAAACAAAATGATGAGTAAAAGAAAAAAAGCACCATCAGTACAATTGGAGTCTTTAAAAGATAAAATAGAAGAAAGTAACTGGAAACAATGAATAACCAAAGTGTACCCAGGGGTTGCTCAGGAGCACCAAAAAGATGAATAGGATAGCTAGAGGAATAGATCTTGCTCAGCACGCCAAAAACAAAACCAACCATCCTCCTGAGTCTCCCCACCATCCAACTCGCTACGTCTGTCTATGGAAATACCACTTTCACAATTCCTTTTCCTTTTCCTTTCTTTCATATTCATATCTAATCAGGTATCAAGTCCTACACTTCCTTTAAAACACCTCTAAATATAAGGATGTTCACCTAAGCATTATTTAAAATAGTGGCGGAGTGGGGGGGGCATTCTAAAATGTCCTACAGTAGTGGGATGGTTAAATAAACTACGGAACATTCATATAATGAGATACTCTGCAGCTGTTACAAATGTTATTTACTAAGAGTTTATAATAGCATGGGTGGAGTAGACAATGGGTGGTCTCCTCAACCTCTATTCTGCCTCTACGCAGCAGCCATGAAGCTTGGGTGGGACTGACCCCAACCAAATCTCCTAGGGCAAGTTCATCTCCCCTAACCACAGTGACTGACTTAGTCCTTGGTTACCTGAACCAATCTGCCCAAATCTCAGGGCTTGTGCTGGAGGTGGGAAGGGCACACTTCTCTCTCCCCCTGAAGTTAATGAGGTGTCTTCTAGTCACAGTCCCTGGTGATAGACATACTGATCATGAGAGAAACCAGCCTCAGAACAAAGCTAACACGTGGAATCAAACATACCTACAAAAAAATCATGAAGACACTGAGCTGGAGCCATGATCAAACCATATCTGTTCTCTATCCTACCTCTGAACTTTTTGATTATATAAGCCGATACATACCCTTTATTTTTTCAGACCAGTGTGAATAGTGTATTCTGTTATTAGCAAACAGAGGTTTAACACAATGGGAAAATTTTTTTTTTAATTTTTTGTTTATTGCAGTAACATTGGTTTATAACATTGTAAAAATTTCAGGTGTACATCATTATACTTCTATTTCTGCATAGATTACATCATGTTCACCACCAAAATACTGATTACAACCCATCACCACACACATGTACCGAATTATCCCTTTCACCCTCCTCCCTCCCCCCTTCCCCTCTGGTAACCACCAATCCAATCTCTGTCTCTATGTGTTTGTTTATTGTTGTGGAAAATATTAATTTTTTAAGAAAGACAATTTCATACACAGTATGACCTTTACTTTAAAAATGTCCAGAAAAAATTATTATTAGGAAAGATAATAAAATATAAACAGTGATTATTTCTGGGCAGTAGACTGGGCTAGATTTGGGTACTGATCAGGAACCATCATATATATTTTTTCAATTACTGCCAGACTAATCACTGTCATTGAAATTCATGTTCCATTTACACTCCACCCCTCTGTGACTACTGCCACCTGAAATGCCAGTGTCTCCTTTCACCCAAATCTTAGCCATTTAGATCAGTGCTTCTCTTCCTACCTATAATCCCCAACAACTTCTTTCTCTTACTGCTTAATGCCTTCAGCAATTAATGGCAGCAACCATTATAATAACCACCTCGTTTACTGAACATCTACTGTAACGCCAGCTACAATCCCAGACACTTTATGTTATTACATTTAAATCTAACTGTTTATTAGTCATTTCTATTCAACTAAATATTAAATTCTTAGAGGGTGGGAATTGTTTTACATTTATATTGAGTTGCCTCAACACCTAACATATTCTATAATAAAGCAGAAGTTCTTTTTTTTTTTTTGGTGAGGAAGATCAGCCCTGAGCTAACATCCATGCCAATCCTCCTCTTTTTGCTGAGGAAGACCGGCCCTGAGCTGACATCTATTGCCAATCCTCCTTTTTTCCCCTTTTTCTCCCCAAAGCCCCAGCAGATAGTTGTATGTCACAGTTGCACATCCTTCTAGTTGCTGTATGGGGGACGCTGCCTCAGCATGGCCCAACAAGCGGTGCATCGGTGCGCACCCGGGATCCGAACCCAGGCCGCCAGTAGCGGAGCGCGTGCGCTTAACCGCTAAGCCACGGGGCCGGCCCCCAGAAGTTCTTAATATGGATTCTTTATATACATTTGGAAGGGAGGAAATAGCTTTTAATAGATTCTCAAAGGGTGTGACCCCCAAAATAGGTTAAGAACCACTGCAGTAGAGATTAAACAAATAGTTGTTAAATCTATAACTAAACAGACCACCAATAAGCCAAAGATTCCCAGGTAAAATAGTTTATGATATGTACCAGTCAGCACAAGTAGAGGAACTTATTTCTAATCACATTTTGAGTGTATTACAACGTTTCAGGAATTTCACAGATAGTACTCTGGTGAAATGGAGGCAAACACAGAACTTCCCCTTGATGACTGACAGCACTGTTGACGGTCCCTCTCCACTGGGCTTGCCTGTGTTCACACTCTTCTGTTTGCATGAATTAGCAGTTTAACCTAGTCAAGATACTTTTCCTAGGCCTACCATAATAAGCACAGTAGCATAATGGAGCTAATGATGAATATAAAATTAACACAAGATTTCAGTACTTGAAGGGCTGATAATTGAGAGATGAGAATTCTCACTTGAATCTTTCATTTATAGTGCCACAATATTCTTGCTATGAACCACAAATAAAATTAAAAATTAAACTGTATGGTAACTAATTTAGAAAATCTATAGCAATGGAATCTAGCATTTGCCACAGAGTCATAATGCCATCCATTACAGTCATGCGCCACTTTTTTTTTTTTTTTGTGAGGAAGATCAGCCCTGAGCTAACATCCATACTAATCCTTCTCTTTTTGCTGAGGAAGACCGGCTCTGAGCTAACATCTATTGCCAATCCTCCTCCTTCCCCCCCCCCCCCGCCCCAGTAGATAGTTGTATGTCATAGTTGCACATCCTTCTAGTTGCTGTATGTGGGACTTGGCCTGAGCACGGTCGGAGAAGCGGTGCATGGGTGCGCGCCCGGGATCCGAACCCGGGCTGCCAGTGGTCGAGCGCACACACTTAACTGCTAAGCCACGGGGCAGGCCCATGCGTCGCTTAATTTTGGTCAATGATGAACCGCATATCTGACAGTGGTCCCATAAGATCAGTACCGTAGAGCCTAAGTGTGTAGTAGGCTACACCATCTAGGTTTGTGTAAGTACACTCTATGATGTTCGCAGGACAACGAAATCACCTAACGAGGCATTTCTCAGAATGTATCCCCTCAAACATATCCCTGTTGTTGAGTGATGCATGACTGTACTTGGTTTTAAAAGAGATAGTGAAACAGGAACCGCCTAGAGCAGCAAGTCTCAGGAGTGACTGGTGTCCCTCAATATTAAGGCTGCTTCTTGCTGTGGAAGATGCAGACAGAAGTTACTTTGTCAGGAATGAGTTGAGTCTTGTTATTGTTTACTTTATTCAGCAGTGGGTAGATTCTAAACTGTCCACAATATTTTTAGTCAAACTTCTTCCTATGGTTTAACATTCAATCTCTTATCTTCCCTATCAGATACTCCCTAACTTTCCTATCTTTGTCAGTGGTACCACTATCTCCCCAGTCTCAAAGTCTTGGAATCCTCTGGCTCACCTGTATCTCTTGCCCAATCCTGTCATTTCTTCCCTTGTAACACCCTCTAGATTTTGACTCTTCTCCATGGCCACAAACTTTTTTCATCTGCACGCCTGCAACAAAATTGCTTCCTATTTGATAATAACTAACTATACACTTACAGTTTTAAGTGGTTACGTCAATTAATTTAATACTCACAACAATCTGATGAGGTAAGTACTATTATTATCCCCATTTTTCCAATGAGGAAATTTTGGCACAAAGAAGTTAAAAAACTTGCCCAACATCACATCCATGGCAAACAGCATAGCTGAAGTCTGAACCCAGACAGTCTGGCTCCAGCCTAGGCTCTTCATCCGTAGGCCACTTCTTGCCTCTAATCTTTCCCTGCTTCAATCCGTACTAAAAGTAATCTTTCTAAAACACAGCTTTGGTAAACTCACTCTTCCAGGACCTATTAGAAAATGCTGCTGTTTCATTAAGGTAAATGCCTGCCTTCTGATTGGCCCACAGTTCAAAATCTGAAGCAGATCCAATTATGCTCAAATCTCTGCTCTCCCACTGATTAGCTGTACGATTTTACACAAGTTACTCAACCTCTCTAAGTCTCTGTTAATGCACTTGAAAATGCTCTCGCATTAAGTCGTTGAGAGGATTAAAGAGCAGACAAAGTACCTGGTACAGAGCCTGCCTGGCTCCAAGACTGTATGAGCTCAGTAAGAGCTAATTTTCTTGCCCCACATGAAAGCTTTACTTCAGAAAGGTATCTCTATGTTGAACAAGTCCATCTCTGTACTCATATGTCCTCCCACCTAGAAGGCCCTGATTACTCAGATGGTAGCTACCATATCATGCACTATTTCCTAGCATCTTGAGTCCAAAATTATTTAGTTATAATGCACAACCACTACGTTTGATTCTATCTTACTATAAATCCTCTAAATCAGAATTTAATCAGAAGATCTATTTCATATAACTGTGTTCTTTATAAATTGTTGTACAGGTATATAGAGTTCACAGGTACATATATCTCATCAGCTCAACTCTAAGTTCCTAGTAGACTGAAACTGTCTCCTTGGCAGACACTCAAAAGCTTGCTGACTGACCCATACGTGGTATATGAAAAGAGAATCTTAGAAATATATTAAGTTATGATTTTCTTCGTTTTATATCAACTTACCACTAGATACTCCTAAGAGTTCAAAATTGGATATATCAAAACTATTCAACTTATTTAAATGATTTTAAGCTGGAACAGGGAGTAGCAGCTTAAAGTTCCAGCAAAACTGAAGGTTTCTTTACACTAAGGCCATGAGCCAAAGACATAAACATTTAAGAAGGCATGAACACCATATGCTGCCTTACTCAGTTGAAAGATTCTTATCAACTTTACATTAAGAAAAACTCCAGTTTATTCCTTTGCTTCTTCCAAGCTCCGCTGGTTAGTCACAATATAAGACTCTTGAGACTGTGGGCTGGCATGGACTAGGTTGGTCAAAGACTGACTTTCTGACTCTAGCCAACCAGCCTATTTAAGAACGGCACCAGTCACGACAGACTTGGTGTTTAAGAACTTACTGACTCTCTGATATACCTACCACTACTGGAAAAACAACTCAAAACATTTGTACTCCTTTGATTTAAGGAGAGCATTACTTACCCCAAACATGAACCATCATATTACTAATGAAGAGGCACAGACACTCACAATTAATGAATGCTTAAAGCTCAGGCTTAGATCACCTCATGGAGTCAACGGCTAAAGTCAGGTCCCACTAGAGACGCAAATTCATTTTTTGAATATCATATGGATAGAATGTTAACACAGGTCACCGATACAACAACTTTCAAGCTCCAAGTTTACCACCAGTATGCATACACTCCAAGAGCTAGCTTCTAAGGCAAATTTAAAAAGAGATATTAGTGCCTTGTTGACTGAAACCCACTCCCCAGGGCCTAGAAGAACTAAAATGTCAGTCTATGAACAAATTTTCATCAGCTTGTCAGATCTGCCTGGATTACTTTCCTATGAAGACTTTCCAGACTCTGACTAAGAGAGTATCTCTACCACTTGTTCGTTCTGACTTCAGTGTCTTGTTCGGTTTGGACTCGTTCCAGGTTGGCTACAGCTATGTTTGGCACCACAAAGCACGCCGCCAGTCCTAGCTGTGTTGCTAATAAGAGGTCAGAAAGCATCCCTGGAAATACAGGGACACAAGTAAGAGTTCAAACAGTTGTTCGTAAGCAAACTGTTCTGGCAAAGTTTGAAAAACAAGAAGAAATTCTCCCTTCTCAACCACCTCACTTTTAGCAGAAAAGCAGACTCAAGAGAACATCTGATAAGAAAAGACTCCTCTTCCCAAAATCCAGTCCTCTGCAAAGCTGTTCCTTGGCACTTTCTCTAGGGCTATGAGTTGTGTAAACTATGTAAATTAGACCAAATCATCAGGGTTATTTCAAACTATTCCTGTGAATTTTTTTTCTTGTTTTCTGTATACACTTAAAGAAAAAAGAACAAATTCAGGAGAGAAAGCCAAAGTTTTAGAATCTCCCTCTACAGCGATATTTCTTATATACGTATGGACTATTTGCTGAAATAAAATACCACCATGACTATGGAGGGAATAAATGTCCAAAAACAAAAACTGGTGGGAACTGGGGAGATTTTTTGGACAATAACTTAAATATAATACTGATTGAATATTCTTTGGATCACATGCATAGTAAAGTGTAATTATACTTTACAAAGACTCAAAGGAAAAGTAGCTAAGAAACCTAACCAAGGTGGTGGCAAAAAATAAGGGAATAAAAAACTACAATGGAAATTCAAGAGTTCCTATTTCCTGTCTATGTCACCTAAATAAATGTAACAACAGCTGAGGCAACATAAGAACCAAGCCTGACCTCTGACGAGGCAATGCTGGGTAAAGACAATACCAACTTTGGACTCCATTGAGGAGGATGAATCTCATGTGGGTTTCAATGCTTCCTCTGTCGCAACGCACTAAACTACTGTGTTGCTAGGCACTGTTCAAGATGCTGAGATACAGGAACCTACCAAGATCTGGGGAAACAAAAATACGCTGTAGCCAGAGGTATACAATGGAGCTAAGGAGCAGTGGAGGGGAGGGAGAGAAGAATATCAGGAAAGACTCCTGGAGCTTGGGCTTGCTCTAAGTAATGAGCGAAGAATGGGAGGTGGCCAAGGTTATACCAGACAGAAGGAACAACATGGCTGAAGACCACAAGATGTGAAATAGCTCAGTGTTCAGGGAAACTATGCAACTAACTGAAAGTTGACCACATTTTGTAAATATAGTCACGAAGATTAATTGACCTATTATTTGACATTACTGGCAAATATGGCAAAATTTTGGTATAAGTCAACATAAAGAACTAAAATGACTCTACACTAAGAGTAAGACTTTGCCTACGATTATTTACGTAAAACAGGGTTCTGAAAAGAAAACACAATAATTATGGTTTTGCTAAATTCAAAGAAATGCTGCCTCTGCTCTCTGGATGTGCCTCAGATGCTGCTGTCTGCATAGTTAGCTCAAGACCACATTACACATCCAATGACACAAGGAACCCAAATTAGAAGAGGCAGCACTAGACTCGACATCTTACAGGTCACCCCAGCGGAGCTATTCTAAGAGCATTGTCTGGTCCTTCAATTTTCACTAGTAAAGACACTATACTAGGTGGGAACAGGTTCCCAGTATCTGCCTCTGCACAGGCTGGAGGTGGAAAAGGGGCAGCACCATGAAGAAAGGGGTTTGGGAAATCAAAGGTTCACAAGGAAAGGGAGGAGCACAGACAGTGAAGAACTCATGGGAAAGAGAAAATCCCACCCCAAGCCTACTCCTAGTTCATAGCAGCATTCTACTTTCCCATTCCCTTCCCAATTCTGCCCAAGGCCTTACCTCCAAAGACCAGAGTAACTATAATAACTACAATGGTTTGCAAAGAGACGGGAAGATACGATTCCTGGCATTTCCAGCTGAAACCCAAAACACCATGAACACAAAAACACTGTTATTCGGGTGGTGACATTCTACAGCAGGGCTGTCAAAAAGAACTTTCTCCAATGATGTAAATGTCCTATATCTGCACTGTCCAGTACAGTAGCCACTAGCCACACATAGCTACTGAGATCTTGAAATATGGCCAACACGAGTGAAGAACTGAATTTTTCATTGATTTAAATTTAAATAGCCATATGGCTAGTGGCTACAGTACTGAACAGTGTGGTAAATATCAGGCATATGGAGGCCAAATACTTTGCAGACCAACCTTAAAACACCACTAACGTGCCTTACACGAGAAACAACAGCTTCCACAGAAACATCAGTTTATATGCTTTCAGAAAATAATTTGTCATTAAGTAGGGATTATCAAAGAATCGAGAGAATATTAAACTTTAAGTGTATATATAAGAGTGTGGGTGTGCACATATATATATTTTTAAATCTATGTTCAGCGGACACAGCCAAGATGAGCATAAGGAGACATGATTGAACAATGTGGCATCCTGGATGGGATCTTGGAAAAGAAAAAAAAACATGAGGAAAAACTAAGGAAATCTGAATAAAGTATGGACTTTAGTTAACAATAATGTATCAATATTGGTTCATTAATTGTAACAAATGTAATATACTAATATAAGATGTTAATCATAGGGGAAACTGGGTGTGAGACATATGGGGACTCTGTGCTACCTTTGCAATTTTTTTGTAAACCTAAAAATGTTCTAAAATAAAGTTACTTTTTAAAAATCTATGTTTAAAAAAACTATGTTCAGTAAAGATGTAACAGTTTTACTTTTATCTTAGTGAGAAGATCCTGTTGAGGGGACCCTGGATGAGAGCACAAGTGTTCTACCCTCCCGATAAATAGAATTCTGAATTTTGGGGCTTCATATTTATATTTATATTTGATAAACAATATTAATTGAGTAAATGTTTTCAGGTCTATTAAGAGGAATCTTGAGCTTCTTTATTTACTTGAGCAATTTCTTTCTAAGGTTTCATGAAAAGGTATTCCATTTTCCACTTCTTTGACCACTGAGACTTTTTAAATTTTAGAAACTAATATCTAGATAGCAGGTTTCAGGTGTATATACGACTCTGGACTATACACAGACTTGTTAAATATAATTCATGTTTGCTAATGGAGAAAAAAGGCTTAATCCTTTTCATTTCTGAAGTTACTAAAACACTGGTGTAAAGTTCATGCTATTTTCAATACATGAGAAGTTCTAGTTTAAAGTAGCCCCACTTAAAAACGCTATTCAATATTTTCCACATACAAATGTGTAGCAGAAACCTATTTCCATAAAATATTTCCTTAAAAGGGGGTGGTGGTCATCAGGCACATGAAGTTTGAGTTCGAAGGCACTTATCTGAAGTCTTTTACAAAATGTAGAAGTGTCATAATTACTTTGAAGCTCTTGCACGTGTCATGCTGTTATCAATATGGCTCATGTCTACTTTTATAACTGCCAGATACACTGAAAGGCAATCAACCTTCCAAGTTTAAGTGTTCTAGGATGACTCCAACAACTCTTCAGAGTTGACAGTGAGCTTTGCTAATGTTAGAAGTCCTCCGTAAGTCAGGCATATCTGGATGGACAACATGAGCGTTTCTAAATTATCTCAGAAAACTTTTCAATACTCATGTCTTACTAAGTCTCTTTCATTCAGAACACCCAGTGCATACCTCTAGCACAGCTCTTAAAGCAGTGTATTACTAAATATTATCTGTATCTTGAACCCTTTGCACTAAGCATAGTACCCTTCATCTAGGAGATACTCAATAATTTGTTGCTATGATTCACCAAGATACTGGAATTTATTTAAGTCTTAAGAATTTATCAAAATCCTACAACTATCATGACATACTCAGGGAAAACATAATTAACCAACTAGACCTAACAGACATCTATAGAACGCTCCAACGAACAACAGCAGAATAAACATGCATCTCAAGCACACAGTAGAATATTCTCTAGGACAGACCATATGCAAGGCCATAAAACAAGCCTCAATAAATTTAAAAGAACTGAAATCATTCAAAGTATGTTCTATAAACACAAAGGAATTAACATAGAAATCACCATAGAAGGAATTCTGGGAAATTCACAAAAATGTGGAAATTAACACATTCCTAAATAACCACTGAGTCAAAGAAAAAATAACCAGGGAAATCAGAAAATACTCTGAGATGAATGAAAACAAAAACAACTGCATACCCAAATTTATGGGATGCAACTAATGCAGCATTTAGAGGGAAATTTATAGCTATAAATATCTATATTAAAAGGAAAAATAGGGCCAGCCTGGTGGTGCATTTAAGTGCACGTGCTACGCCTTGGCAGCCTGGGGTTTGCAGGTTTGGATCCCAGGTGTGCAGCGACACACCACGTGTCAAGCCATGCTGTGGTGGTGTCCCATATAAAATGGAGGAAGATGGGCACTGATGTTAGCTCAGGGCCAATCTTTCTCAGCAAAAAGAGGAGGATTGTCATCGGATGTTAGCTCAGGGCTGATCTTCCTCGCAAAAAAAAAAAACAAACAAACAAAAACAAAGGAAAAATACACTATAGTTCATTTCAAATTGAGGTTGCTCTTCTATTTATAAAACCCAAACCCAAAAGCAGGTAATCAAGAATAATTTTTCACCAGGTTATCTGAGAATATGCAGATGAGAAGCATGCCCTTTTTGCGAGGTCTTTAATATCTAATAGGGAAGGAGTGGAGTGTGAGAAAGAACATGCAGAAATCTTACACTTGAACACACAATACCAACAAACCAATAGCTAAATTTATAAAATTATTTGTACAATCTTAAAAGGCAACAGGCATGTGTAGTTATATTAGGCATTCAAAGAAAACAGATAAAGGGTTTCTGAACACATAGAATACGAATTTCCAACTTAATGAAAACTTAAAGTACTGGTTCTTTCTACACCAGTAACCTAAATTTAGAAGGAGACCAATCAAGTAATTAATCTCAAAGAAAGACATACAAGGCTACTAGTTTCCACTTCTAGCGCTAAGCGAGGCCATTAGTCACAAATTCATTTGTATATCTGATGTGGACAATATTACCACAACTTTTGGGAAAATTCACAGCCCTTTCAGGTTCAAGATCTACTCTGACTCAGCTTTACCATGTGACTCTGAGCAAGTCTTAATCATTATGATCTTCTCTAATAGCCTGACATAGAAATCCCTTCAGCTACTGCTGTTTTCTAAAGAGGTACGGTACACTTAAACAGAAACCCCATCCTTCCTTCCACAGCTGAAGTACCTGCCTACTTTCATTATGAAAATTCTGCATATGGTTTCACTGTGTTTCTCACTGTACCCAGAAAGCATTGTAAAAGTAACTACAGCTATATTTGTTAAATGTTTCTTTTTTGAAAGGTTACAGAAAAACGGAACAGTGATTTTCTCTGGGAAGAGAATTTGCCTTTTACATTTTCTAACAATGAGTGTGACATTTGTTTATTTAATTTCAAAAAAGTTATCTGGGTGACAGGACGGGAGTATGGCCTAACTTTCTTTTACACTTTTAAACTAAATAGCTCTAATAAATGTTTAAAAAGAATAAAATGCAGACAGCTGAGTTTTTAAATACACAATAGATAACTAAAACCCAGTAATAACTGCAAATCTTTGTCTCTTAATTTTACTTTTCAAAGCCAAACATTTTATAGAAGTTGATAAATAATAAAATGTAAGCTTGACTAGAACTAAATATGGACAAAACATAAGGAATGAGGAATGGATAATTAAACCTCTGAAAAGCTGTAATTTACCGCATTGGTTAATTTTAATCCTGTTTGGAGACTGACCTAAGTCAAAATTAAACACATAAGAAAGCACATAATATAACTTTCATATCAGGTACAGGGAAAAGGTAAGCTAGATATAACTAGAAATCTGGGCAGCAGACCAGTTTTAGGGCTAATGTGGTTGTCTATAAGGGAAAAGGGCTGAGCATATTTCTAGTTTATTGTCATGTATTCTACTTGAAGTCTATGTAATAACCCTAGACAACGTGAAAGTTGGTTGTGCTTCCTGCACCAAGAAGAGTCTTAATATGAAAGAAATTTGCTCCATGAAGCTGTACACAGTGACTTTTTTCCGTGTAAGAAGGCAAAACAGGCCCTGAAATGTTTGTTGACTTGTAAACTGACATCTGGAAAACTACTGTAGTGTTTTCGTTTTTCATTGCTTTTCTGATTACGAAACTAATATATGCTTGCAAGAATACCCATTATAGAAATGTATGCTATAGAAAGTGAAAGTTCTCCATAATCCCAACATCCAGAGAAAACCAACTGTTATCAACATGACAGTTTTCTTTTTTCTTTATACTGCAGTACACGTAAGTGAGGATGTTTCAGTAAGTCGCTCTACCTTTTTCTCAAAAGCTCTCAGCTCGGCCTCCTGGCTCTAAAGCTAACCATTTGCAGCATCAACTAAACAAAGCCTGGTTTGTCTGTCTTCCCATCTTTTTCCAAACATGAGTTAGGATGGGTGATCTCCCTCTAGAAGGGATTCATTTAGCCAAAAAAGTATAACCGAATTAAAACTACATCTATGAACACACCAATATCTCAGCTATCAAAATTACTTATTAACTTAACAACTGACACAGCTATGAAAGCAAATTAATCACTAAGGAAAGCACAAAATAAACTGTGCCTCAGAAAAACTATGTGTTGTTATCAAGTACCTTAGATGCTGAGTAAAGAGGTTTAATCATTTCACAAATCTGGTTCCACAGTCCTACAGAACACTGTCAAACTGTGAAATAATGTTCTATGTTGAAGGAGACTAGAGTATGAAGCAAACATTAACTGCACTACTATTATGTATTCTGGCTACACATTACGGGCCATTCTCATTTAACTTGATCTCAAGTAAGTAATCTGTTCAGCCCTTTTGGACAACAGAGCAACATGTATATCAAAAGCCTCCTTTGAGATTATAAACTAAGTTATTAATAGAAACAAGCTAAATATCCAGCAATAGGGAAATAGATAAGTCAACTATAGATCATTAACTTTAAAAATATTTTAAAATATTAAACCATTAAAAATAATTAGTAAAATATGGAAAAATTGTAACATATATTGTATTTTAAGTCCACTACAATTACAGCACTATAAAAATATGTGTATAATGATAACACCTAGAAGAGACCTAAAATAGTAAAAATACTGGAGTAGGGGGTTTACACAGGATTTTGAGTTTTCTATCTTTCTTTTCTATTAATGTATGTTAAAGTAACTTTAAATGTTAAAGTAAAATGGAAATACTGCTAATAAAATGCTGTAAATACATTTTTTTCCCTTAGCAATTCATTCCAAACCATACATATTTATCTATGAAAATAAAGATACATGAAACAACGACACAAAGAAGACATGCAATGATCAATATTCTGACTGAAAACACACACTCCTTTCTTGTTCCCTGTAAAGCCCACAGTTTC
Organism: Diceros bicornis minor; assembly: GCF_020826845.1. Classification (NCBI taxonomy): domain Eukaryota; kingdom Metazoa; phylum Chordata; class Mammalia; order Perissodactyla; family Rhinocerotidae; genus Diceros; species Diceros bicornis. The sequence continues at coordinate 55,869,362 of NC_080757.1, forward strand.
AAGGTCCAAAATGCATTTCCTTTCACGGTATAACTAAACTGGTGCTTTTTGCACTTTTCAAAAGCAAAACACTACAAACGTTTTGCTAAAGCTAGATTTTAAAAGTCCACTGTTAAACTAAAGAATAAATAAATTAGTTAAAAAAAGCCATTGTTAAGGTGAGAAAAATTTGTCAATATTTTACTGCTGATACTTAGTACCTGTTTTGATAAAAATATTAGGACAGAAAATACAAAAACTACTGCTAGAAATGGTACCAAAGTAGGCTCTAAGCTTTCCCACAGGTAAAGAAGAAAACAAAACATTATTTATAGCATCCTTAAGATTTTAAAAAGTTGTTTGGGGGAAAATACACCTATTCTTGGTATCGAGATCAGAGAGAATATTCTCCCACGGGTCCTCACCAAGGACACTTACAGATAATGAAAGACTCCTTAACATCCTTACAGTAAATACAATAATGAGTTTTTCCCAAAGCTGTTGCTTCTAACATGTCTTAGTGTTAGCCAAGAGCGTAATCCCTCAACTCCATTCAGCCAAAGCAATCTACAAAAGAGAGGCCCCCCAATCAGACACTGTGCAGGTATCCATCTCTGCTTTCAGGCGTAATCCTGAGAGAAATGTAATTTATCAGTTTAATTAAAACAATAAAGTTACATTCAAATAGTAAGTAGTTAACGTTGCATCTATTTTACCTTGACCAATATGCCAGGAAGTTAAAGCTCTCTGGTCAGGGGCTGGTTGGTTTGTTAACATTCTTTTTCCCCTAGCATAGAAACTACTTGTCTTTCACACAATCCTCCATCAATACTGTGCTTTCAGCTGAGCTCTGGGACAAGGTTTGAACAGTTCTGAGTTTGAGGTACTATCAGGACAAGCACCTGGCTAGTTTTATGGGTAGAGTCATGTAACTTAACAGCTACCTGAGCTGGGGGTTGGACTGACATCCTCTTATCAAGTTGTGCACCTGAATAACATTAATAAAACCAATGGCAGCTGCATTATTGTCTACGTTATGCTAGTCACCACTTTAGGCACACCCATATATTAGCTCCTTTAACCCTCACCGTGACTCTAGGAAGGTAGATGCTACTGTTCCCATTTTACAGATGAGACAACCAAAGCACAAAGTAAATTACCTGATATCACAATGCCAGATCTGCCAGCGGCAGACCGGGGATTCAGAGGTGGGTCTTGGGCGAGCCCCGTGGCTTAGCGGTTAAGTGCGCGCGCCCCGCTACTGGCGGCCCGGGTTCGGATGCCGGGCGCGCACCGACGCACTGCTTCTCCGGCCATGCTGAGGCCGCATCCCACATACAGCAACTAGAAGGATGTGCAACTATGACGTACAACTATCTACTGGGGCTTTGGGGGACAAAAAAGGAGGAGGATTAGCAATAGATGTTAGCTCAGAGCCGGTCTTCCTCAGCAAAAAGAGGAGGACTAGCATGGATGTTAGCTCAGGGCTGATCTTCCTCACCAAAAAAAAAAAAAAAAAAAAAAAGAGGTGGGTCTACCCTGAAGCACGTGTTCTCTACCACAATACTACGTGTGTCTCATTCCACATCCAGAAGGAGGTGAAACTGAGGGAGTATCTGCCAAAAGGACCAAGATTTTCCTCAACAAGTCATTTTAAGTCACTTTTTAAAAGACCTCTAAGTTTTATGACACTGAGCATAACAGCCACAGTGAACTTTGAAGAAGCATAACAGCCACAGTGAACTTTGAAGATTTAAAACCAGGTTAAACCTCAGTCATTAAGAAACCAACCAACCCACCCCTGACTGGAGCACTTCAACTTCCTGGAATATCCATCAAGGTAAAATAGATGCAAAATGTTAACTACTTACTATTTGAACATAACTTTATTGTTTTAATAAAACTGATAAATTAAATTAAAGTAATACAAAAGAGTGCCTAAAAGGAGTAAAAATCACCTGAAATCCAGCCCCTTGGAGATAACCCTTACCTTTTAAGACACCATTCAGAAAGAAGTCTATGTATTTAATAAGCCAACAGAAATAGAGAGCAATTTTCCCTAAATGGGCTCTCTCTCTAGTTTGATCTCATTTGGGTATCCTTACAGGACAGTGGTTAAGAACATGGAATCTGGACTCAAACCAGCCTGGATGTGAATCCTAACTTGTGAACTTGTGCAAGTTGCTTAACCTAAACTTCAGGTTCCTGATCAGTAAAATGGGGTAATAGTGTCTGGATTATTGTGAGAATTAAAAGGGAATACAAGTAAAATAGTACGTGGCTTAGTGCAAGGACATATTAAGCACTCAACATATTAGTTACATCATTACTTTTTAAAAGAGGATCTATTTACTATAATTTTATTTATTTATTCCCCCCCCCCCAAAGCCCCAGTAGATAGTTGTATGTCACAGCTGCACATCCTTCTAGTTGCTGTATGTGGGACGCGGCCTCAGCATGGCCGGAGAAGCGGTGCGGCGGTGCGCGCCCGGGGTCCGAACCTGGGCTGCCAGCAGCGGAGCGCGTGCACTTAACCGCTAAGCCACGGGGCCAGCCCTAAAGAGGATCTATTTAAACATTTCTCTGTGCAAGTGTAGACATTATTCTTTGTTGATATAGACTTACATCAACACTAACACCCTTATAGTATTCCATTTTACAGGCACCATAATCAGTTTACATAGTACCATACTGATGGGCTACTCAGGGGTGTCGTTGTTTGTTTGTTTGTTCGTTTTGCTAATATAAGTATTTCCAAGGATTTGAAGATGCCCTTTTTTACACATTTTAACCTCTCTGAAATGCATCTTCCAAATGATCGTATTTCATAATTGCAGAAATTTCTTTTCTAGGTGGCACATAGATTCATTGAAATAAACATCCTTATGTCTACATTTTTAAAAACTTGAGAATTTTCTTAGAATAAATTCTTAAAAGTGGAAAACCTGGGTCATTTTGTGTTATATGTCACCAAGCCACTGCTCAGAAAGACTGTATTGGTAGAAACCTCCACTGGCAGGAGGTGACTGTACTCATTTCTCTACACCCTGGGCAACAGAGGGTTGGGTTAATCTTTATCATCTTTTCGAATCTGACAGCAAAATGATCTTTTTTTTTTTCCATTTTTTTCACTATTGCAGTCAACCTACTTTAGATAGGATGTCCAATAAGTCACTCAAAAGCAGTGCCACAAGGCTGCTGCCCACGCCTGGCAGGTGAGCAAAGCAGGACTGCTGATACCTTACATTCCTGGCTTCCTCATACCTGACAGGTAAGAGGGACATTAATGTACTAGAGAGGAAGCATCAGAGCCAGATCTATGATCAAACCACAGCTTTGCCACTTACTAGATGTGTGAACCTGACCAAGTTACTTAACTTCTGAGCCTGTTTCTGCATCCATAAAATGGGGCTAATACCACCAACCTTTCAGTGCCCCCAAATTACAAATAACATATACCTTCATGGCATCTAGTAAATGCTCCATAAATGGCAGCTATTCAATGAGGACTTCAACTGTAATGGCAGCTCTTCAATGAGGACTTCAACTGTAATGGCTTACAGAGGTGAAACGTGAAAGACTCCAAAGGAACACTGCATTTCCTTACTCACTTCTTTCTCCAAACAAGAATGGGGGGTCTTTAGCCAGCTCCCCAAAAGGAGTCTTGTATAGGAGCTGAAAGTTCATTCTTAGCACCTATTAGGAAATGTCCATTCAGGTGACAGTGGGAGAAATGAACATAAAGAAAGGCAAACAAATTATCTGCCATAAGAGAACTCAGTTTTCATCCTTTTTTTTTTTTTTTTTTGGGGAGGAAGATTGTCCCTGAGCTAACATCCGTGGGAATCTTCCTCTATTTTTTTGTACATGGGACGCTGCCACAGCATGGCCTGATGAGCAGTGTGTAGGTCCACGTCCAGGATCCGAACCCGCGGACCCCAGGCCTCCGAAGCAGAGCGCACAAACTTAATCACTACGCCACTGGGCTAGCCCCACAGTTTTCATTCTTAAAGATTAAATGCAATATTCTGGGTTTAGTTAACAAGATTAATAAGAATTCTTATTAACAGGCAAATAAATGCTTCTAAAAAGCGTACTGATACTAGGACTTTAAAATATTGAAAAAATAAAAAACCACTCCAACCTCTTATTTCTTATGTACAGAAATTCAGGACTTATAGCTGTTGTTAAAACTGTAACCAATCAAACCCTAGTTCAGATTCCTGGCTCTTGGGAGCACATTCAATGAGCATTCTTTTCTCAGTTACACAGGAGACTTATTCAAATGTCCCCAGCTGACAGGCAGAAATCCCATTATTTTTCCTTTCGGCATCTCGCAAACCACCCCCATCCTTCATTCCTAGTCTCCAATACCTATGCAGGCACTTATCTCACACCTGATGGCTGCAACCTTCCAGGCTGAGACTCCAGACTTCCCTCCCTGCGATGCATTATACACACAGAACACATTTGTCATCAGCTAAAAACCTTCAGAGGCTTCAAGGACAAGATCAAACTCTTACTGGGTTTTTCTTACCTGGCTCCAACTCGACCTTATTTTCCACTATGTCACAGTCTATAACTTTATTCTAGCATTCCTATCTCAAACACAACAAGCACAAACCCCCTCCCACCCCTCCCTTCTCTTCTCCTAGCCCTGTCCTATTCATCTCAGAAGGTCTAGTTTTTCCATACAGCTTTCTCTGACTTCAGCTCTTACCAATCTCTTCCCTTCCTAAACTACTCTGGCAGTTACAGTGTGTAACACAACCTTAGCATTCCATTAAATACCAGTTCACTACTAAGTACTAAGAGTTTGTGATCTTGGACAAATCATTTAATTCTATGGGCCACCATTTCCTCATCTGTAAAACAATAAAAGTCTAAATTCAGAGATTTTAAGTCTTTTCCCGTTCTAAAAATCCTCTAATTTTATATACTGCCATATACTGTTTCACATATTAATCTCACTTCTCTTATTTGATTTTAGAGTTCCTAAAGGGAGAAAGTACATCTTGTATTTCTTCCCCAACTCTCAAAGCAACTTACTGCAGGATGTGGCTCAAGAAGATGCTCAGTAAATGTGACACTGAAATAGGGTCATCAGCACTGAGACAGAAGAACGCTTCAAAGATCTGAGTGTGACCCCAAGACCTATTTCTAAGGCTGTTTAGGAAACTGGTAAAGGCAGTCACTGCCAGACAGAACAGAAGACGCCTAGATGACCCACTGCTGGTTTTCTTCTAGAGTGGAAGGTCTGCCTTGATAGAAAACAAGAAGCTGGCTCTAGAAAGGAATGAGCACAGGTTTGAGAGCTCAAAATGGTTTCTTAATTCCTATGCAGGCTTATGTGAAGTACATGTACATAAACCCTAAAGGGTACATGTAACTTTTAGGTAAGCTCAGACACTTTACGTGCTCTAGGGAGGAGTATTCAGGAGCCTTGTTCAGTGGCGAACCCCGGCCCTGCAACAGGGGGGAATCTAGGTTGATTTCAGCCACACAAGGCCTGAAACTTGCCTTAGAAGAGCAATTCCTTCCATTTCTACGCCCCAGTGCCCTCCGGTCCCCAAAGAAAAACACAAGCTTTTGTAAGAGAGAAAGTAACAAAGGCAGATATATTGATGCATTCAGCTCTATTTTAGGCTTCCAGTAAAATGTTTTTACTTTTCTCTCTTCTCAGGGCAGTACAAGTCAATGTGTAGATTGAAAGTAAGGAAGTGGTCTGCTGGAAGACAGAAGTCAACGTTAACCAAAAGTTAATCAGGAACTCCAAGACACTGAGAGGATGTAATCTTTCTGAACTCTAGTTAGAGGCAGAGGGCTAAGCCCCTTTCTATTTCATTACCTTCAAATAAAATGTATTCGATACCCACAGGCACATGCCTCCTTTATTAAGAGAGGGCAAATATATTCCTATTTCAATCAAGTTAAACTGGTCAATGCTATTTCAGCCACTTCTAAACATGTTTTGGCTCATAACTAATATCCTAAAGAGTTACCAAATCAAAGCCACTCAAATGAAGCCAGTTACTCCTTGAATAATCAAATAAAGAAAACACTGCTTTTTTCACTAACAGCTCTTAAGACAAAGCAATGTCCCTCCTCTTCACTCAGCTGTTTCACAGAATTATGAGACAAAGGGCAACTACTGTATCGTCACTTTTTTTTTGGAGTAAAGCCACAAGATTACTAACAAATAGCTAATGGCCACCATTCAAAAGTAATAATGGCATTATGACTTCATATGCCAGTTATCTACCAAATTGGAAAGAACCAAATATATATATTTTCCCTCTTCCCAGAAAAAATTTGAAAGTCAATGTGAGCACTCTGATTCACTCTCTCTCCCATCATAAAAACTTCTGGGGGAATGTTAAACAGTATCACCTTCTCTAATGCTGTAACGATGGGAGAGAAGCGTTTTACACCTGTTCAAGAGTTTACCAATTTAAGTTGGAAAACTTATAAAATGTTTATGGTCTACATCAAGGACAAACATCAATGATAGTAACCAGGGAAAGTTCTCTAAAAATTCTTAAAAACAGACCTCAAGTCCCTAGTTTTGTTTCAATTTGTTGCTTTAGTGCTAACTATGCAACGAGATAGACTTAAGAGAAAAATATGAACTATCAGGCTTCCAGGTTCAAGTTTCTAGGGTAAGCTTAACGGAGAAATCTAAGTTTGTGTTTAAAAAAACAAACATGGCCCCCAAAGGTTTTTGTGCAGGCTACAAATGTGCGTACTTGAGTAGCCAATCTTATTATGACATCACGAGCAGGTTATCTGCTGAAAACAGTAATCATCTATGAAAACATTATATTACCTCCTATGTACACCAATGATACGAAGTAATTCAGTAGTCTAAGTTATGTTTACTCTGATTTCTACCTCTTTAAGAAAACAGAAACAGAAGATGTATGTCACTCTAAAATCTGTAGCTGGTTCTGTCTGCTTTCTGACAATTTAGTGCTGACTTTGAGAATACCCTCAAAAAGCCTGGTGTCACAAAAACAGCTTTGAAAAGAACACACACACAGTTTCCCTCTCCTTAAAGGGCTCTTCAATATCATCTTCTATGAAGTACAACTTATATGTCTAACATTTAGAAACCACTGCGCAGATAACTTCAGAGTTGAACTCTATGCCTTGGGCAATGAGAGCAAAATAGTAACTATCCACAGGTCTGCACAACTTAAAAAAAACAATCACTAGTCCTTGTCTAAAACCGTATTTCCACATTTCCACTTTCCTCCTCTTTGTAAAATTCTAATAGTTTCATTCAGGGATAGTAAACAAATGGGTGGCAAATTCCAACAATCAGACTAAGGCTTAAAGGAAAAAAATGTCAAAACTTGCGAGCGAGTGAATACGCAAACATTACACTTCAGGTTTTCCTCATTTGGAGTTGACACACTATTCGATAACACCCACCCTTGTAAAAATAAATTACATATCCCAAAGGGCAAGCTGCTCTAGTCAATTGGGTAAACAACATAATTAACATGTGCCAGTTGGAAAGAGAATCCTCATGTAAATAGTGGGGCTCAGAAAGAGCTGCAAACTGTAAAGAAGCTTATTTTTAAACTGTCAGCAGGTTTCTTTTGTGCAATTAGAGTCTAATATGGGGTAATTGCTCCACAAGTTTCTTTTAAGAAAATCGAAATCTGACTTGTACAACAGCACGTTAAACTTTACTATTTAGAACTCCATTAGCTTTTTCATAAAGAAAAAAATACACTAAGGTTCTTTAACGAGTTTTGGGATATACTTCTAACCACCTCTCTAAACTAGAAATTAATTTCTAACCGACTAGGATCATATTCCAGAATGCAAAAATCTTTTAACTATGTAAAATAAGACTGAGTGCTTTTACATAAATACTTCAAGTTTAGGTCTTTTAAAAATACTCTAAATTTTAATAAAACTCTACAAGGTAAATCAATCTACTCATATACTTCCTTACTATAATCATATCGCTTTGACTTTACTTGCATTACCAATATCAACAAGCAAAGAGAAATACTTGAGGCATTCACACAAAGGCAGTTAAAGACCATACATTACACCAACCCTCTTAAGTCATATTTAATATTCTACTCAGCATCTATCTCAGCTATCCAAATCACACACGACGGTAAATGTTAAAAGTGGGCAATGAAAAAAGAGCGAGCCCGGCTTCTTTACATAGTATCAGGGCAAAAGAAGGTATGTGGGTACAAGCAGAGGCCATCTCAGCATTTGCTTGGCATCAACACTTACCTTGAGGATGTCCCCCCTTTTGAAGCTCAGCTCGTCGTCTGCAGTAGCTTTGAAGTCATATTTGGCGATGGCTTCCATTCTGAGCGCTGCTCAGTGCTCAGCAGGCTGAAGCAGGGGGGAAGGGAGTCTTCCCTGCTGAAGCAACCCAGCACTCTGGGCTCAGCCTCGTCTCTCTTTTGGGACTCGCTCCTGCACTCCGGGACACACAATGCCACCCTGGATCAGAAGAGGGATGGGATGATTGAGAGAAGTGGCCAGGATCGAAGGCAGCCCCGCCCTGCCAATCGGCCTGCTGTCCCAGCCCCCACGCCCCCTGGCTCAGCCTGGTTCAGCCCTCCTCCCTCCCTTCCAGGCAAGAGTCCTGATCTCCTTCTTCCTCTTTTCAGCCTCAGCCCCCAGGCGACTGACAGGCCCGCTGGCCAATGGCAGCAGCTGCTTGAGCTGTTCCAGAACACACTTCCTCTTCCTTCCCGCTGGGTGTGTGCAGTGTGCAGAAACCGGCTGGAGTCCCGTTCAGTCTCCGCCTTTCCTCCCTCACCCCTTACACTGTTCTCTGGGCATGAAATGCAGACCACTGAAAGAAAGGCCTCACCCTGGGGATGGCACCCTACTTTTCTCAGTTAAATAGGCCTATCTCCCTCCTATCTCCCTGCCAACGTTTCTGGTTTTCTGAAAATGTTGGGTCCCCTATCCAATCAAAAGCAAGCAATGTGGGCTTTGGTCCTGAGCTGCTTTAACTGTTCTCAGAAACTAAACCTTGGTCTGCTCCTAGGAAAGCGGGGGCAAGTGAACCTAGGAACTACTTTTTTATTCTATTTGCTACTCTGAGCACAGGCAGCTCTCTCTCTCTACCACTTCCCAACTGTGATCAGCAAGCTCAGGTAACTAGAGAAAGGAGATCCAGCTCAGAGCCTTTTGCTGGTGGAGACCTGCTCTTGCATAAGAACCCTCAAGACTCTGGGGTCCCCAACAGTCCTTGAAATAGATGTCCAAAGTTCAGCATTCCAGAAGTAGCCCTCACATTATTTCTAACTAGCCTGAGGAGCAGAGCTGAAGTCCTAATCTACATGTGAAACAAATCCCTTTTTCAGAATCTGAGCAGCCTGGTATCTTGTCTGGGGAAAACAAGTGCAACGAGATGGTGCCAGAAAGTCAAACAGAAGTCTCTCACACAATTACCCTGAGAACAGCTACTTTTGTCAGAGCCAGAGGAGTACTAAACTGATCCAAACGGCATTTTGCAGGTAAAGATTCTGTAATAACCCTCAGGTAGTATACCAGGTGATGGTGAACTGTGGGCAGTACAATCACTGTGGTAGCAGAGTCTCCAGCCATGAATATGGGACACAACCTAGACTTTTGCATAACTAAAGGAAAATAAGGCCCCAATCTTGTTGGATCAGTCACCATTTTCATACAGGCTAAATAAAAGCAGAAAACAACACTGACACTGGCAGAATGGGGACAGATTATTTATAGTGACATCCTTCTTGGATAATTACCCCCTAGCAGAGAACTCATTTGAGGGGCACCAGTGATTATTACTCTTTTGTTCTAAAGTGAACAATTCAGGCATTAATCAAGCATAGCTGCAAAACAGACACAGCAGTAAACCAGCTGGGAATATTAAGATTAGAGGGAAATAAGTATTACCTAGGAGCAAAGAAATCACCTGGTAATAACAAGTCCTTCAGTCAAATTCTGAAAGCCAAACATTTTGCTGCAGGTCAACTAATAAACCAAACCAATGTTTATTCTATCAGGGCATACCGAGGATATCCTACGTGGCACTGGTTCTAAGAGAGGAAAGTAAAGAAAGAGTTCTAGCAAATATAAAAAAATATGAAGATCAGTCTCAGAGTATTTATTTTTGTGTGTCCTTAAACACTTTTTACTTACACTCTCTGCAGTTACTTTATTTTTTATCAAACTAATCCATGTACATAACTTTAAAAGACAGAGTATTAAAAGGCTTATGAAAAAGAGCAGTTCCCTATTCCAACACTCACAAGCAATCACCCTCTATTTTGTTGTTAGCTTTCTCCTTGTATTTACTTTCAATATTTCTAAGTAATATGCTTCTGCTGTTTCTTAATTTATTCCAGCCATTATCTATCACCTGAAAGATGAGGACCTAGCTGTTCCACCCCTGCCAATTTCCCCTTGCCCCATCCCAGTCATAACACATATTCATTCCAGTTTAAACAGCAGTATTACATTAGAAATATTGTTCACTGGTGATCTATATAACGTATTACAACCAACCTTCCTTTCTAGTACAATCCTTCAATTTTTCCCGGCATTAATAACTGCTTTTCTTTTTCTGCCTACTTTCTAATGTGTGTACCTATTTTTAATTTTTTACAAACGCTGCAAAAGCTCAGCTACATGCCTATCAGTATTTTCCATACCCTGACCCGACCATTTACTTTAACTGGTCTCCAGGTCTGATTGTTGGGACTACGTATCAATGATGGGAAGCTGAAGAATTGAGCAGATTTTAAAAAATAAGGAGCTTCATTTTTGAGAAATGGAAATCAGACAGAAACCCAAAGCACTGTCACGGTCAAGGTACTATGTAGTAAGAGGGCATAAACTTCCATGTCTGCTCAGGATTTCAGACAACCGCAGTGTAACGGAACAGCCATAGCATAAAAACCAAGACAGTTTTCAACACTCGTTTTCCTGCTGTTACTCATCTACCACAGGTTTCCTAGAAAAAGCTTTAACAGATCAACACTCTTGAAAACTGTGTTTCAAGTAACTATTGCTCTGTGAGATATCGTTTGACAAAAATGAAAACCAAGCACAGTCAATACTTCTGTGGTTGAGCCAAATAAAAACTAGCACCTCACAGAGAAAACCTGAAGAGGTCAGCTTATTAGGCTCTCCACAGAAAAGAGCACACAAGCTAAAGAATTCAAAAGGGTGTGTTTCATTAAAGACAAAAAAATTCTATCACATACACAACACTAATTACTAAAAGGAAGAAATCTGACACTGGACACAATGTATAATGATTTTAACAGAGTAGACGCTGCTGTTCATTTCCCAAGAAAATGGGTTGGAAGTACACTTAACACTGAAGCCTAATGAGAACAGGTCTAAACTGTTACCAGCACATACCTCTGCTGCCAATCACAAGCAGTGAATTTTAAGAAGGCAAGTGCAACTTGAATTGTTCATTTCAAGCAATATGCACTGTATCCTAAAATGCAGTCTCCTACAGGTATTTGTAGGATTTTATTTTCTTTCTTCCACTTAACTCTCTTCTTCCCAAAATTCACAGAAACTAAAATACACAACACTTACTGGGCCAGCATAGCTTAGAGTTAAGTCTGCACGGCCCCTAAAGGCAAGCTGACCCCCATTCAAGTAATAACCCTGACACTTACCAGCTATAACTGTGGGCAAGCCTCTTAAACAAGCCCCAGTTTTCTTGTCTGTAAAATGGGGATAATATCACCTACTTTATAAGATTCACTGAACATTAAATTAGGTAATATAGATAACATACGTGAAGTGCTTTTGGACAGAGCCCAACATTAAGTCACTCAAAATAAATTAAAATGTGACTGTATTTAAAACATATGATAAGATGGTCGACTTCACTACTAAAAACTGCAAATTAAAACAGTGAGATTTCCTTCACCTACTAATTGGCAAAATTTTTTACAGATTTATAATATCCAGTCTCTGCAATAGTCTGAGTAAACAGACTCTCAGACTCTTTATCCAGTGTTCATCCATATAACACTGTGAGCAGTTCCTATATGCCTGACAATGTGCTTGGCGCTGGATTATAATAAAACCATTACGGAGCCTACACTCTAGCAGGGAATTAATTAGTTCAATCTTTTTGGAGAGTAATTTTGTAGTACCTATTGACACTTTAAAATACATACCCTTGAATAAGCAATTCCACTTCCCAAATTTATCTCACTGAAAAAGTGACAGAAATACCATGTGCAAAATACATATACACCTGATCCATATCCATGAGCATTATCTATGGAATACCTTTCTGTATAAGTACCAAAATATATTATCAAGTTAAAAAAACTGCAGAAAAATTACAGTTTATCCCATTTCTGTAAAGCAAAATAATATATACTGGTGTGTGCTAAAGAAAAAAATCAAAAGGTTAACTAACAATGGTTATCTCTGGGAGCGAGATTACAGAATATTTTTATTTTCTGCACTATACACCACAATTATGTTTTCATTGTTTTTACTATAAGCATGTATTACTTTTGTAGTTAGAAAAAACAAAAACCAAAATCTGATGCTCTGGAGTTAGACCTGGATTCAACTGCCACTTTACCATTTACTAACTGGGTGGGTGACAATGGAGAAATAATTTCTATTCTCTAATCCCTAGTATCCCTTAGCTGACAAATGAGAATAACAACAGCATCTACCCTATAAGGTCATTTTGATGAATAAAAGAGATACCACCTATAAAGGCCTTAGCAGAGTCTCTGGCATAAAGTGCTAAGAGGTGTTAACTAGCATCACCAGTCCCTTTTCAAACACTGGTCCACATGTTCTCATAGTAAATACAGAACTTCCATCTACATACAGACTCAGAAGAAATCTATGGTAGGCAAATTAACAGACCTATTAAGCATAAACTTTAAAATTAAATTGCTCCATATCACAGTCCTAACAATGCTCAAATATCTATACATATAAAAACTAATCACATCTACAGTCAATTATTCTCTTAGCTTTTAAATATTTACTCTGTACATACAGAAAGTGTAATTAAAGTTGAGTAATTTAAAGCCGCACTCCAGCCTCATTTTACAGCTGCATTCTGTAACAGCAGTTTTGGTCCTTGGACCAGCTGCATCAAAAGCACCCAATTCAGAGACTCATTCACTGCGAGATGCCTTCTGGAGTTCTGCAACGTAGTGGCCTTAGGCCCAGACCCTAATTTTAAATAAGATTCACAGGTAATTCTTATGCATGCTAAATTTTAAGAATCACTACTGTACCATAAGGGTACCTTAACCAGATTTTAAACTTTGCATTCCAGATAATGCACTACAATGTCTTTGCATAAAATGAAAATAATGCATATTCACTTGGCACAACTGGGAAAAAACGAACTTTGACACATAAAACCACGACTCTCAACGGCCATTCAGTAGTCCCAGAAAGTTCTTCTTCTTCTTCTTTTTTTTGAGGAAGATTGGCCCTGCGCTAACATTTGTTGCCAATCCTCCATTTTTTTCTTTTTTTTCCCTCCCCAAAGCCCCAGTACGTAGTTCTGTATCACAGTTGTAGATGTGTAGCTCTTCTATAGGGGCCCCGCCTCAGCACGGCTTGATGAGTGATGAGCAGGTCTGTGCCCAGGATCTGAACCCGCCAACCCTGGGCCGGCAAAGCGGAACGTGCGAACTTAACCGCTACGCCACCAGGCTGGGCCCTGGAAAGTTCTTCTGAATTATGCAAGTAACTATTAATTTCTCTCAGGAGAGCATAGTGGGTCTCTATTCTGTATTACTTCATTTCTTCAAAGTCCTTTACTCTTCTGCTCTAGCTAACAATTAGAACTGTTGCTGCACAACATGCAACATGATAACAGGAATTACTGAGAAAAATCTCTAAGTACCATCAACTAGTAGTATTTAAAACCTAGTAATCCCTCAAACCTGAATAGACAAGCTGAGCAAGTAAACTGCCTCAAGTATTTAAATGCTTGCTTTTAGTATCAAAGAAAGCCGATTACAAGAATTAACTCCTTTTTTTTGTTTTAGGATTCGGAAAATTCTGAACAAGAAAAGGGGCAACAAAACAAATATTTTATTATTTGTTAATTCTTTATGTCAAAAAAATCTGACAACCATAACAAAGAAGGCTGATTATAACAGATGTAGGAAAAGATGTCTGATTTAAAAAAAGCCTAGTAGGGCCGGCCCCGTGGCTTGGCGGTTAAGTGCGCGCGCTCCCCTACTGGCGGCCCGGGTTTGGATCCCGGGCGCACACCGACGCACGGCTTCTCCGGCCATGCTGAGGCCGCGCCCCACATACAGCAACTAGAAGGATGTGCAACTACGACATACGACCATCTACTGGGGCTTTGTGTGTGTGGGGGGGGGGGATTGGCAATAGATGTTAGCTCAGAGCCAGTCTTCCTCTGCTAAAAGAGGAGGATTGGCACAGATGTTACCTCAGGGCTGATGTTTCTCACCAAAAAAAAAAAAAGAATAACCCTTATCTTTAAAAAATAAATAAATAAAATATAAATAAATAAAGCCTAGTAAAAAATAATTAGTACTATTACCATAGGCAAGCTTTAATTTATTAATGGTCTAAATAAATTCTATTCCCTTAAATGTTTCATGTTATCTTAACTCTATTGTAATATAGGTCTGTGATTGGTTTTCATTTTTTAACGTTAACCACCCCCACTAAAAGCCAAAAAGAAGTCACACAAGCCCCCAACTGACCCAATCTTCCTTACTAACATAAAAGTGATATAGAAAGAAAAGCATAAGCAGGCACAAAAGCATGATCTTAAAGTGAAGAAAAACTAAAACACAAATAACACAAGCAAGCTGCACTTGTGACCTAGTGGCAGTATTGATTACTTACGGATGAATTCAATCCTTTGAGCCTCCCAGTTCCCAGGGGGAGAACTTAAGTCTCGCATGGCTCTCTAGCAACCCTTCTGGCTGACTGAAGGAACACAGTGGACGCTTAAAAATAAAGGATAAAGCAGGAAAGAGGGTATCTTCCCGGGACAGAAAACGGAATCTAATTGAGGGAGAAAACGAACTGCGCCAAAGAGCAGAAACCTTGAAAAATTATGCCAGAAAGGGGACAATAAGGAGGAAGGGGAAGTAGATTAGAAAAAAGCTGGGGGAGGGGGCAAATGACTTGCATTATACCAATAAGCATTTAGTGTCCGCAGTAGAACGGAGAGAACTAGATAGAAAGAAAAGGCAACAACTGGAGAAGTACTAAGTGAAAAGACGGACAAAACAGACATGCTAAACAGACTAATGCCAATTTCTCTCACTGTGTCTTTTCGACTGTTTTCTGAGTCAGCTACCAAAAAACAGACCTCGAGTGCACTTCAGCTCCTCTGCAAACTGTCCTTTTATAGCATCTGAAGACAACCTGGAATAACTAGCTGTAACTCATATGGCTTACAATCATATATATGGAGAGCGCTGCAAACGAAAAAAAACCCGTGCTTCTCTCTCCTCTCTCACTAAACTCTTTCCTCGGAGCATTTCAACCAAGTGCTGCTTATTTTTCTTGACAAATATTTTTCAGCGAGTAGTTCAAAAGGAGCGACAGAAGTAAAGGCATCGCGAATGGCTCCAGTAGCAAACGTTCTAACTCACTGTATTAACAGGGTTGGTGGGTGTCTTCCCAAAATTCGGCCCAGACACCAGGAGATGGTGACGTGGTGGCCGTGGAGGTCGAAGGAGCATCAAGCAACACACTTGCAGCCCGCCGCGAATCCCCCGCCTCCCGGGCCGAGTCAGACTGACTCACAGAATGAGTACCCCGTGCTCTCGGGCTTCTCCCGGGCCCGTTCTGCGCAAATCCTCATGAAAAAGCCGCGGAATTTAACTAGGAGCCCCCGGCCTCTTGCCCCGGAGTCCGGGGCTCTGCCTCCAGCCAAAGGCCGGGAGAGGACAGTCCCCAGGAAGGAAGCGCCCCAAAAGGGGAAACGTGGAGCCCGGAGCCCCGGGGATTCCGCTCCCCGCCCCGGCCTCGCCACCCCGAACCCCAGGCACGGCGGCCTCGGCAGGCTGGGCCCAGTCCCCCCGGGCCGACTCCCGCCGCGGAGCGGGGAGGAAAAGGCACCGGAGCAGCGCCGACGCCGCCGTCCGCACTCACCGTGGCGCAGCTGCTCTGCTCCGCACCGGCTGGCCCTTCCGCAGCGGTGCGAGCGGCTGCCGACCCCACTACTGCTCCCCGAGGGCAGCGCCTGTTCCCGCCGCCGTCACCGCCACAGCCGTCGTCACAGCCACTGCTGCTACCGCCGCCGCCGCCTCCCGGTAGCCGAAACAGGACAGTCTCCCCGCTTCCGCTCCTCGTCAGGGTCTCGCGAGAACTTCCCCGCGCGGCCCCGCCCCGCCCCGCCCCCACGAGACTTCCCCCGGCGGAAAAGGCCTAGAGCGCAAGCGCTCCTCCTCGGCCGGGCCCCCGCAGGTAGAGACTATCTAGGTGCCACGGCGCATGCGCCAGACCGCCCCGCAGCAGGTGGCACCGGCATGGCTCCGCCCCCTGGGTCGCTGCAACCCGGTCGGTGCCGGAGCAAATAAATTACAGCTCAGCCCAGAAGTAACTGTTATGCACGTACTAATCACTCACTTCCCTTTCCCTTCCGCCAAACCAAGGCAATTTAGGGGAGGAGAGAGGGGAGTCTCCAGCACGAAGCACTCCAAATAGAAGACTAGGTCTTGAAATATTTGAGAATCCTGTCCAAACTCTGCAGTGTTAGATGAGTTAACAGATTCGTTCCCTCGTTGATTTAATCAAGTGTCGAATGCATGCTAAGCACTGAGCAAGGTATAGCAGGTACAACGACGAACAGAAATCCTGGCCCTCAAGGAATTCACCGTCTAGAAAATTGGCAGAAATGTAAACAACGCCATAAGTACTGTTAGAATTACTTGGGGAATGCTCAAGAAGCTAAAAGGAATGCTAAGGAAGCTAAAAGGCGGGGAGAGGGGTCGCCACTCTGCCCATCTCAGAAAAGCCTTCCCAGAGAAGGTGATGTGGTAATGTCTGAGCCGAGTCTTGGAGGATGAGTAGGAGTTCGCCAGACAGAGAAGGCGGGGTAAGGGCATTCCAGGCGAAGGGAACGGCACGCAGGTACAAAGGAAGGGAGGCGTGAGAGAGAATCGTGTTCTGTACAATGCTAAGTAGTTCGATTCCTGTACTAGGCGGGGTGAGTACGGGGGAGTGGCAGAAGATGAGGCTTGGAGAAGTAACTTTTATTTTTCGGTTCCAAAATCTCTTTCCAATTGAAGGAGAGAACAAAATGCATCTAATGGTAATGTGCTCTCTGGAAGCCAACAAAATAGTCAGGGAGATGAGGATAACCAAACACCTGATTCTATAGAGAAAACAAGCCCATTGAAAAAGGAAAATTAATTGTTCTTTCACCAAAGATTTATTGAGCATCAACTGCACTCGAGGCGCTATGCAGGATAACAGATGAACACGACAAAGCCTCAGCTTTCAGCAGTTTGTAATCTAGAGCAGAGTTGCCTAGTCTGCAAGGCAAAACAGTTGGCCCTAGTGCCATTGAACTATATATAGGACTGCAGAGGAGGGAGCCAGTTACTTGGTGCTCAGGTAATCAGGGAGAACTTGGTGTTTGAACTGCAACGTGAAAGCAGAGAGGAAAGAGTGACGGAATCAGCCAATATTTCAGATTGGAGAGAATTTAGGATTTAGGGGGAGGAGTAATGAGAGACAAGGCCAAGATGTATGGCTTAAGTTTCATTTTCAAGTGATATGAAACCTCTGAAGATTTCTGAGCAGTAGATGTCTGATATGAGGTGAAAATAACAAGAGGACCAATCTGTTTACCACCTGATGTGTACTAAAGTCATAGTGTTTCTACAGGGTGGATAATGTCCCCATTTTACAGACTCAGAAACTGAGGCTTAGAGTGGTTAGTAACTTACCCAAGGAAACCCAAATATAGTAGACTTGAGATTTAAAGCTAGGCCTGTCTTGTTCTAAAACCCATTTTTTCCCCCACTATGATACTTTATTCTAGAATGGTAGCCAGATTAAAAAAAAAAGAAAGAAATGAAAGGGAAGACTTAGCTGCTGAGCAGAGAGGAGGAGGAAATGAAGGAAGAATTGCAGCTCCCTGCTTCAAGTGGGGAGAACAACAGAGAAATTTGCCAGTCAAGAGGAGCAGCTGACTGGGCGGGGGAGAGGGAGGTGATGAGGTACAGGGAAGAGGCAGGTAAGGATGATGCCCCAGTTTTGGAAATGTAGAGTTCATTGTTTCAGGAGACATGCAGGTGGAAATATCCAGTGTGCTGTTGAAAATCCCAATGCCTTCATTAGTCCTCTTCACAACATTAACTGGGCGTCTACTCTGTAGATGGCAGGATAACGCATCACAGAGCTTGCAGCCTAAAGGACACGACATACCTTCGAGAGTATGACACTCGCAGTGATGGCAGCTTTGGGAGCATATAGCAGGGGACCTGACCCAGTCTGGTTCAGGGAAGGCTGAGGAGAGAGGTTTAAGCTGAGACCCTGGTTAGCCTGAGAGGAAAAGAGTTCTCCGGAGAGAGTACAGCATGTGCACAGGCCATAAAGTAAGAGAGAACTCAAGGAAGCCATAAACTAGGGTCTTGATTCTATGGGATACTGAAGCAGGGCTGGGGAGGTGGGGGCGGGGGTAGGGGGAGAATGACACACAGTCAGATTTTCATCTTCAAAATAGGTATCACTCTGGCTGCAGAGTGGAAAATCAGTTGGAACTAAGATATTTATCATCTACAAAATAAGATCTCAAGTCCTTTGCAAGATCCTTATGGATCTGGCCCTTGCCTGCCAACCCCACCCTCTCAGTCTCCAGCCAACACACTCCACCAATACCAAACCACTGTGGTTTCCAGAAGGTGCCATGATCTTTTGAGTGCCCGTATCTTTGCACATGCAGTTTCCTCTGCTCAGTTGGCCTTCTTCCCTTTCTTTAGGCCCCCAAGTCAGTTTTAGGGTTTCTTCCTCAAAATTTCCACTGTACCTCCAATCTCATTGCAGCATTATCATTTGTGTGTGTTTTTGTGTCCCCCCACCCCCACCCCAATGCTCTACAAGCTCCCAGACAAACAGGACCACGCCTTTTTACATTTGTATTCCCAGCTCCCAGCACAGTGCATGGAGTGAATAAATGGATGGATGGATGAATAAATAAGAGGTTCACTAGAGAGGAAGATGTGGCTGCTTTTCTGTGCAATGTGATATTTAAAGCTAAGGAAGTGGGTGAGATCTCAGAAGAGACTAGATGCCTAGAGAAAAGGAAAAAAAAATGCACTTCCTTTTAAAATGCAGCATTGATAAAACAGACTCTGAGTATGTCTGTGTAAAAATATATGCATATGGACTAGATTTGGAAGGGAACATTTAAGAGTAAAAATAATTGTGTTGAAATGAAGCAATTGTGGGTGACAAAAAAAATTCAACATTTGTTACATTGTCTTTTCAATAAAAAATTCTTTTCTACAGACACAGACTCAGAAACTTAAAAGAACGCTGCCCAAGATCATTCCACGCAGAGGAAAAAAACACACTAGAGGCAGTAGTGTTTTGAATGTATGTGTGATTAGTGTTAAATAGTGAAAAGAAATTGGAATGAGGCAAATTGTGAAGTAAAAGTCACACTCAGGTGTGAAAACCTGCTGTAACTGTAGCAAAACTTGCTGATTACAACCTGGCCACATCAGTCACTTCAGAATGCAAAAATTAATGACAAAAAAAAAAAATCCATCTTTTCGGTTGGGGTTTGCAGTTATTTTTAGTCGTCGGAAAGAGTTTCTTGCTTTGCCTTCTGTGAGTTGTGATGCTGCCACCTGCCGTTAAGAACTGGACATTGCCTGGCATTTACTGAACCTTGAAAGTCCCTAGGAAACTGGCCTGACAGTTAACCCCCTCCGGTAGGAGCAGCCTCCAGACCATCTCAGGTGCATCCTCTGAGCCCACATTTCTGAGCTTCTCTTTAGTGGGAAAATATCAGACAGCCAGTGACAACTTAAACTTGGTCATTGAAATTCTCCCACCAGCTCTAAGTTTTCATCTTAGAATTTCCTTTGCTCAAGTTGTAAGTCAAAGCTGCATACACCTCTCAGGCCTCGAGGGTGGCCTCTGACGCTGAGCCTACTAAGGGGACCCCAAGTCTTGTGACTTCGCTTCCTCCACCTCCTGACTCTATTTCCATCATTTGACGTGGTCCATGACACCATCCTTCCTGGAGGGATGCTCTGGCCTGCTTACTTATCATCCTGCCCTCTTCCAAGTCAATATCTACATTGCGGCTGGAGTGGGCTTTCTTTTTTTTCTTTTTTTTTTTGCGAGGAAGATCAGCCCTGAGCTAACATCCATGCCAATCCTCCTCTTTTTGCTGAGGAAGGCCGGCTGTGAGCTAACATCTATTGCCAATCCTCTTCCTTTTTTTCCCTTTTTCTCCCCAAAGCCCCGGTAGATAGTTGTATGTCATAGTTGCACATCCTTCTAGTTGCTGTATGTGGGACCCGGCCTCAGCATGGCCGGAGAAGCGGTGTGTCGGTGCGCGCGCCCGGGATCCCAACCCGGGCCACCAGTAGCGGAGCGCCCACACGTAATCGCTAAGCCACGGGGCGGACAGGAGTGGGCTTTCTTAAATACAAATTGAATCAAGGGGTCACAGATAAGGTCCAAAGTCCTTAGCATGCTCCACATGGCCCTCCATGGCCAGCCGCTGCCAACAAGTCCAGCCTCAATGCTCAGCCACGTTCCTTTGAACTCTTGTCTCCACTCTTCTGAATGACTTGCAGTTTCCTAAATAACTACAATTCTCTCACCTCTGAGTTTTTGTACTTAATGCTCCTTTGGGCTGGAATGCCTTCTCTCCCTGCCTTCTCCATCGTCACCTGGCTCCTGTCTGTCCTCCAACTCTCAACTCAGGCATCACCTCCACCAGGAAGCCTCCCATGATTCTCTGGTCGTTCCAATGTGTTCTCAGGCACCCTCAGCAACTCCATCATCGCCGTTTTCGTAAGACATGTTGGCCATCTACTTACTGGTCCTTCTCCCCTTTAGACTATGAGTTCCTCAAGGGCAGGGACCACGTCTTGTCTTCCTTGGCTCCCCACATCTAGCCTAATGCCTAGCAAGAGTACACCCTGATAAATGTTTGGCAACCAAATGACAGGCTGGCTTAAGGCATGGCGGGAGGACAGAATGAGCATTAAAGAAAAGTAAATGGAAAAGTAACAGAGAGAAAGAGTAGATGAAAAAGGCTGAAAAGACAAATGGGGAAGGGAAAGAAGGAAAGAGAAAAGAGAAACGAAGAGGTATGTCTGATGGGGAGCACTAGAGCTCCCTTAGCTTCCTCGGTTATCACTAAGAGACATTAATGCCAAGGCGTCCTATCTTTTCCTAAAATACTGATCAGTCTCCATTTTTCTTCTGCATTAACAGTCATAGTAAAGGAACCAGCTACAATTTTGTAATTTCTTCTCTATTTCTTCTTTCTTTCCACACTCTCGTCCCTCACTCTTCTCTTTGGTCACTCCTCAAATTAGTTTGATCAAATATTACTTATTTATTCAACTAATTTTTATTGAACACTGTGTGCAAGGTTTGGAACTAGGGATAGGTAGAAAAATGAATTTTTAACAAGTCAGTGTCCCTAAGAAATTTATAAACTAACAGTGGTGATAAAGCCTGACTCTAAATAATGTGATATAGCATGACAAGTGCTCTAGGAGCACTGGGATTCAGTGTTAAAGGAGTCCAGAGGAGAGAGATAACTTGGGGATGGGGAGTCCAGGAAGGCTTCATGGAGGAGGTGGTCTGTGAGTTGTTTTGAAGAATAGCTAGCATTCCAGTAGGTAGAACTAAATGGAGGCCCCTCTAGACCAAACAGCAAGTTTTTATTTTTCTTTTTAATTTTTTAATGGAATCTTTTTTTTAATGAAGATTGGCCCTGAGCTAACATCTGTTGCCAATCTTCCTCTTTTTCTTTTTTCTCCCCAAAGCCCCAGCACGTAGTTGTATATCGTAGTTGTAGGTATTGCTAGTTCTTCTATGTGGGAATCTGAACCTGCGAACCCCAGGCCGCTGAAGCGGAACACGCAAACTCAACTGCTGTGCCACCGGGCTGGCCCCAAACACCAACTTTTTAAAATGGAGAAAAGGGCCAACAATTTTTCTCTACTGTAGCAGTTCTCACATTTTAATATACAAGAGAATCACCTGGGACCTGCTTAAAGTGCAAGCTCCAGTATCCTAGAGATATTCAACTCGCTAGGTTTGGGAAAGTCCCAGAAACACACATTTTCAATAAGCAGCTGCAGGTAATTCTTAGGCTGCTCATCTTCAGACCAGACTTGGGAAGACAATGCTTACTGCATCATTGAGTGGTGGGGATTCTGGGATCTTCCCAATGTGTCCTGTATTACAGGAATCAGAATGTGAATTGCTATGGGCAGGAGGGGACTTGGGGACTCATTCCTCAGGGCACTCCCCTGGGATCTTAAGCTGCTTGCACTTGAGAAATGCCAGTAAAGCCCGTTGGTGTGGTCAGCGTCTGGGTGGGTGGCATTTCTCAGCACCACAGTGTAAATAAATTAAAAAAATAAAAGCCCAGATAAGCAACTGGACTCTGGTCCTGACAGCTCTCTGTAGCAATGCCAGAGTCAGGTCAGAGGAGGCTGGCCCTTCTCTATTCCTTCTGTTTTGGTTTCCACATCTCTCTTTCATTAGAACACGTTCTGTTCATTAAGGAGATGAAGTCAGTTCCATTTTGGCCATGAGCTAAAATGCAAGTGATGTATTCAAAGGGTGGAAATTTCCCCACTTTTCCTACGTACCTACAAGAAAGAAGCATTAGCAATTCTAATACTATGAAGTTTCTCCAATATTGGTTTTATTATATTTTTCAAAAATAATAAAATATTCTACATGTGAGACTCTCCCTTTTCTTCTCCCTTAACATTTTCCATTTTTTAAAATTCATTTGAGGGCCGGCCCCGTGGCTTAGCAGTTAAGTGCGTGCGCTCCGCTGCTGGTGGCCCGGGTTCGGATCCCGGGCGCGCACCGACACACCGCTTCTCCGGCCATGCTGAGGCCGCGTCCCACATACAGCAACTAGAAGGATGTGCAGCTATGACATACAACTATCTACTGGGGCTTTGGGAGAAAAAATAAATAAATAAAATTGTAAAATTCATTTGAGCCTCTAATGTCCTTTTTGCTTTTTAATTTTTTTTACAAACTAAGTTTTAATTAGACAAGTATTACATGAACCCACTCTCTCATGAAAAATAAAAATAATATATTTAAGACTAGCTGACAAGTATTGACCACTAATTCAGGGCAAGGAAAAGTCTAAAGGTTTTATGCACATTGTCTCATTTAGTCCCCACAATAACGAAACATGGTAGATATTATGTCTATGCCCATTTTATGGATGGAGAAATTGTTTCCATAAGGAGGAGATAGTCAGCTGTGTCCAGTGTTACTAAAGAGAATGGGCAAGATGAAGACTGAGAGTCAACCACTGAATTTAGGAAGATGGAGATTGTTGGTGATATTGACAAGAGCAGTGTCAGTAGTGTGGTGAGGTGAGAGGCCGACTGGAGGGAGTAAAAGAAAGAACTGGGGAAAAAGAGAGAGAGTGGGAAGTAAGGAAATGCAGGCAGCAAGTACAGGCAACTGTTTTTTAGAGTTTTGCTGTAAAGCAGAGCAGAGCAAAGAGTAGGATTTGGAGGGCCGAGGAAGAGATTTTAAATGTGGGACCTACTAGGGCATCCTTGTGTGCTGAAGGAAATTATCTGGTAGAGAGGGAAAACTTTAGGATACAGGAGAGAGGAGGGAGTTGAGGAGTGAAGACCATGCAGTTCACCCATTTTCACGACAAGCAGGGCATTTGTGAGAATAGATAGAGGTCAATGGGTGGCAGTGGTAGCGAGAAGATGTGGTCTTTCTGTGTTGATGGTTTTTATTCTCTCAGTTAAATGAGTGGAGTCAACACCTGAGGTGGGGGAGGGGAGAAAGAGTGCAGGAGGTTTGTTTTGATCAGAAGGTATGAAGCTGAACTTTTGGACTGTGGGCATCAAATCGATTCAGGAAACATTGCAGGCGGTGCTAAGGTCCCACTCAGATTTGTGATTGTAGATTTACAAGAGGCCAGTCAGCCTGGTTGCATGTTTTTAACCAGTCAAATTCAGCTGCCTGGTTGCAGACACAGGGCAGGCGAAGAGTCTGGTTTAGCCAGGTTGAGGTTTTGCCAGGTGAATACCACCAAAGGAGGGAGGGCCCAGGGTGTTGAGGGTACGTGCAAGGCACCAGATGCGGTGATGGGTGTGGAATCTAAGCCAGGCAAAAAAGAAAGGGGGAGGGTGAGTGAGTGTTTGATGGGGACAGGGTTTCTGTTTGCGAAGATGAAAAAGTTCTGGAGAAGGATGGTGGTGATGGTTGCACAACCATGTAAAGGTACTTAACACGACTGAATTGTATACTTAGAAATGGTTAAAATGGTAAATTTTATGTTACGTATATTTAACCACAATGGGAAAAGAAAGAAAAGAAAGGGAAAAATAAGTGTGTGCATGTGTGTGTAAAAGCAGGAGGATGAATACATTAAGACTCCCCTGGAGCCAAAGCGTTGTTGGGGATGGGAAACCAGAGTAAAAGGAGCTGGGAAGACAGAAGATGGGACTTAGAGAACGGGATACTGGAAATCAAGATGCTGAGCTACAGCTGGCAGTAATAACAGGCTGTAGGGTCTGACTGTGGAAATAGGTAGCTGAGGGGGGATGGAGGAAAAGATGGTTAGAAATCAGGAGGGAGGCCAAGGGGCTGAAAGACAAGGGCCTGGATGGATTGTCTGTGTTGACGGTTCTCAATTCTGAATGCACGTTAGAATCTGCTAGGGGGCTATAAAAAATATGTTGCATATTTATAAACATTTAAATATCTTAAAATACGGAATATTTAAAATATTGAATAGTGGTTACCAGGGGCTGAGAGGAGGGAGGAATGGGGAGTTATTGTGCAATGGGTACAGAGTTTCAGTATGGGAAGATAAGAAAGTTCTAGAGATGGATGGCAGTGATGGTTGCACAACAATGGGAACGTACTTAATGCCATTGAATTGTACACTCTAAATTGTTAAAATGGTAGTTATGTACACATTACCACAATAAAAATTTTAAAAAATATATCAATACCTGGCCCCATCCCAGATAAATTAGAATTTCTGGGGTTGGGATCTAGACATGAGTATTTTAATAGACTGTGGAATTGCTGAATTAGCATGTTCTCTTTCACTCATTCATCCCAAAAACACATATCGAATGTGCATTTTGAGCTAGCCACTAGGGGTGCATTGGTGAATTTAAAAGGACAGGGTTCCTGCTCTCATGGATGGAGCTTACAATCCTGTGGGGAAAGGTAGACAACAAACCAGTAAACTAATAAATATTTAACTGCAATTTCAGAAGCCTGTTTCAACTAAATGAGCTTGGGCTGGGATAGTGAGCTGGAGATGGACAGAGAGCCTGTGGGGATGGACAGATTTGAGACCTTTACTGCAGGAAGAAACCACAGGTTGCAGTGATGGAGTGTGGGACACGTGGTTGCATGCTGCATGCTGATTGGAAGTGAGAGGTGAGTGAGAGCAAGAAAACAAAGGATGACTCCCAGGTTTCCTGCTCAAGGACAGGAGGACCGACCCAAGAGACACAGTGAAATAAAAACAGGATTTCAGGCAGGAGATGGTCCCAGTGCTAGCCTTTCTGCTAAGTGACTGTGTAATCTCTGATATGTGATATCACATGTTTGTGAGTTAATTTCGTCGTCTGGAAAAATGGGGATAATAACACGTCTCAAAACAGAGCTGTTGTGAAAAATGAAACAAAATAAGATAATGCATAGTAAAGTGCCGCAAAGTGTTTCTTTATCAGAACCTTTTAGACATTCACATCTCAGTCTTCCCTTTCCTCATCTTAACAATCCCATCATGGATCCATTCCTGTAGTAATTAAAAACTTATTGGGCCATATCTTTTAGCTGTTGTCTCTTGAGCATACATAATATTCCCAACCATCCAACGATCTCAAAACAGTTTGTAGATTATCACCATTATTCCTCCCATGAAGTCTTAAGGCCCCTCTAGAGAGGAAACATCCCACTGCCACCGTGTTGCCTGGCAGGCTGTACTCCTGGTAGACAAGTATCTCATTCCAATTCAGGACAATCACTGTCAAGGCTGGGAGGTTGGAAGCACGCAAACATATAGAGTGGTTTCATGCTTTACATGAAAACATACTTCACGGTTTTAATTAGCAAGTGGAATAACTTCAACTTGCTCATGTTGTCAACTTACTTGTCATCATCAACCACAGGGCAATTAGTGAGGGAAAGAATCAAGAGTCTTCTGTTGTGACAGAGTCCGACATTTCTAGGGGGCTTCTTACCCTGGCTGGAAATATGGGTAACTCTCAGTGGTTGCCAGTAGAGGTCACTCTAGACAGGCGAGAGCTTCCTCAGAGGTTGTGGAACTAACTGTAAAGGAATGCTGGTGTTTGGCTCCAAAATGGAATCGACCTCGCTGCCCAGACTCGCTGCTCCCTGAGTGCCAGGAAACGTCGTTTGCCAGGTCCCAGTGATGGAGCGTGGAGGAAATATCCAGTTGCACCCTATGCAATGGAAACCCTATTTCCCTGGAACCAAAAGAGAAATCAGGAACCAACAAGACTGCCCTCCCCTCTCACTCTCCCTAACCCCTAAATCTTTACCATGAGTTCCAGTTCTTTGTGGTAACCAAAGAACAGAAGTAATATTTTCCCATTTATTTAATAAACCCAAAAGCTTCATTTTCCCTGCCTTCTTGTGTGAAACATGTCTTCCATTTCTGCTAGACTATCCTTTTGGTTTTATGGCCCAAGGGCAGAGCGTTATGGAATTTATTTTCTCTTCTCAGACTTTTTCAGATTCAAATAATTCAGTGGCAAGGTTTCTGGTGTCCTCTCTTCTGGCAAGGATCCTCAATGTCTGAACATTTTGTCTTAGGAGCCTAAATGAAATAACATGTGTGGCGTGTTTAAGTCAGATCCTGGCCCTCAGTAAGCTCTTAAGAAATGTCAGCTGTTATTATTATTACTATTATTACGGCCTCTGGACCATGAAACTAAAATAATTGTTGATCAGGACTGAGAGGAACAAGATTGGTTGCAGGGATTCAGTGCCACCCCAAGGCCCCTCCCAAGGTGGCCGGACAACCTAAACCAGACTGTCACTGGGAACAACCCCTCTCTGAGCAGTTGGACCACGGACACCATTTACTGGCTGTGTTTTATAGGACAGCATAGCTAAGAGTTTTAATTGGCAACTAGAATAGTGTCGACTCCGTTACTCCTTTACCCTTCTTGTTATCAGCAATACAATTAGGAGGAGTACTAACTTGTGCTGAATACCGACTGTGTTTTAGGGCCCTGTGTGAGGCACTTGGCACCATTCATCTCATCTAACCGAGTTTCAGAGTCCTCTGCCATAATAACAGTAGGGTGTTGTGAGAAATAGTCGATAATGTAGATTTTCTTGCTTTCCTTAGGCTCATTTTATTTGAAAATGGGATAGTATTGCTTGTAAATCAATTCTAATGCCTTTTGCTTTTCCAATTCCCCCTCCTCCTCCTCCTTCTCCTTTTTTTTTTGTCTAGCTGAGTATTTTATGAGACTTTACCCAGTTACAAAACTGGGAAAGTTTACTAATGCCATCTCTGTTCTTCTGCTCTGAGCTCCAAAGAAATAAAACAACTTGCTTCAAAGTCTTGCCAGCAGCCTTTCTGGGGCTAGGAATCAACCTCATTCCTGAGTCTTTGGTTCTGCTCAAGAAATCAAATCTCCATCCTCTCCCAAATTAACATGAGCATTTGGGCTTTAGGAAAATTAAATCTGTATGAGCATCATCATGAGCTAAGATCAATATAAATACCAAGACTACCTAGAGACCAGAAGGGAGCATCATTACTCACTCATTCTGATATTTAGGGATGTCAGATGGGGAAAATCTTTTGCTTTATATAGCTGAGCTTATAGACACACAGGCTGAAGATGAATCAGGCAAGCAGCTCCGAAAGCTTGTAGGACGCAAAGGAAGTGAGAAACAGAGTAAAAGGTGCTGTGTCAGGGATCCCTCCTGATAGTCTGCAGAGGGAAAGGTCTTCACCAGCCTCTGGCCTGGTTTGGAGGCAGTGAAAGGAGAGCACACAGACCTGAACCACAGGAGTAACTGAGGGGTTAGAAACTGAATGTAAATGGAAGATGAAAAGACTTGGCTGGGCTTTCATTTTGTGTTAAAGGGAGAAAGGCTAATGAGTGTCTTCAAGCACGTGGAAGATGATTACCATTTTCCTTAATTACTGGATACCAGACAAATTCTAGCTTAGTGAATTCAGGTTAGATCCAAGTGGGAACTTTCTGATATAGAGTTAAATACTGGAATGTGTTACGGGGGTCGCAGAATCTCTTTCAGTTGGGGGTCAGTAAATACCCGTTTGTTTGACAGAAGATTGGAGGCAAGTGAGTGAGCTCTCTCAGCTCTTTCTATATACACAGTTACCCGGTTAACAGTAGGGCAACAAATAGCCCTGTTTATCCAACAAACAGGTGCATCTTAGGACTTGAGCAGGTTTAAATTTACCAAGTCAATCCTGGATAGATATAAGATCTGTGCATTTTACAGAATAGAAACTGGACTCCAGCAGGCCGGGGGGAGAATGCAGGAGGGGACCCTTGCTCATCTCAAATGGCCTCTGATCATTGTCTCCTCTAACCTGCCCTCCGGACCCTCCAGCAGCTGAAGGCAAAGCTATGTGTCTCCAAGTATGTCTGTCCAGGAGGCAAGCAGAAAACCTAAGCCCCAGGGGAATGTCAGCAATGTGGGCTTGGCAGATGGGGAATGTCAAGAATGAGTCCACAGTTCAGAGTTCAGATCTCACAGTCTGCCTTGGCCCTGCCCTGACATCCTCTGTCAAAGATGAGGGGCTCTCTGCTTTGGGAACTGTGAATCCTGCTTCTGAATCACGTTGCTTTTCTGAGCCTGTGTGTCTTATTATAGGTAGAAAGACTTCATCCAGTCTGGCTCAGGCTGCAGAGAACTAGATATGCTGTCAAAATATTCCCTAAACTTGAGGTCCAACAAGACCACAGAGGCAGCTGCCTTTATTATCAAACTATTCTGCCTAATATTTAGGAAACCGTCCCATCGTGGTGCTCTTCAAAACTAATTTCCCTCAGAAGTAGGTTTTTCAACAATGAAAGTTGGACAGATACTCAGGAAACTCATGTATTAGTTGCCTTATGAGAGGGGAACTAGGAGGTAGGGGACGGGGTGTGACGAGGACCTATTTTTCACTGTATACCTATTTGTTTCTTCTGAATTATTATTATTATTTTTTGTGTGTGAGGAAGATCAGCCCTGAGCTAACATCCATGCCGATCCTCCTCTTTTTTGCTGAGGAAGACTGGCCCTGGGCTAACATCTGTGCCCATCTTCCTCCACTTTGTATGGGATGCTGCCACAGCATGGCCTGACAATCAGTGCATCGGTGAACACCCGGATCCGAACCCGGGCCGCCAGCAGCAGAGTGCGCGCACTTAACCACTACGCCATGGGGCCGGCCCCTCTTCTGAATTATGTGCATGTATTACCTATTCCAAAATAAATACTATATATATATATATATATATTTTTTTTTTTTTGGTGAGGAAGATTGGCTCTGAGCTAACATCTGTGCCAATCTTCCTCTACTTTGTATATTGGACGCCGCCACAGCATGGCTTGATGAGTGGTGTGTAGGTCTGCACCCAGGATCCCAACCCACGAACCCTGGGCCACTGAAGCGGAGTGTGCAAACTTAACCACTACGCCACTGGGCTGGTCACCAATAATTTTTTAAACATAAGATTTGTAAAATTCTGTGTGCAATTTACCTTAGCTGCTTCTCTTCCAAATCAGGTTTTTTTCTTTTCAGCTCCCCATTTCACTAATAATCACCACAGCCACATCTACCTTTTACTGACCACTTCCTACATACCAGGCACTGTGCTCAGTATCTTCTGTTCATGATCTCATTTGACAAACCAATGAGAAGGTTCTGTTGTTATCCAAATTCTACAGAGGAGGAAACTGAGGCTTAGAGAGAGGTCCCATAGCCAGTAAGTGTCAGATCTGGAATTCAAACTTGAGTTTATCTGACTAGGCCCCACTTATAACCCCCATGGCCTACTGCCCCAGCAGCTAAGAACACTGAAATGTTAATTGCATCAAACATATTAGGAACTTTCTCACAAATTCCTTTGTCAACCAAACCCTTAAAAGGCACAAAAGTGATGAAACACATTTAATGCACATTCTTTGCCTGATAGCAAAGCAGGGTTTTCAGTACATCTGCCTGTTCATGTTGGGGGCACACACTGTTCTGCAGAATGACTACACTAGCAGCTTATCAAAGTGTGAGGCCTCTGATCCCCCACAACCAAATCCTGAGCAAGAACCCTCTCCGTGGGACACGTCTTAAGCAGCATTCAAATGGAAAAGGGGATACTTTTGGTTTGATTTAGAAGACACCACCAATAGATACACCAGCCCTATTTCTGGCTTAAGGGGGAAAGCTTTCGGGCTCCGAGTAAAGCTGTGAGAGTGTTAGAGGCCCCGAGAAAGGACAAACTCTGGCGTTACTGGTAGTTTCTATGGACGCAAGAAGAAAGGACAGAATTGCAATGAAAAATAACTAGGCAGCCAGCAATTCAAGATGAGGCTGCAGAAGGCCAGGTGGAATAACAGCTGATAAGGTATCACACACTCTCATGAAGCCCGTGCCACCCAAAGATAGAAAAGCGGTTTTATAAACAGCCATCAATTATTCCAACTTCTTGTGAAAATTAAGGCAGAGATCTGGTAATGGTCCTTAAATAAACCTGGCTTCCTTCGTGTAGCTTGTGCACACAGTTAGGGGAGGATTTATAATACACGTTATATACTTTGCAGTTCAGAAGCACCTTCACATGCATTATTTCATTTGATCAAGCAAGGGTCCTTGTCCTCCTCCAGTCCTTGTGACCAACAACCTCTCTCTCCACATACCCCCAACAAGCAACCAAGTAAGGCGGACTGCCTTTAAATAGCAGACCCTGGGAAGGGGCAGCAAGCGAGGTTCTAGGTCTGCAGGTTCTGTCCAAGGTCGAGTATTTTTGGACATACACTTGATTTTAAACAATTAGGGTCATGGTGATTCAGTGTTGGCCCGAGAACAAAATTTGAGAGATTTGTGCCACCTTCCTGTTCAAAGTTTGCATTCATGACACTCTTAAAATTAACCACTTGCAAGCATAAGCAACCACCGGAGTGAGCCATATGGCTGAGAAGCACAGGCCATAGAGATAGCCTGAGCCACAGACAGTGTTCTTTCCCAGTGCTCACCCATCTCTACCCAACAAATCCCAACAGGATGCCAGCTTCCAGATTATGCAGGACTGACTGCCATAATTCCAACGACATGACCCTGGGAGTCTGACCATCAATTGATAGTTTAGACTTCTAGAAAAGATCAGAACTAAACATATGCGATGGCTGACAGACTTTCTATGAGAAAGCGAAACTTCTCATTCAGCAGTGTTTTAAACCTCTTAAAAATGCTCATTATTTCCCGCCAAAAGAGAGAAAGTAAATTGAATTTAAATTCTTCTTAATGAGGGAAATTAAATACTAAGGAACGAGATTTTGTTGGGTAGAGCTGAGCTTTGGAGGACCACAAACTATCATAATATCTAAGATTTTTTCATCTTCCAAGAACCAATTTTCTTTTTTCCCCTTATGGGCAATATTGCCCCCATTGAGAATGCATTTCATAGAGGAAATTCAGATGTTTATCTTTTAGGAACATAATTTTTTTCTTAAATGGCCACTTATGTATCATTCTTAATTTGAAAATGATGAGCTATATCAAGCAACTGATATTACAATGCTAAATAAAAAAGTAAAGTCTTTTGTGTATTTTTTCTTGCTTAAAGTTTTTTTTTCTTTCTTTTTTTCCCATAAGATACATTTCATCTTAATCACTTTTTCAGTTTTTAAATCTGCAGCCCACAGATGGACAGCTTTGGCCAAATTGCTCCTCTGCAACCCTGTAATAGCCTGACTTGTTTACAAGGATAAAGAAAACAAAGCTATATACTGTACCTTCAAGTTAAGCTCGGATTTTCCCTTCTGTCTAGAAGCTGGAAGGGCACGTTCGAATCGGCTGGGATCTCCAGGAGTGTGTGCAGCAGGCATCTGCTCCCTGCATGACGCGCCCCCTCCCCTCGCGGACTCAGCAGGCAGCGGAGTAACTGCTTAAGCTCTGCCACTGTGGGAAGAGTGTGATGAATGGACAAGCTTAGGGCTTATTTTCAGCTTCAACCAACAGCCTATAAATTGTGTGAGCCTGAGCAAAACTACTTAGCCTGGTTGTCCCTCATTTCTGCCTTCCAGAACATAATAAGATGTTACTGAATCCGCAGCCCATTTCACAGGGATGTCCTAGGGAGAAGGAAGGTCATTCGGTAAAAAGCTCTGTGAGGACCCAAAGGAAAGGAGGCAAGTGAATTCAAGGGTGTATTACGAGAACTGCAAACAGGTCTGAAGTTCAATCCAGTAAAGACATCCAGGGAATACTAAAGTTCGTTTGGTTCTGAACAACACGCTCACCACACCCATGATATAATCGAAAAAAAACCAAGGTAACAACCTATGTTTGTTGGCCTTTACACCCAAGACGAACTGCTCAGCTGCAGGGCTGTCTTCTCCTGAGCACCCACGGAGTGCTTTCCCAGGGAGGGCCCCTGTGTTTATTAGCTGACACTGAGCACACAGTCGTTACTTCACCAACAGGCCCCTGAGGCTGTCCTCCTCAGGTGGGGATGGTGGCAATGAAGAAGCGGTGACAGCTGAGGCACTGCCAGCCTGGCAAGGGATTGTCAAGAGCTAAGCAGAGAGACCTGAAGGGGAAGTCTCAGCGCTGCCCTCAGTCCCAAAGCGACCCCCCCTCCAGTTTTCCTGCCCCTGCTTTGAGGCTCGTTCGTCTTGCAAATTCCATAGCTAACTTCCATTCCTCTACACGTCCCGATCCTGGGACCCGCGACAAGCTCCCTGGGGAGAAAGACCCTCACTGTGAGTGGACACAGCCTCAGTCCTAAGAGTCTTATTAGGTGGTGTGAGCACGAGCTGCAGGGCTGGGAAAGGTGGAAATGAGACCTGAGCTGCACGTGATCCCTACAATGACCAATATTTTTGAACAGGAATATTCTATTTCCGGGTGTTGACAGCACCTCCAGACACTAACCAATCACTCACAAATTTCTGCCCTTGATCAGAAAGGGTCATGGAGGAAAAGGTGCAGAAAAACAGACACAAACCCATTTCTCTCCTTAGAAAAGGAAGTGGTGGGGACGGCCCGGTGGCGTAGCAGTTAAGTGTGTGTGCTCCACTTTGGTGGCCCAGAGTTCTCAGGTTCGGATCCTGGGTGCACACCGACGCACCGCTTGTCAAGCCATGCTGTGGTGGCTTGACATATAAAGTAGAGGAAGATGGGCATGGATGTTAGCCCAGGGCCAATCTTCCTCAGCAAAAAGAGGAAGATTGGCATCGGATATTAGCTCAGGGCTAATCTTCCTCAAAAAAAAAAAAAAGAAAAGAAAAGAAAGAAAGAAAAGGAAGTGAAAGACCCCTTATAGCTAAAGCAATCCTGAAAAAGAAGAACAAAGCTGGAGGAATCACAATCCCTGACTTCAAAACATACTACAAAGCGACAGTAACTAAAACAGCATGGTACTGGTACAAAAACAGACACACAGATCAATGGAACAGAATCGAAAGTCCAGAAATAAAACCTCATATCTGTGGGCAGCTAATCTTTGACAAAGGAGCTAAGGACATACAGTGGAGAAAGGAAAGTCTCTTCAATAAATGGTGCTGGGAAAACCAGACAGCTACTTGCAAAAGAATAAAAGTAGACCATTTTCTTTTGCCATACACAAAAATTAACTCAAAATGGATCAAAGACCTGAAGATGAGACCTGAAACTATAAAACTGGAGGAAAATATAAGTAGTACACTATTCATCATCAGCCATAAAGGGATCTTTTTGAATTCCATGTCTACTCAGACAAGGGAAACAAAAGAAAAAATAAACAAGTGGGACTTCATCAGATTAAAGAGCTTCTACAAGGCAAATGAAACCAGGATTAAAATGAACAGGGAGGCCGGCCCCTGTGGCTTAGCGGTTAAGTGCACGCACTCTGCTGCTGGCAGCCCGGGTTCGGATCCCGGGTACACACCAACGCACCGCTTCTCCGGCCGTGCTGAGGCCGCGTCCCACATACAGCAACTAGAAGGATGTGCAGCTATGCCATACAACTATCTATTGGGGGGGGGATAAATAAATAAAATTATAAAAAAAAATAATAAAATAAAATAAAATGAATAGGGAACCCACTAGCTGGGAAAAAATATTTGTAAACCATATATCTGACAAGGGATTAATCTCCATAATATATAAAGAACTCACATAACTGAATAACAAAAGAACAAACAACCTGATCAAAAAATGGGCAGAAGAAATGAACAGACACTTCTCCAAAGAAGATATGCAGATGGCCAATAGGCACATGAAAAGATGCTCAACATCACTAATCATCAGGGAAATGCAAATCAAAACCACACTAAGATATCATCTTACACCTGTTAGAATGGCTACATTCACCAAGACAAAAAGCAATAAATGCTGGAGAGGCTGTGGAGAAAGGGGAACCCTAATCCACTGCTGGTGGGAGTACAAACTGGTGCAACCTCTATGGAAAACAGTATGGCGATTCCTCAAAAACTTAAAAATAGAAATACCTTATGATCCAGCTATCCCACTATTGGGTATCTACCCAACAAACCTGAAATCAACAATCCAAAGAGGCTTATGCACCCCTATGTTCATTGCAGCATTATTCACTATAGCCAAGACATGCAAGCAAGCCAAGTGATCCTCGACTGATGATTGGATAAAGAAGATGTGGTATATGTAGCATGGAATACTACTCAGCCATAAAAAAACAGAAAATCGTCCCATTTGCAACAACATGGATGGACCTGGAGGGTATTATGTTAAGTGAAATAAGTCAGAAAGAGAAAGACAAACAGTGCATGATTTCACTCATACTTGGAAGATAAACCAACACACGGACAGATAGAACTGTTTGGTGGTTACCAGGGGCTCGGGGGGTCAGGGGGTGGGCACAAGCGGTGGAGGGATGCACTTATAAGGTGACTGATAAACAACAATGTACAACAAAAATTTCACAATAAAAAAAAAAGAAAGAAAAGGAAGTGGCATCCATCTTCTGAGGGAACGACCTAACGTAAGGAATCTGCAACTGGCAGCAATTCTCCCTCTGGGGGCATTTTCTGTCATTCTCAGGGGTAATCCCTCACCTCTTGAGTTTTAGGTCACCCAGAAGTGACCAGGCCCTCAGGTCAGGCAGGTGCCAACTGTGCTAACTAAGAATATCAAGGCTGATACATAAAGCAAGCTGAGCATTTGCCTCATAGTATTCACTCACTACAGGAGGCCGGGTAGCAAAGCATTTAAGGGCCCTGTATCCACGTGACCCTGCAGTTCCACTACGAGGTTTCTATTTACCCAAGAGAAATGAAAACACACATCCACACAAAACCTCATACACAAATGTTCATGGCAGCATTATTCACAATAGCCAAAGAGCAGAAACACCCAAATATCCATCAACTGATGAATGGATAAACAAAATGTGGTCTATCCATATAATAGAATATTACTGAGTATACTGAGTAAAGGAATGAAGTACTGATACATGTTACAACATGGGTGAACCTTGAAAACATTGTGCCAGGTGAAATAAACCAGTCACAAAAGATCACATATTGTATGATTCCATTTATATGAAATGTCTGGAATAGACAAATCCATAAAGATAGAAAGTAGATCAGAGGTTGCTGAGCCTGGAGGAGGAGATTGGGGACAAGTGGAAGTGACTGCTAGGAGGTGCAGGGCTTCCTTTTGGGGTGCTGAAGATGTTCAGTAACTCGTTGCAGTGATGGTTGCACAACTCTGTGAATATACTGAACGGCATTGAATGATACACTTTTTTTTTTAAAGATTTTATTTATTTATTTATTTTTTCCCCCCAAAGCCCCAGTAGATAGTTGTCTGTCATAGCTGCACATCCTTCTAGTTGCTGTATGTGGGACGCGGCCTCAGCATGGCCGGAGAAGCGGTGCGTCGGTGCACGCCCGGGATCCGAACCGGGGCCGCCAGCAGCAGAGCGTGCGCACTTAACCGCTAAGCCACGGGGACGGCCCCGAATGATACACTTTAAATGGGTGAATTGTATGGCATGTGAATTATATCTCAATAAAGCTGTTTTAAAAAGAAAAAAAAAAAAAAAAGAACCTGGCCTGTGGAGCCAGACTGCCTGGCTTGAATCCTGCTCTGCCACTTACTGGCTGTGTGACCTAGTGGAACATTACTTGGACCCTCTGGGCCTCATTTTTCTCATCCCTGAAATGGGAATGATAGTATTTCTATCCTCACAGGGTTATGAGTTATCATGTAAAGCACTTAGAATGGTGCATAGTACATAGTAAACCCCACATAAGGGCTAACTATTACTGATATTATTATTAGTCACATGTGTCTCTCAGGACATCCCCTAGCTGATTTATAGGTACTTAAGAAGCTGAGTCAGAAGGATGCTTAGAAAGCACGAGGTCAGAAGCAGGTGGATATTCTCGTGGGATACTTCATCAGACCTTGGAAAGCTCTTCATTCACTCATTTGTCAAAGTCATATGAATATGTGCCAGGCACTGTTCTAAGTACTGGGAAAACAGCAATGACCAACACAGATATGATTTCCTGTTCATATGAGGCTTCTATCCTAGTGGCGGAGACTGACAAAGAGCAAATAAACAAGAAAATATTGCAGATAGAGATCAGTTCTCTGAAAAAAATAAAAAGTTGGTATGACAGTGACTGGGGCATGTTAGGTTGGGGGTCAGGGGAGTCCTCTCAGAGAAGGGGACATTCTGACCATGAAAACCTCCAGGCGGTGGGCATTCTGGCTGTGGGAATAGTTAGTGCAAAGGTCCTGAAGTAGGAGCATGCTAGAGGTGTTGGAGAAAAAGAAAGAAGTCAGTGTGGCCGGAGCTTGATGAGCAGAAAGGGGAACAATGTTAGGAAATAAGGTTAGAAATACAGGTAGGGACCAGATTGTGTAGGGTCTAGTAGGCCATGTGTGACAGCCAGCCTCCAAAGTGGCCCCCAATGATCTCTGCCTCTTGCTATTAACTTCCTCTGTGGTCCCCTCCCACAGTGAATAGGGCTGTCTTGTGTAACCAACAGGATACTGTAGAGATGATAGAATATGACTTCCAAGGATAGGTCACAAAAGACATTGGGGCTTCCACCTTGTTCTCCTTTGGATCATTTGCTCTAGGGGAAGCCAGCAGCCATGTCCTGAGGCCACTCAAACAGCCCTTTGGAGGGTCCATGTGACGAGGAACTGCGGCCTCCTGTCAACAACCCGCGTTAACTTACCAGGTGTGTGAGTCAGCACCTTGGGGCTTGTAGCCCAAGTCAAGCTTTCAGATGACTGGACAACATCTTAACTGCAACCCCCTGAGAGACCCCAGAGTCAGAATCATCCAGCTAAGCTGTTCCCAGATTCCTGACTCACAGAAACTGCCTGAGATAGTAGATGCTTATTGTTTTTAAAACACCAAATTTTGGAGCAATTTGTTATGCAGCAATAGATAACTAATACACCATAGTAAGGACATGAGATTCTAGTCTAAGTGTGATGGGAAGCCATTCAGAGTTCAAGCAGGGGAGTGACATGGTCTGACTTACGTTGTGAAAAGATCCCTCTGGCTACTGTGCAGATACTAGCATGTAGGGGAGCTGGAGAAGAAGCAGGGGCCTGATTTAGAGCTACTGCAGCAGTACAGCAGGTGCTGGGGTGGTCTGGACTGGGGTGGTAGAGTTGAAAGTGAGAGAAGTGGACAGATGAGGGTTGCAATTTGGAGTTAGAGCCGATAGAATTGAATATGGAAAGAGAGGAAAGGGAAAGAATCAAACACAACAGGTTTGGCTGGAGCAGCTGGGCGTTGGACAGTGCGGTTCACCGCAAAGGGGAGGACTGGAGGAAGGAAGCTGTTATAGGGAAGAGGCCATGAGCTTGGTTTCGGATGCTTTAAATTGGAGATGTTTATTAGATGTCCAAGTGGAAGTGTCAAGTAAGCAATTGGGTAAGTGAATCTGGGGTTTAGGGGAGAGATTAAGACTGATATAAATGTGGGGGTCATTAGCATATTTACGGTATTTAGAACCACAGGACTGGATTCAGCCACCTAGAGAGAGACTGTAGCAGAGAAGAGAGGGGCCCTCCTCACTCCAATATGTAGGGGCTCATGAGAGGAGGAGCTAGCAAGGGAGATGGAGAAGGAATAACCAGAGAGTGGGAGATGAACCGGAACAGAATGGTGACCCAGAAGCCAGCAGAAAGCAAGTATTTCTAAGAGGGAGAGGAGAGGGCCAAGAGTAGCTGTTTATGTCCTGGGAAGCATGTCTGTTAACCTGCACGGTCCTGACTGTTCACTGACAAAGAGCACTCCTCTACAGGATGTTTTACTGTTTCTTTAATCCTCTCTATCCTATTCGACTAATGTGTCCCCTTCTACAGATGAACGAATGTTCCATTGCGCTGGGAGGAAGCTAGCTGCCTCCTCTTGTTAGCATATCTACCAGAGTAGACTCACCCAGTTTTAGAGGGCCCCTGTGACAGCTATG
Organism: Diceros bicornis minor; assembly: GCF_020826845.1. Taxonomy (NCBI): domain Eukaryota; kingdom Metazoa; phylum Chordata; class Mammalia; order Perissodactyla; family Rhinocerotidae; genus Diceros; species Diceros bicornis. Next base: position 55,908,224 of record NC_080757.1, read on the forward strand.
TAAATATAGTTTAGACACAGCAGGGACTTCCTTGGTCCTTTTAGATCTGGACAACATTAACTTAAACTCCATTCAAAAGAATTCTCTGCAGGATCTTATGTTCTCATGGTCACTTCTGGCTCCCAGCTGAACTGGTTTACTTCAGGAATTCTCCCACAATGCCACTGGTGTAGTTCCTTATCCAACAGCACTAACTGAGATGTGACATATACCCCTGCCCTTTAATTTTCACTGAACCAACCACTCACACAGGCATCTATATATATAGATATCGCTATTGAAGAGTTGAGGGAGATGCAGGAATTTACATTGTAGAAACACAAGCAACTTTAAATCCATATCAGGGAATTGTTTTCCAAAGGTCCTCTGCCATTTCCACAGTTCAGGCTCCAACCTCCCTCCACGTTGCTCAGGCTTCCTCTCTGCTCTTTCCTCTCTTTCTCATCCAACTCCAAATTTTTGGTTCACTTTTTATTGTAGAGCACTGGGGCTCATTCTCCTATTGCTTTGCTGCTTGCAGACTTAGGCTTTTGGTGGCTTCCTCTTTCCTTAAAACATTTATCAAGTGTTTTCCTAAACAAAGACAGTTTCCTCCCTATCAGGACTTTTGGTGCCACTGTTAGGACACAAACGTACATGTAAATAATCACTCTGATAATCTGTGAGGAATGAAAAAGCAGTAGGGCACCATTCATGCTCTCAGAGAGCTTAAAATTTAGTAATGAAGTGATATTTACACCTAAATTGCTAAGAAGAGGTGCAAAAATGAGTCCAGAAGGCCAGACAGAGAAGTCTGGAGTTGGTGTTTGGGAAATAAAGTGCTGGAGAAAGTTCCCTGGGTGGGGGCGGGGAGTAAGGCTGGCTGGCTGCCTGTCAGCTGGCACCTGGACCACCTCTGCTGGCTTCCTGTCTCCCCTGGCTCCTCTTTCAAGTTCATCTACAAATTCATCTTTCTTCCTCCCAAACCTGCTTCTCTCATCTCTCTATTTAAAAGTGTTGGGGGAGGAGGTGTTCTCCTTTATCTTCAGGTAATTAATAACTTTCATGGCTCCTCAGAAAATGGCCCCAACCTTCTCCAGCAGGACTTTCTCCTGCACTGCCTCCACAAAGTGCACCAAACTCTCTGACCACAACAGGCAAATGGATTAGTCTCAGTTCCCACCGATAAGCAGTGAAATATGGCTTCCACTCTGGAAGACTAAAACGGCTACTTTGCGGCATGCAGAAGACTTGGATATCCGTGAGCTGCTGTTCAGTTATTTCTGGAAAGCAAACAAAATAGAGGCCTCTCCTACATGGAATTCCAAAGATCAGTAAGATGATACACTTTTGGTGGTGTTTCACCTAAGGCTACACAGGATTTTCCCAACCTTGGCACCATTGACATTTTGGACCTTTGTTGTCGGGGCTGCCTTCTGCATTGAAGGATGTTTAGCAACATTCCTGGCCTCTACACATTAGATGCCAATAGCAGCCCCAAAATTGTCACAACCAAAATTGTCTCCAGAAATTGCTAAATGACCCTGGGGGAAAAATCACCCTCAGCTGAGAGAGGAGATTGTTTTATATACATGTATATATACATATATACCTTATTGAGGTGTAATTTAAATACACTAAAACATACAGATTTTAATGTATAGTTTGATGAGTTTTGATAAATATAAACCTATGTAACTCTCACTTTAATCAAGATATAGAACATTTGCTTTATCCCCCCAAATTTCCCTCATGCTCCTTTGAAGTCAGTCCTTACCCATCCCCCCACCCCTGTCCTACAAGTTCATATGAATGCAATCATATGGTGTGTAATCTTGTATGTCTGGCTGCTTCTTTTCAGCATCACGGCTGTGAGATCCATCCTTATTGTGATGTGTATCAGTGCTTCATTTACTTTTATTGCTGCGTAGTGTTCCTTTATATGGGTACACTACCATTTGTTTATTTCTTCTCCTGTTGATGGACGTTTGAGTTGTTTCCCATTTGGGGCGATTATGAGCAAAGTCTCTGTGTGAACATCCATTGTCACCCAGAGATTTAAGTTTTGCAAAGGGAATGCAGCCAGATGCTCTGTTTCAGGACTGCTCTTTAGGATGCCAAACAAGTGTCAGAATTGCCTTGTTCTCAGTATTTACAACAAAGTTCTCCAGGAGGACCTCTTGAGTGAATCAAAGGGCTCAAGAAAAGGCCCTCATCGGGGAGACATCGCTATGACTTGTTGCAGATATTAAAGGAGCACTTCTCCTAAAAATAGCACCCACAGCTTAGAGGCAAAAGGCTCTTACCAGCCGAAGAAGCTGAATATAGGAACTGCCCGCTCAAGAATCGACAGCTCAGATAACTTCACCAGGCCTCACATTCCAGTTACCCTCAGACACGACCCCAAATGCCAGGCCCTGTCACCAACTCCTCTTTCACAGCCTCTGGGCCATTTCCTTGTTGCTTCTTCCTCCACTGCTATCTCCCTCCAAACCTTCCTCCTGTGCTATCTGAAGCCCTTGTTTCTTTGTGAGGAAAATCTCCAACAGCCTCAGCATCTTCAAAGGACCCGCCTGCTACTCCCTTCCTTTACCTGAGAAGTGGCTTTCCCATGAAGAGGCCACTTCCCCTGCAGCTCTTGAGTGTAGGGAGTACTTCTGCCAAACCCAAGTATCTTGGGGTTGGGAAGCAGCAGCACGGTTTCCCTTGCTTTTGTGGCTCATTCTAGACCATTCCACTTCCTTCTTCACGAAAACTCCCTCTTTTGAGGTGCATGCCATCTGGCAATAATCTGTGATCTCACTTCTTTTACTCTGCTCCATGTCCTAAACATGACTCTGTATGGGTAACCCATCCAATAGCTTAGATGCTAAGTTTCTTTCCTTTTTTTTTAAATTGAGATATCCTTGACATATAACATTGTGTACATTTAAAGCATACAATGTGTTGACTTGATACATTTATATATTGCAATATGATTACCTCCATAGCGTTAGCTAACACCTCTGTCACATCACATTATCACCATTTCTTTTTTGTGCTGAGAACATTAAAGATCTAGTCTCTCAGCAACTTGCAAGTATATAATACAGTATTGTTGACTGTAATCACTAGGCTGTGCATTAGATCTCCAGAACTTATTCATCTTTTAGTTGCAAGTTAGCTGCTAAGTTTTTTGTTCTCTTAGATGCTAAGGATCCCTAACATCCCTGTTACTTCAGCCCGACTCCCATGGCCACATCCTGGACTTTGTCATTGCCTGAACAAACAAATATATTTATGAGTTGAAACATACTAAGCCCCTGCTCAACCTACAAAAGGTTATATCCACCCCACCCTGCTTACAGATTCAAGGGATCAGCTGTCAGATCCTGCAAGAGAAACAACTATGTTAAAAAAAAAAAGCAGATTGTTCAAAATAATTTCCAGTAAAGTCCAGAGGTTTGTAAGAGTTGTCCAGAGAACTCACAGATAGAGGCTGAATTATACTCCCAAAGCCCAGAGCAAAATCATTCAGAGCCCTGCTATATATACAATACTCATAGATGACAGTAAGTGCAAAATGTATTAAATCAGGTGTTTGCTCAAATACATGTTCTCAGTGAGGCCTTCTCTGGCCACCCTATCTCAAATTACCACAACCCTCAGCATTGGGGGGTATACCAGTTACCATCATTTGACACATTAATAATTTTACTTACTTGTTTATTATCTGTCAGCAACTCTCCCCCATGCCTCCAACTAAAATGTGAGCTCCATGAGGGGTGGGATTTTTATCTACTTGTTTATTGCCATATCTGCCACCCACCCATCCACACACAGCTTTGGCATTATTTCCTAAAGGTGTATTACCATGAAAAGAGATAATCAAGACGAAGAGTCGATCATTTCATAATCTTTATTACCTGCTGTCAGATTGCCCAGGAAAGATATCATAACAATGTACATTGCAATAAAAATATGTATAAACATACCAGTTTCACCACAGCCTCAGCACCATTAAATTTTATTATTTTATCTAACTGAATAGGTGAGAAACAGCACATTTGTGTTCTTTTAAATTTAACGTTCTTTGCTTATTAGTGAGATCAAAACTTTTTCCCAAAATAACAATTCCTAATATTTGGTTTCTTCTTGTGTAAACTGTCTGCTCACGTCCTTTGATCACTTGCTCCATCCTTTCAAAGAGCCTGGAAGTGCCCGTAGGTGGGTCTGAAACTTTGGCTGCAACAACAATTGATACTTATCAGCCATTTGCAGAATGTGGATCCTGACACTGTGATTTCTGGCAAGGGACTCTAATTCTGACCGTGGTGTTTAGCTCAGTCGAGTTAAAAGAATTTCAGCCCAAGGATCTTAAACAATCACCATTTCTTCCTGTCACCTTTAAACACATGATTAGGCTGAAAGGATGGTGCAATGAGCAAGGATGCTCAAGTGCGAGGGGAGAGGAGCTCCTTTCTGCTTAGATGTGATTTAGCATGTCACTCCTTGTTCAAAAACCTGAATCAGTCCTGCTGAGTTACCCATGTTTTCTGACTCACCTCTCATACTTCCACCTAGGTGAAGTGAATTACAAATAAACAAGAATGTTTTCTGGATGATGCTTTGTTTAGTACTTTGCTCTAAATTAGCCTTTTCAAGGCGCCTGGAACTGGACAGAGGTACTGACACCGTATGAGATCCAGGCTGTAGAAACCTAGGTGTCAACTCTCCCTCTTTCTCCCCAAACCTTAAGTCCAGTCAGTCACTAAATTTTCCCAAGTCTACCTGCTAAATATCTCTCGAACACATCTGGTTCTTGCCACCCAGGCTGCTACCACCTAACACAGGGGCTATGTCACTCAGATTACTGCCGAACTCCCTCTCTCGGCGTCTCAAAGCTGCTCTTGCTTCTCTACAATCCATTCTCTACTCAGCAGCCAAACTGAGTATTTTTATAAATGCCAATCAGATCGTGGCACTCTTTTGCTTCAAACCCTCCAATAGCTTTTCGAAGCATTCAGAACAAAGCTCAAAATCCTCAAGGTGGTACAGAAGACCCTGCACAAACTGCCCTCTGACTTCTTCCACTTTGTCTCTTACCACTCTGCCCTTCCTCTTTCCTGCTCCAGTCATGTAGGAATCTGCTTTAGTTCCTCAGTCTCATACCCTCCTTCCTCAGGGCCTTTGCACATGCCACCGCCTCCATCTGCAATGTTTGTCCTCATTCCCTTCGCCTGGCTAACTTGTAGTCATTCTTCAGATTTCAGCTCAAACATCACTTCTTCAGGAAAGCCTTCCCCAGCCACCTAAGATTAGGTCACCAGGATCCCATTTGCAGCACTTTGCACACTTGTGATAATATAATTATTTATTTGTTTAAGGTCTTGTCTCTTCTATTAGAATACTGACTTGAGGGCAGGGATCCTCTCAGTTTTGTTCCCACATGCCCAGCATCCAGCCTTGGGCTGGCACATACAAGGGACTTAGTAAACATGTGCTGATTGATAGGCAGGTAGGCCTACACAGCATGATGTCGGTCAGTTTTGAAGGGGTTTATTCCAGGCCAGTTTAACAACTCTGAAACATCTTTCTTAAAGTTACAGGACATTGAATTCTTTAGCTGTATCTCTTAAATATTCCACAGGGTCACAAAATGAATGAAGCAGGGATTCTCTGTTGACTGTATAGCTAAGGTGAAGTCACTGGGTGTTACTACACTGGCTAGTATGGCAGCGACATAACATCACGGAAGGAGAGGGAGCCTCTTGCTGGTTGATTCATTAACTATTTGGCAGGGGAGTGTCACATAGACCAGACCATTTAATGTTGAAAGTCTTCTCCTCTTCCTCCTCTTTCTTCCTCTTTTTCTTCCTTCTCCCCTCTCCTTCTCTTTTCCCTCTACCGCCGCCCTTCTTTCGTTTTAAGGAGAGATGAGAACTATGAATATTTATACAGCTGGGGGAAAAGATCCAATGGAAAGGAAGCAACTAAATATGCTAGAGAGAGAGGATAATTGGGCACCAGCTCATTTATTCAACAAACATTTATCAGACATCTCCTGTGTGCCATGTACTTTGTTAATCAATAGTGACACAAAGATGAATAAGACACAGTCCTTAGGCTCAAGGGGCTCACAGGAAGAGAATGACACATAAATAGATAATGCTATTAACTATATAAAGCCTAGCGATTGGGGCCGGCCCCGTGGCTTAGTGGTTAAGTGCGCGCACTCCGCTGCTGGCGGCCCGGGGTTCGGATCCCGGGCATGCACCGACACACCGCTTCTCCGGCCATGCTGAGGCCGCGTCCCACATACAGCAACTAGAAGGATGTGCAGCTATGACATACAACTATGTACTGGGGCTTTGGGGAAAGAAAAGGAGGAGGATTGACAATAGATGTTAGCTCAGAGCTGGTCTTCCTCAGCAAAAAGAGGAGCATTAGCACGGATGTTAGCTCAGGGCTGATCTTCCTCACAAAAAATAAATAAATAAATAAATAAAGCCTAGTGATGGATATGTCCAGTCTCTATACGGAATCATACACAAAGAAACATTAGTTGGCATCCAAAAATAATTGCAAAGCAACTTCAAATTTTATTGTAGTCTCTGGAGAAAATGCCAAAAGGGGAATTACATAAATGATTTACAAGAAACCTTCTTAAAACCCTATTCTTCATTTCTTTTTCCCTCCTCCTGTCTGCTAAGGATTCTGTCTTTACTTGTTAGGTTCCCAGATCATTGTACAGTGTCAGAATAATGGAGGTATTTCACCTGTTCACTGAAGGTATTTCTCACTCTGCCCTAAAGCTTCTCTTTTCCTTCCCTCCAAACTGCCCCCAACTCTTCCCTAATCCACACCATCCTGGCTCTTCTCTCTTCACTTTCTCCTGTCCTCTTTTAAAGCCCACCTGCTCTCATCTACTGGTAACCCCAATCCTACCCAAAGTAAACCAAATCACTCAAGGCTTGGCCCTTCTCAGTCCCACCATTCCGCTGTTACTCTGTGGGCAATGATCTGGGAACCTAACAGGCACAGACACAACCCTCCTTAGCAGGCAGGAGGAGAGAAAGAGATGTGGATACTAATGTATAATTAATATTATTTTCCGGTCAAAGATATAAAACAGTGTGGTAAATGAGTGATACAGTTATCTACAGAGAATTATGCGAAAACAGAGCAGGGACAAGCCAAGGATATGGTGTTAGCCAGGAAGAAAGGAGGTGAGAAGGGCACTTCAGGCACAGCGAACAGCATAAGCTAAGCCTAGACATGAGGAAGAGTGTGTGAAGCTGGGGCAGGGAAGGGACTGAGGATACAGATGGGGAGAGGAAGAGGAGTATCTGCTTCTTGGAGGAGTGTTGAGAGGGAAATAGAAGCAGACGAAGTAGATGAGAAATCCCCACCAGCAGGCCTTGGTCTTCTCATCAAGGTTATCTTGGTAGGGAGACAGGGGAGGCTACAGAAAAATAAAGGATTGGCACTGCTGCCTGGGGTTGCTAGACAACCAACAAGACATGGCCACAGGGATCTCTGAGCGGCAAAAAGGCTAGCCAGGGTGAACTCAGAGTGGGTGCGTTGGCATGTTATGGCTTGAGTGATTTGATTTACTTCTTTGGCAAAGTTTTATGGCTGGGGAGACTGACAGAGGGGATGGTCAGAGGGTGAAGGACTGCAGCACAGCCCCTGAAACTGGTAGGCACTCACTTCAAGTTTGTGGAGTGATATTCATAAAAACCAAATGGAGCAGAGAAACAAGTGTGGCCAGAGGGGACGGGGGTACAAGGTGGAGCAGGGCAGGATGACTGTTACATTTGTTAACCTTCCAAATGCAGCCATGTAAACTTTCTGGGAGGAAGTGGAAAGCCATAAGATAGAGGCAATTGAATAGTTCAATTCAGCAAACATTTACTGGGTACAAGGCTCTGAGTAAGATGTTGTGGCGACTGCCAGGATAAGCCAGCTGTCTTCAGGGAGCCTGAGGTCTTATAAAAATAATGCTGTACAAAGCATACTTTTGTAAAGGCAGCAATGGAGACACAAAGAAAAGAGGCACAGTGCTATATAGACAGAGTTTCAATGACTAAAAATCAGGGAAGGCTTTTGGGAAGGTAGTGTTTGAGGTGGGCCTTTAGGATGGGCATGTATTCGAACGTTAGCTTTATTGGTAGGAAGGAACCTTCAAAGCACAGGGAGCCTCTTAGGCAAGGCAGCAGAGATGGGAGGATCCCAGATGCGTTTAGTGGATGGTGGCGAATCTATGTGGTTGCAGTAGTTTGGCCGGTGGGGAGTTAAGCCTGGAAATGTATGTCTGAGCTGATTTATGAGGGGCTTTGAACATCAGGCAGAGAGATTTGGACTTCTCTTTGCAAAGATAAACTGCAGAAGATTTTTGTGTGCAGGAAAGTGACATGAGTCTACCAGCGTTTTAGGCAACGGCTATATCATTTCAAACATACAAGACTAGGCACTGAAATGGCACCTTCTTGTCCAGCTAAGAAGAAAGAGAGATTTTAATTATAAAATTAAATTCATTAATAGGGAGAAGGGGCTCTTACTTCCCAGGGCCAGCCATGGCCCTCTTCCAATTTTATAAACATTAAAAAACAAAAACTCAAGTCTCCAGACCTAGATCTCCGGGAAAGCAGAAGTAAATACTGACACAGGCTTGCTTTGTTTTCCCAAGAGAGGTCTCCCAGACGATTTCTCTAATTATCTAGGAAAAAAATTTAACTTGTTTTTCCCTTTAGAGTTCAGCCGAGCTGGGGGGAAAACTGCAGTATTACCTTAGATTCTCCAGCTTTGGTTTGGGCACAGTATTAGTCCCTGAGGGACTCCCTCGAAGGTCTCTGAGCAAAGTGTCTCTAAACACTTGTTCCCAGCAACAAGGAGGAAGCTTAGAAGAAGTAGGAGACACAGGCGCTCTGCAAAAGGTTTATTTAAAAAAGAAAGAAAAAAGGCAGGGAGGGAGCTCTGTTCATGTTTTTAGGATAATTCTGTAAGAAAACTAATCAAAGTGGAAGCCGTGCCCTGGCCTCTGGTAAGACACTCTGGACCAGTAAGGGCCTGAGCATTACGCGCAAGGATAGACACTGGTTGCACGGTCTCGCGCCGGCATCACTTGGCACTTAATTCCGCCAGGCTCCCAGAGGGGCGGTTGCAGCTGCAGCCTTGCGCGCCGCGCAGCCAATAAGAAGCCAAAAACTTCCACTCGTCTGGGATTTCAGCCAATCGGCGCTTAGAACTTTAGCTTGCCTGCCGGCGCCTCGTTGCCACAGAAGGGAGGCAAGCCCCTTTAGAGTTGCCAGTAACGGACATGGCTGCAGTCCCTGGAGGAGGGGACGTGAACTGAGGAGGGGGCTGGGAGGGGAGAGGACGCGGGAGAGGAAGACAAGCCCCGGGGCCCCGGTAAGTACGAGAAGGCTCGTGGCCGGGAGCAAGTGGGAGTGGGGCTCCGCCTTCTGCGTCCTCTGGATTTTTGGTCGAGGCGAGGGGAGTCTGGGGTCTGCACTCAGGGATTGGCTTTGGGGGATCCTTTCGAGGGGGAGTCAAGGGACTGGCCCTTGCCTCCAGCTCTTGGCCGTTTCCTTCCCCCGGGTGCTCACACTTGCCCTCGGCCCTGGCTTGGCCCCTTGGGGGTCGTGCGTCAGAAATCGAAGCCTCCCGCCAACAAAGAATCCCTGCCCCAGGTTTGTCGTGGCTGGGCCCTGGCCCAGAGGGCTTCCAACGCTGATGTCCACTGTATTTATAGACCTCTGTGAGTCCCCATCCTCAGTTCAGACCGTTGTATCTCCTGCGCGCGCTCTCAGCTGCTGCCCGGCCCTCGTGCTGACCGTGTCCCCCGTGCCCAGGTGGATGGAGCCGAGGGGCTTCTCACCCTGAGCAGCGACCTTGCAGTTTGGAGCGTGCCGTGCTTTTTGTTGTCCTTCCGTCTTTCTAGAATCCTTTCAAGACTCCTGAGAAACAACCATACGAATACAATACTTGCCATCCTCTAAACTGATTTCTGTGCTGTGCCCTCATTCCTCTGCCGCACACCCCTCAAGTCCAGTCTTACAGTCCTCGCGTGCCAGGGTGTGAGCCCCTGCCCGGTGACAGGTGCCCGGTGCCCGATGCGAGGCAAACCCTGCTCCTCTTTCATTGGTGTGTAACCACAGGCTGCACTTTGGCATGGTCATTGACTTGGTCACGTGCTGCTACATGCCACCCTCTCTTCCCAGTTTTCGTGTCTCTCCAGGGGAAAAAAGCAGAGCGCTCTCTCCTGAATCTTTTCCTTCTAGAATGTGATTTTGGGCATTGGAGGAGATGATAGTTTTCTCATCTTTTATCCAGGAGACTCACCTTTAGTGACATAGTTCAGTTATTCCCAGGGTACTCTTAGAAGATGGAAGTGGGGAGGGGGTAGTTTTTACATTTTTATTTTACAGATGTGGAGACTGTTGACAGGGGCAAAGGGGCAGGGCCAGGGTCACCTAGAGCCAGGACTGGAACTCTGAAGTCCAGGTTTTTAAGTTCTTTACCCACTAGAGCCAGTTGTTTCCTAGGTGTGATCTGAGGAAATGAAGTTCCCTAACTTCTCTAAGCCTCCTGCAGGGTGGTTGTGAACAATAAATGAGATGGTGTATATATAGGATCTTTATAGATAGGTATATATAGCATGGCGTCTAGCGCTTACCAGATTCTTTTTTTTTTGCTGAGGAAGATTTACCCTGAGCTAACATCTGCTGCCAATCTTCCTCTTTTTTTTTTTTGTATGTGAGCTGCCAACACAGCATGGCCACTGACAGACAAGTGGTGTAGGTCCACGCCTGGCAACCAGGCTGGGCCAAAAAAACAGAGTGTGCTGAACTTAACCACTAGGCCACCAAGGCTCACCCTACCAGGTTCTTAATCCATTCTTGCATTCCTTAATTTTAAGTAACCAGCAGGTAGTTCACTGGCTAATTTCTTGCATTAGTATTTTTTGTGGTCTCTCTTTGTATTTTGGGGCATACATGATTACAGTGATTCTCAGTTGAGAGGGCAGGAAGGGCTGGAGTCAGGGCAAGGTAGCCTTTTCCTCTGTCTTTTGGCAACCAGTGTAGTGTCATTAGAGATGTTATTAATGGGAATGTGTTGTGTATGAGAACAGTGTGGAGGCAGAAAAAGGTTGAGAACCACTGAAGAAAGAAGAAATACCACTGTGGTATGTCTTTATGATAATCTTGGCAAAAGGAGGGCCAATCTTAATATTCTGAGGTAGTTTTTTTTTTTTTTTTTTGCGAGGAAGATCAGCACTGAGCTAACATCCGATGCCAAACCTCCTCTTTTTTTCCTGAGGAAGACTGGCCCTGAGCTAACACCCGTGTCCATCTTCCTCTACTTTTATATGGGACACCACCACACCATGGCTCTACAAGCAGTATGTCGGTGCGCGCCCGGGATCTGAACTGGCAAACCCCGGGCTGCCGCAGCCCAGCGCGAGCACTTAACCGCTTGCGCCACCGGGCCGGCCCTGAGGTAGTTTTAATTAATTTTTTTAAACAATGGTATAGGTTCGTTTATCTAGAGAGTCAAATAAAAGTGATCCATGGAATAAAAAAGTTTGAAAATCACTGTAAAGATCAGAACACATCAGAACCTATACTATCATTAACCCTGGGACAGGGGGCAGCATGTTCAAATAAAACCCACAAATACTCTGCCAGTCTTGTTTTAGCAGCTATGTTAGCTTTCACTTCCTCGCTCACTGGTTCTTTTTGTCAGAACTTCAAATAGGGATACTGGCAGATCCAATGGAGTAGTGCATTGACCAGGGAGGTGAAGTATAAACCACCCCTTTGATAATCAGTTGCCAAATAATTGAGAGTTAACTGCCCTTGAACCCCCACCCTCGCCCCGCCCCTTGTTTGTGGTGACCCGACATCAGAAGATTAGACTGGGAGAGCCAGGGCTGGAAGAAAAACAGAAAGTCCTTCACATTTCTATTTTGAGAAGTTGCTAGGGAGTGCCAGCTCCAAGTGTTGAGAATCAGCCTTTTGGAAAGCTTAACTCCTGCAGAACTAATGAGAAAGGAAGGTTGAAATCCTTCAGTTCCTCCCCACTGCTCTTTCCTTGATGTTGGGCTTGGGAAACAGTTTCTACAGGGAGAGGGAGGAGTGCTAATGTAAACATTACCTACACCCAAGGGTTTATTGAACCTCACCCCTGGTGAGTGGAGTATGAGCTCCTACGGTAGCAGTCCGAGTTGGGAAGACAGCCTTTAGATCCATTCCTGGTGTTCAGTGAGAAGGTTCCAGCTCATGGTTGGCACTTCTCCGCTGGTATATGTGTGTCAGTATTTTTTTATTTTGTTATTGTGTCAATATTGTCTCACGGGAGAGTCTTTCTTTACCTAAAAGATAGGTTCCTTCAGAACTATTGTTTGAACCCTGGTTTCTGAGCAGGCCTGGATTTGTTTATAGGAGCACAGGTGAACTAAAGGGTAGGCCACGGCTGCAGCAGGAATGTTTTTCTTCTAAGGGACCCACCAGCCAGAATGTGTGGTTTGGTGATCAGGGGTTTGTGTAATAATAAGCTTGGCCTGTGGCTGCTGAGACAGTAGTAAACAGTATGGGTCACATGACATGGCAGGTAGAGTCAGAGCCAGATTTAGACCCAGCATGAGGCCTACATCTCACACTGATTGCTTTGGGTTTTACCGGCTCCGAAGGCCAAAAGTGATGGGAGGAGTGAGGGGTGCCCAAGGGAAGGAGACCTTTTAAGAGCAGCCTTTGGAAAACCAGAAATCTTAGTGTAATTATATGAACCCAGTTTTCTTAATTTCAGGATCTTCTTGAAAAAGAGATTCATGATATCTTCCTTAGTAGAGAAGTAAACAGAAAAATACTGGGAAACACTTGGAAAAGATATATACTGAAGAGAGACTCAAAGGTGTGTTTAAAAGAGCATAAATATTCCTAAAGTTGACATGGAACCCAAGGGGGGAATATTGCATAGTAACATAAGGCAGAGTTTATTGTGAAATCAGAATCAGAAGTTGCTGATTTTTTTTTTATTGTGGTAAAATATACTTAACATAAAATTTACCATTTTAACCAGCTCTGTGGCATAAGTCCATTCACAATGTTATGCAACCACCACCACCATCTACCTCATCTTCCCAAACTGGAACTCTGTCACCATTAAACAGTAACCCCCTATTCCTCCCCTGACCCCAGTCCCTGGCACCCAGCCTTCTACTTTCTATCTTTATGAATTTGACTACTCTAGGAACCTCAAATAAGAGGAATCATACAATATTTGTTCTTTTGTGATTGACTTATTTCACTTAATGTAAGGTCTTCAAAGTTCATCCATGTTGTAGAATGTGTCAGAATTTTCCCCCTTTTTAAGGGTGAATAATATTCCATTGTAAGTACAGACCACATTTTGTTTAGCCATTCATCTGTTGGTGGACACTTGGGTTGCTTCCACCTTTTGGCTATTGTGAATAATGCTGCTATGAGCATGGGTGTACAAATGTCTGTTTGAGTCCCTGTTTCAACTTCTTTTGGGTATATACACAGAAGTGAGAGGTTCCTGATTTTTTAAAGGTATATTTGATAGTACATTCACATGGTTTGAAAACCAAAAGGCACAAAGTATATACAGTGAAAATTCTCCCACCCACTCCTGTCCCCAGGACCTCGGTTCCAGTTTATTAATTTCTTCTTTTGTGAGTTATGCTTTTGGTGTTGAATCTAAGAAATCTAACCCAAAGTCACAAAGATTTTTTCCTATCTTTTTTTTTTTCCCCCCAAAGCCCCAGTAGATAGTTGTATGTCATAGCTGCACATCCTTCTAGTTGCTGTATGTGGGACGCGGCCTCAGCATGGCCGGAGAAGCGGCCCGAACCCGGGCCGCCAGCAGCGGAGCGCACGCACTTAACCACTAAGCCACGGGGCCGGCCCTCCTATCTTTTCTTCTAGGGTTTTTTTTGTGTTTGTGTGTGAGGAAGATTAGCCTGAGCTAACATACGTTGCCAGTCCTCCTCTTTTTTCTGAGGAAGATCGGCCCTGTGCTAACATCCGTGCCCATCTTGCTCTGCTTTATATGGGATGCCGCCACAGCATGGCTTGACAAGTGGTGCGTTGGTCTGCACCTGGGATCCGAACCTGCGAACCCTGGGCTGCTGAAGTGGAGCATGTGAGCTTAAATGCTGTGTGAGCTTAATCGCTGTGCCACCAGGCCAGCCCCTGTTCTAGCAGTTTTATAGTTTAATTTTTATATGTGGTACAAGCTGTATTTCCACGTTCTTTTTTTTTTTTTTTTGGCGTCTGAATCCTCAATTGTTCCAGCTCAATTTGTTGAAAATACTATCTTTTCTTCACTGAATTGTCTTCGCACCTTTCTTGAAAATCAATTGACCATATATGTCTGGATCTATTTCTAGACCCTGTATTACCAGGCCAATACCACACTACCTTGATTACTGAAGCTTTATAAACCTTAAAGTCAGGTGGGGAAAGTCTTCCAACTTTCTCTTGGGGTAGTCTAATTTGAATGTCTCTTATGAGTGGAGTTGAACATCTTTTCATATGTAAAAGCTACTGGATTTCTTGATTTCATAGTCTCTGAGGGCTAGAAGAGACCACACCAAGTCATCTCTTTCTTATTTGCTACCTGATGTATTTATTATCTCCATAATTTCCCAGCCTCTTCCTGGATCCCACTAGTGATGGGAGCTCATTGCCTCTCAGGGCAGCCTATTCCGTTTGTTTTATACAGTTCTAATTATGTAAAAGATATTGCTCATATGGAGTCCCAATGTGCCTCCCTATAGCTTCTTTCCCCTAATCTAGGCCCTGTTTTTTGGAACCTGCCGGAGTAAGCCTGGCTCTTCTTCCACCTGGCAGCCATCATGCCCTTCTAGCCCTGCTCTCACCCCGTGTGTTTTTGATGTACTGGCTACACCAAAGCATCTTCACTTCTTTCCACCATCTCTCATGTCATAATTTCTCCAGCCTGGTTGCTGCTTTCTGGAAGCCTTCCACTTTTGTCAGTGTCCTTTTAGGTGTGTGATGCACCAATGAACAAAATATTCCAGATGTGCTCTGACGTGTACAGGAATTAGACTTACCTCTCTCTTTTTGGAGACATGGCATGTCTGTTAATGCATCCAAAATGTGAATGAACATTGGGCGGCCATGTCACTTGTATTAAAATTGCATTTAACTAAGCCATTTATAGTAGTTTTATACAGTAGCTTTTGAACCTAAGCACAGGACTTACTATTGAATCTGTTTCAGTTAAATTGAACCTATTAGATTTGGCCCATCATTACAGCCTATTGAAATCTTCTTGAATCTTGACTTTGATCTCCTTTCCAGGTTTATACTATCCAAGAATTTGATTAGCATACCATCTGTTTCCTCACCCAAGTCATTGATAAAAGTATTGACTATGACACCACCAAGGATAGAACCCTGAGGCTTGATATTAAAAACCTCCCTCCAGCTGAACATCAGTCCATCAATTACTACCCTTTGGGCACAGCTGTTCAACTGAATACAAGTCCACCAAATTGTGTTTTTGGTGTGTTGGATGTGGCTAGGGTGCAAGCACAGCTAATGAAGGTTGTATTAGAAAGGATAAGAAGGACAGCCAACTCCTTACCTCACCCTCAACCTGAACCTTGGGCACCCGCTTAGCTCTTTTTAGTGCTGGTTCTGAGCTTTGCAGCAGGGAGCCTCCATCGCTTTGTTTTCATGGCTACTATGCCACCTTTGTCTAGATACTTGTCATGGCAAACCAAGATTATTGTTATCTTCTTCTAACTCTTCTGCCTGTAATTTTTTTCCCTTCCCACTATGATCCATTCTCTACCATCCTAAAATACTGGGACCACTCAGAAACCTTCAGTGACTCCTCAGGGTCTCTTTGTTTTGGCCTTTGAGGGCTTCTGCATTTCGGCCCCTGATTCCCTGTCCTACGTGGCCCTTCATTTCCTTACTCTTACCCAGTCAGGCCTTCAGCTCTAACCAAACAGGTCAGATCCACGTCTTTCAAAAAGGCTTCTGCATTTTTTCCTTGGTGCCTTTGTTGGGACTTCTAGTTCTTGCTTGGGTTGCTCTCCCTCTTCTCACTCCTAGGCACCTGTTTGCAATTCTCATTCAATACCAACTTGAATTTTAGTTATCTTTTTTCATAATAGCCCCAAACTGGCTATGTTATCAATCCCTCTAGGGAAGGGACTGTATCTTATACTTCTTTGAAAACAGGACCATTCCTTACACTTATTAAATATATACAGTTATTACACACAGTAGGCACTTGATAAATGTTTTTTTCCTTCTTTGTCTCTTGTCTTTTATATCCACCCAATCCTGCATGTGCTAGGCAGTGTAGAGCTTGGTTGAGCTGATTTAGTTGGATCTCCGATCCCACCTTACTTTTTAAAATCAAGTCGATTGAGGCAATATTTACACACAATACAATGGACCTATTTAAGTATATAGTTCAAAGAATTTTGACAAATGTGAATACCCCTGTAACCACCACCCACAATTAGGATATTGAACAAGGGATCCCTGTGCCCTTTGCAGTCAACCCCTCCCCCTGCCCCAGGCAACTCTTGATCTGCTTACTGTCACTATGGATTAGTTTTGCCTGTTCGGAATTTTATGTAAATGGAATCATACATTAAGTACTCTTTTGTGTCTGAGTCCTTTCATTCAGCAAATGTATTTGCGATTCAGCCATGTTGTTGTGTGTATCAGTACTTCATTCTGTTTTGTATGGATATACCAGTTTATCCGTTCACCTGTGAATGGACATTGGATTGTCTCCAGTTTTGGGCTATTTTGAATAAAGCTGCTATGAACAATTCTTTTTGAGGACATATGTTTTCGTTCCTGGGTCATATAGTAAGTGTATACTTAACTTTATGAGAAACTGCCAAAATGTTTTTCAAAGTGGTTGTACCATGTTACATTCTCACCAGCACTTTGAGTTCATATCCTCACCAACATTAGGTATTGTCAGTCTTTTTCATTTTAGTCATTCTAGTGGATATATATTAATATTAATACTAATAAATGTATTGATATAAATATTAATATTATTTAATTATTTAAATATTAAATAATTAAATTCTTCCCATCCATGAACATGGTATATCTCTCCATTTGTTTAAGTCTTCTTTAATTTCTCTCAGCAGTGACAGATCTTACATATATTTTTGTTAGAGTCATCCCTAAGTATTTCATAGGTTTTTTTCATACTATTGTAAGTGATATTTAAAATTTTTTTTAATTTTTATTTTATTTATTTATTTATTTATTTTTTTGTGAGATCAGCCCTGTGCTAACATCTGCCAATCCTCCTCTTTTTTTTTTTTTTTTTTTTGCCAAGGAAGACTGGCCCTTGGCTAACAGCCGTGCCCATCTTCCTCCACTTTATATGGGATGCCGCCACAGCATGGCCTGACAAGCAGTGCATCGGTGCGCACCCGGGATCCGAACCGGCCAACCCTGGGCCGCCACAGCAGAGCGCGCGCACTTAACAGCTTGCGCCACCGGGCCAGCCCCTAAAATTTTTTATTTAAATATATTTCATTATAGCATATAGAAGTTTAATTTATATTTGTATTTTGACCTTGTATCCTACAACCTTGCACACTTATTTGTTCTAATATGTTATTTGTAGATTGCTTAGGGTTTTCTACATATATGCTCTGGTCTTTTTGCCAATAAAGACAGTTTTACTTATCTCTTTACAATCTTCATGCCTTTCAGTTTTTTCTTCTCCTTAGTTTTGAGTTCTCATTCCTGACCTAGGGGGCCCTTTGTATTTCTTGTCTGCTGATGATAGTAATGTCAGCTATTTATTAGGACTTACTACGTGCCAAATACTGTACTAGAGCCTCCACATGTAATATTTTACATAATTCCTGTTGCACTACTGTGCAGTAGGTATTGTCATTTCCATTCTATGAACAAAGCCCCTGAGGCTCAGAGAGACAAGTGATTTCCCAAGGTCATTTGGCACTTGATACGTGTTGGAGCCAGGATTTGAACCTGGGGGTATTTGGCTTTGAAGCCTGTGCTTTTTTTCACAATGGGCCAGGAGAACTGGCCCTTTAAGGATACAGCTGCTGCTTTCAGATCAGACAGTCAAAGACAGCTCTCTCCCAGAATCCCACTTGTGGAGTGATGGGAAAACAGAGACTCTTAGAAAAATGTCCTGCTCCTGGCTGCCCTCAGTGAACTGCTGTGGTTCCAGCTGGCCGCAGAGTTATTTCACTCTTGTAGTGTTGGCAGAAAGAGTTAAGCACAATCCCCATGTGGCTCCTGGTGCCTTTCCCTGTGTGGTGACTACCTTATCCAGCCCCTGCTGGGGTGGGGTGTCATGGGGACCTCGAGCTGTACTCGTAAACAGGCCCTGGGCAGCCTGAATCAGAGCAGCCTTGGGGAGAAGTGGATTTGGCCTCTCGGGATCCCGTTTCAGTTGGCTGCCAAAGACCAAATGTCACTGCAATGCGAGGCTGCTTCAGCGTCACTCTCCGTCTCTGACCCTTTGGGGCTAGCTCAGCTTCAAAGCCCTGGCTGGAAAGGCAGGGGCAGGGAGAGACTTGGCAGGACAGGCCTGGGACAGCACTTTTGCTGCCTTGGGAGGAATCAGATGGGATTTTGGAGTGGAGCTGGTGACTACAGAGCCTCGGCCTCCTGGCTAGGGTCCTCCAGACACAGCTTTTTTTTTATTGTTTCTAGATACCTCTTTTATGGATCAGTTCTTCTGGGCTTCTTAATGAGACTTTGCTGCAGGCCCTAAAAAGAACTGCCCTAGTCAGCAGGTTAGTGCTTTCTCCACGAGTAGTCACCTGGCACCAAACCAGATTACTCAGTGGCACTCTTTACCCAAACACGTCCTGGTCTGAAGTCATTAAAGCATGTTGGCTGCCCAGATGGATGAGTTAGGGTCAGGAGTTTTGTGGGGAGGGGGATGTTGGGTAGGGAGATAAGGCAATCTTCATTTTCCAGATTGTTGTCAGATTGGGTCACCCATCCTTGTGGACATCTGCCCAGTTGCCTGTTGAGCACTGCCTTGTTGGCAAACCGCACCAGAGGCCCGGCTGTCTGTGGCCATGTATGTGTTGGCATGTGGGGTGTATTTCCCAGCAAATGGAAATAGATGGATGCCGTGTTTCTGGTGGCAGCAATAGAGTGAGCATGTCTCTACTTTCTGTCATCTCCCCACCACTCTCCTGATTGTTCTAGTTGTCTCTAGATTCCAGTTTACCTTAATGCTAACCTTCGCTTTTTAAAAGGCTGATAAGCCAAGGCTTTTCCTGCCTGCTGGAAATCAGTGAGTTAAAGAGTATGTGTGGAAGAAAACATGTGCCTCTGAAAGTTAGGGTTAAAAGAGGAAAGCTTGCAGCCCTCCAGCACCCCTTCCGTAGCCCTCTCCCTCCTGGCCTCAGAGAGTGGAATTCGTCCAAAGCTGACTGCCGCTAGCACAGGGCCGGCCAGGGCCCTGGTGGTCAGTGGGGCCAGTTCTGTTCCACACACCACTCTGTTGTTCAGATGGTACTGTTGTGTTTCCCAATAGCCCGTTCCAGCAACCTGGACTTATTGGATCTCTTTCCTCTTTTTTCCCCAGATGCTGTGACTGTGGCAGAGCCACTGGGGTTTGTACATGTTGGGGAGGAGCCTTCCTTTCGGGGGTGACCACGTTCCTCTGGGCATGCCTGCAGTTCTCTGGGCTCATGGACCTGAAGGAGAAGCATGCGGTAGGCCACATTCTCTTCCCTTATGGGTATTGTCTGTATGTCTCTGCTGGACTCTCCCGACTTGTGTTTGCCTGGGAGGTCCTCATCTGGGGGCTTTAAACCATAAGTAAGAGAGGGGTACAGCTCTGAGGCTTGGGGTATCTGTGATCCCCTCTGAGAGGGTGCTATTGCTCAACTGGAAAGCACACACTCAGGGAGTTGTGAATAGAGGAGGAAGGGTAGACCTGTTAACACAACTGAATGGGAGCAGGATTCTGATTTGGGTTGGCTCCGAGCCAGTCTCCTGCTTCTTGCCCAGGGCTGTGTAATTTTGTTTGTTTGCACTTTGCTGGGGCTCTGCCCCAACCTGCTGAGCCATGTTGAGTACTGTTGGGCACCCTCTCTGTGGTTAGGGAAGAGCTCCCCAATCAGACTCCAAACACAGCTGCATAATCAGCTGGAGGTGTGCCTGGCCTCCAGGTACACTGTCTCTGCCTGGAGGTAGATTTGTCGTCAGAGTATCCCTCTTCCGTGATGAAGACTGCCATAGAGGAGGTCCTTTTGTCTCTTGCCTGGACTTCTGCCACACCTTCCTGACAGGTCCCTCTGTCTCTGATCTCCTTCCTCCACTCAGCTGACAGAGAAAGCTATCCAAAATGCAGAGCTGCTTCAAAGTCGTCAGTGGCTCCGTGCCACCTGCCTAAACCTTTCGGGTGGTATACAGAGCCCTCCATAATCCCGCTCCTGCCCATCGGCCCAGCGTCCCTAGCCTCCCCTGCCTTGGCCTTTATGAATGCTTCAGAGTTGGGACACACATCCTACATTTAGGCTTTTACCCTAAAATGCTCCCCACCCTTTTTCTTGGCAAACTCCTACTATTCTTTCTTCAAGACCCAGGTTAGGCATCACCTTCTCCAGATAAGTCCTCCTTCCCTGCTCCAGAGGTCACTCTTGTCAATATTCATAGTATCTCCACCATTGTACTTGTTATACTGTATTGAAATAATCTGTCTATCCCACTTTATCTCAGTGTCCCTGGCTCCTAGCATAGAGCCTGGCATGTAGCAAAGGCTTAGTAAATATTTATTGACTTGAACTTATGGATAGTGATCTTTCTGCCAAAGAAATCTTGGGAGGTTTGGAGAGGGAGCTGTGGGTCCCCACACTGGGCCTCTGGTGGTTCCTGGCTGATGGCTGATTTATTCAGCTCCAGGCTTCACATGCCTCTGGACAAGCTGTGGAACAGGCTTGTGGACCTGAAGCAGATCAGCGTCCTGTTCACAGACACCTCTGGCTGCTCTGCAGGTGTACCAGGTGATTGGTACAGAGGGAAAACTGCACTTGCCTCTGCCCTAGCCTGGGTGCAAGGCTGCTGCATACAGTTGCAAGGGCTGTGCACTGCTCAATTCCAGGGAGTACCACCCTAGAGGCTATGGTGTTGTGCAATGTGGTGGCCTGCCTGGGTGAGGCTGAATGTCCCAAAAACAGAGGACAGTATTGTCCTCTGGTTCCAGCCTGTTGCTGAAACACCAGTTGCTAGTGAATTGGAGAAACAAAGTTCTGTGATCCAGGGGGCTGGCTTCTCAAGCCTGAGGAAGAACACTTGAGCACCCAGTCTGGATAAGCTCGCAGGGGCCATTTTCCTGGAGGATTTTTCTCTATCCTCTTCTTTCTCTTTCTGGATAGGTGGGTCCTGAACTAGAAAACATCATCACCATCGTCATCAGCCATATTTATGGAATGCTTCCTTTGGGTTGGCAGAACTCTAGGCACTGAGGAGGTGGCCCCTGGCTTGGAGACGCTACAGTCTAGTTGAGGAATTGATAGTACAAGCAGCTAAGTCACAGAACCTGACGGGGTTTCTACCTGAGGTACCATGCGAGTTGTATAAATAGGCTTCTAAAGATAATCCCCGTGACCTCCAACAGTCGAAGGCTTCCTGGAAGAGTAGGAGTGGGAGGTTTGGCGTGGTGGTGGTTGATGGTAAGGTGGCCTGTCATCCCCTGGCAGTAGCCCAGGATCGGTTTGGCTGTTGCTGGTTGATTTTCTGCCCCCTGCCCCCCATCTCTTTATGACCCGCCCGTCCTCAGCGTCCTCGGAGCCTTCTCTCCCGTTTCCAGTCCTGCAACCACGGTGGCGTGCTGTAGCAGTGACGGCTGGGGTTCTGCCTCTTAGATGCAGAGCTCGCCTTCACTTGCTGAAGTGGGCAGTGTAGGAAGGGGTCAGGACGGGAGAGAGTTGCATGGAGGGCCCTGCAGGACACCTGGGTCAGACCCTGTTAGCTGATCTTTCTAGGGCCTGTCGCCCAGGAGGGAGAGTGTTGGCTTAGTTTTGGTTCCTGCAGAGCAGTGCCTTGGTAGAAAGCTCAAGGGGAAGTGCGACCTGGGAGCAGGGGACAGGGGAACGGGAGTTGGCAGTTTGCTAAGGCGGCAGCCATCCTCAGAGTGGCTGGCTCGGAAGCTGACCCCTCCTCCCCCTGGCCTTTGCCTCATGGGGACTTCCTGCCCTTAACCTCTGGACTGCCCGGCCCCTCCTTTTCTGTTCCAATTCTGCCCTGGGTTTGGCACGGGCCCCACGGGGAGCTGTGCTAGAGAAGAGGGAGGGGAGAGGCCAGCTTGAACTTGCTGAGGCTCTCTCTTCCCTGCGGCTCAGATGGTGTTGTCTAGGAAACAGCGCCCTGGAGAAACATGCTCGGGCTCCAGCCTGCGCTCTTGGGTTATTGGACCTGTTAGGCTGCTTCCTCTCCCTCGGGGTTTTGCAGTCCCATCCTAGGGGTAGCCTGGACTTAGAGAAGTTTCCTGTCCACTCCCAGGGCCTTTGGCCCCTCCTTCACCCAGGGGGTCAGTGCTGAGAGCTTCCTGTGTGTCAGACTTGGGGTCCCAGAGTGATGCGTAGGCTCTGCCTGATGCTCCGGAGGTGCTGAGGCAGGAGCCCTAGGTCACTGGCCTCCTCTTTCCGCCTGAGAGATGAGGCCCAGGTGTCTGCAGGCCGTCTCTTGGTCCCAGTGGTGCTTCGGCAGGTGTGTCTAAATGCGGCTGGACATTCACCAGCTGCTGGCCAATCTCTGCCCTCGCATTGAATAGCGGCTATTGGAACCTGCCGCCCCGCCCCAATCTGATGGGAAGGTATTGGGTCCTAAGCGCTGGAACCCTCAGAGGCCTTTCCTTTTGGCTCTTCCCTCTTCTGCTGGATTCTTCCACTAGCTCCCTGGCCCCCTGCTCTGCCTCCTAGAAGTCACTGCTCCAGTCTTCTCAATTGCCAGTTCTCCCCGCTCCACTCAGGATGTGCTGCTATTAGTAACTCGCAAGGTCCCCTCTCCCCTCCTTCCTGTGGCTCTAATGTGGAAAGAGCTATTGTTGGCGTGGCTCCATGCTAGGAGTCTCTGAGTGATTTTGGGGAGCTCTCATGGATGGCAGGCTCACCACAGTGGGGTTCCTATCCTTGTCCAGTGACTTGGGGCCAAGGAAAGGTAGTCTGGGAAGAGAGCCCAGGTACTTCTTGATGCCGGCAGTTGCCCTCAGGGCCCTGGGCCGACAGCAGCCATTTCCTGCATAGTTCTCCTCCCATGCGTGTGTCCATACACCCCTGGCTGCACGTCGCCCCTCTGCTCACCCCTCAGTGACCTTCTCTGATGAGTGGGCCAAGCTTCTGGACATCTGGCAGAGCATCGTACAAACTTTCTCCTCTCAACCTCCTCTCTCCTCCTTCCCTCCCTCTTGCCTCTCCCTCCCTCCCACGGCTGTGGCTGCCTCCTCCTCCCTCCCTAAATCTGCAGCGTGACTGGAAATAGGCTGAATTAATCAGCAGATTGAAGCTCTACTCTGCTGCACCAGATTCTCTGCAGCACCCGGCTCCTGGCTCGCACGCTCTCTAGCTCTCCCCTCTTTATTCTCTTCTCTCACTCTTTCTCCCTCTCTCTCTTTCTGTGCCTTTCTCTCTCTCTCTTTTTGAGGGCGGTGTTGGAAGTTCTGTAGCTGATCCCTGTGGCTCAGGCTCTATCCCATGCTCTTTAAGCAGGCAGAGCTATGGATGCCCCATCAGGGCAAGCACAACAAAGTGAGTATGCTAGCTTGGGTTTTAC
This sequence comes from Diceros bicornis minor, assembly GCF_020826845.1. Lineage (NCBI taxonomy): Eukaryota > Metazoa > Chordata > Mammalia > Perissodactyla > Rhinocerotidae > Diceros > Diceros bicornis. The sequence continues at coordinate 55,931,998 of NC_080757.1, forward strand.
ATTCTGTTACAAATGCCTTGTTCCCTGCTTTGTGCGGGAGGCTTGGGTTAGCGGTTGCTACAAGTCTTGAAGATGGATGCCAAACCGGGGGCAGCTCTGATCACAAGGTAGCTAGGACCGTGGAAGGAGGCTGGGAATGGGAGCTGGAAAGCCAGTGTGTCTAGGTCGCTGCCAGCCAGGCTCCCGAGTCACCCAGAGCAGGACTGGAGCCGAGTTTCCCAGTGGGGCATCTGGTCAAGGTATGCTGGGACCCGGGTCTCATGCGCAAGTGATGGGAAGCTCTGGGCCTGGATGCCAGCCCTCCTCAGGGCCAATAAGGGGGCTTTTTTTGCTGGATCACATGAGTCATTGAGACAGGGGCAACCAAGCCCGGGTGATTTCTTCTTGGGTCTTAGTGCTGCAGAAGGAAGAAGATGGGTGAAAGTGCCAAGGTCAGCTTGAGCCCAGAAGAGGAGGAAGCGTGAGGCTTTGATTTGCCTGGCTGCAGATAGAGTCTATTTGTGTCTGGCCAAACTCAAAAGAGATTTATCATGACTGCTAAAAAAGACCCTGGTGTGTAGTGGCCGAATCTCTGCTTCAGTGATTCAGGCATTATGTGGAGTCCAGCTTCAGGTCCCCTCCCCACCTGCACCTGCACCTTCATAGCCAAGAAGGCTGTGATGGTGGGGACCTGGCGAAGGAGCCAGGCCCCAGCCAGTTCTAATTAATGGTTACCTGCTGTTGTCAAGGCCGAGGGTCAAGGTCTAAATTTATAACCTGTCTACCTGAGCCTCAGGGACCTTGATTCTGCTTGCTGCCGAAACAAGTGGAGTAGGAAGGAAAAGGGCTGCTATGCTGAGAGGACCTCAGAGGAGTCCTGAAGGGACAGAGGTTGGGGGCTTGGGGGCTTCTGGCTCTGGGCCACCTGAGAAACCTGACCGAGGTGGCGCAGGAGAGCTCGGGTTGGCTCCCGAAAGGCTCTTTAGACTGACGCCGATGCTCAGCTTCGGGCCCTGCGGCGATGGTCCTGTTCAGTAGCAGACTCCTTGCAGTTTTGATTTAACGGATAGGGTTCTTTTACCACCCTGCTGCTCCCCCAAATCGCCGTGCCCTGCCAGTGTCCCCCTCAGATGATGGAATGGGGAGAAGAAGCCCGGCTCACGATGGGCATTTGCCGCTAGCCTCTCCAGAGCCTCGAGTACCTCTCTGTTGGGTCTGGTTGAGCCTGAGCAGTTTAAACAGGGGGATGGGGTTGGTTCTACCTGGAAAGCATCAGTGTAAGTGGAGAAGCAGGGCCTCGCCTCCCCTATGGTGTCGAGACCTCACTTAGCCAGCGCTCTTCGTCCTCAAACGTGTCTGGATGTGCCTGGCAGTGGGGTGGGGTGGGAGTTTCTGAGCATCTGGGAAGCGGGAAGACTCTCTTACTACTCGTGGGTACTTAAGGCCAGGACAGCTTTTCCTCAGCCTTCTTGGCCCTGGTAGGCGAGAAAAGCAGACCTCAGATTGCATGTGTGTGACTCAGGTCCTTGGTTCTTAAACAAACCATACCCATCCTTGCACAGTCTCCCTGTTGGGGCCCAGGCACACCTGGGTGCCCAGACTAACTTGTGCTTTGAAAATAGGTGGCAGGGCCCACTCATTTGCTACCCCTTCCTGAATTTCCTTCAGAAAGTGGGAAGGTCTTCCACTAAGTTCCTCAGCTTTGGCTTTCACACCACATGGGGGAAAAACCACGGCACAGTGAGGGAAACAGAAATTTTACCCATGACTGGGACCTCCTGCCGGAGATGGGGTGAAGTGTTGCCATTCAGCGTCAGTGAGAGGCCGTGGCAGTTGGATAAGTTTGGTAGGGCCGTGGAGAGAAGGCTGGCCCAGAAGGCTGTGTCCTCGCCCCGGGGCCAGCTTGTGCGGGCAGGCACTTTCTTCAGGAGGCATGTAATTACAGAATAGCTTATTTTTCCTCCACTGTATTGTCTTTAATCACCAGTCTGGAGTGCTCCTGGCCAGACACAACATGCGGGGGCAGACGCACACAGTCAGCTCTGCGCTCCCCTCCCGCCTCTGCTGGCCCTGCCCCAGGATCGTCTGCCACCCTCCAGCCCATACATCCTACACCTGGGGAGCAGCAGCCTTCAGGTTCTAGGAACATGGGGGCAAAGAGAAAGAGTGAATCAGTTGCTAGACCGGGGAGGAGGAGGTCTTGGGTTTGGGGGCACCTGGAATAAGGTGGCAGATGTCAGGATAGCCACAGGGTAAGCAGAGGGGAATTGCTGAGTGTCCAAGGTCTATAGGCCTGGCCAGAGGAGGGATACCCCCCTGGCTTTCTGGCTGCTCCCCTTAGCCTTGCCCTGCCTTCCTGAGTGTGATCCTCATTCCAGAACAGGCAGCTTCCCAGGTGACCTGCAACCCCCTGGGATTTGTCTGGCCTTTCCTTTCTGTTGCCCAGTCCCCGTCTCTTGGGCATGCAGCCTCACTGCCTCTACAGGCCAGTCCTTCCCTGCCTCCAAGAGGTTTTCTCACTTTATCATTTCTGGAGGCCTGGCCTAGGCAAGTTCATCCTGGGAACTTTCACATCCCTCCTGCAGAGAGGGAGGGAGAGGGGGCTTGGGAGAGCTGAGCCTGAGGGAGAAAGGGGCAATGGGGAGGCAAGGCCCAGGAGGCCCTGATTTCTCACCCTAGCCCCTGTTTGCAGCGGGTGGGCCTTCCCAGGTCTCTTCTTCCCTGGGCTGGGAGGAACGGGCATCACCCCTCCGGGCTGCCCCTTAGACACGAGGAGGCTAAGTAGGGCTTTCCTTTCCATGTCAGGAGTCAAGGAGGCAGAGGTAGAGACCTTAGCCTTACCTGACACTCACTTGTCCTGGACCACGGCCTTTCAGGGAGGCCCCAGGATCCCTGCCAAAGGGCAATGGGTACTTTGGAGTACAGTAGTCATCCATGCTAGGGTGTGGGTCTCCTGTCAGGAGGGCCAGTTCTTCCTGAGCTGAAATAACCAGTTATCCCCTCTGGGAAGAGGCAGCTCTTATCTTCATAATCCCCCAAAGCCATCATGGAGAGATGGGATTAGGTGAGATTTAGGCAAGGGATCTGGGAAGTCTTGGGCCAGGCCGGCTCTGGAGGCTGTCTTCATCCCTCAGGCCCAGGAAGTTGGCAGGAGGTCTGCATGGGGCTCCACTCACGTACATCCTACCAGCAGGTCCACAGGGTGGATGCTCCCCCGTCCAGCAGCCCTTCTAGTTGTGGAGATGTGTGTCCTGCGACGGGCGAGGCTGCTAAGGGGAGGGGTGGGTCTGGAGACAGGCGGGGAAGAAGAAATCCAGAACATCAGTGGACAAAGCCAGGGCAGGACCCCGGGCAAGGCAGATGTGCGAATGATGGAAGTGGAAGGGGGAGGACAATGAGCCAAGGCAGCCCAGTGTCCCCAGCTCAGCCACCCTGGGTCAGGACTCAGTAGATAACTCCAAGTCTCTTTCTTGGTGCCCAGGCCTAGGGCTTCGCTCCTCTTGCTCAGGAACTTTTCCTGGTGGAAGCTCACATTGGTGCTCCTCAGGTGGCCCCTGGGAGACTCACTCCTCCCGCAGGTGCTGCCGTTCTTTTTCTTAGGACCCCCGAGTTGGGGATCTGTGTGTTAGATTCAACCTGGGGTAGGCCTCACCTCCAGAAGTATTTTTTGTGTGTGTGTGAGGAAGATCAGCCCTGAGCTAACATCTGCCAATCCTCCTGTTTTTGCTGAGAAAGACTGGCCCTGGGCTAACATCTGTGCCCATCTTCCTCTACTTTATGTGGGACACCACCACAGCATGGCCTGACAAGCAGTGCATTGGTGAGCACCTGGGATCTGAACCCGGGCTGCCAGCAGCGGAGCGCGCGCACTTGACTGCTACGCCACCTCCAGAAGTTTTGATTCAATAGGTCTGGGGTGGAGCCTGGACATTCATGGTTTTAAAAGCTCCAGGTGTTTCTGGTACAGATCCTGGGTTGACAACCCCTGATTAAGGTATCATTGGGATCAGTGATGAATGAATGTGTGCATTCATTCATTCATTCATTCAGCAAGGATTCATTGAGCTGCTGCTGTTTGCCAGGCACTGCCTTAGCAGGTGGTGGGAGGGGTGTGGAGATGGGAGAATTCGGTACCTGTTTTCAAGGCATTGGCAGTCTAGTGGGAGAGCCAGACAAGTAAATCTATGGTGACAGTTCTCTATGATGGAGACTGTGGGCTAGGTTGTCCAGCGTGCTATTGGAATACAAACCTTCCCCCGTAAGTGCAGCCCTGGGTTTTGGGAAAATTTCCCAGAGTGGGTGATGTTTGAGCTGAGGCTTGAAGGAGAAATAAGAGTTGTCTGGGGCAGGGAGTGTGTTCTTGGCTGGGAAAATACATCAGGGTATTTGCACATGGGCTGGAGGAGCATGGCATATGCCAGGAATGGCAGGAAGGGAGGCTGGAGAAGCTGGCAGATCATGCTCAGGAGTCTAGGCTTGATTTTAAAGGCACACGAGGTCAGCTGATCAGACAAGCCTTCACTCTGGCTAGGGTATTGCAGCTGGTTTGGAAAAGGTAGGGACTAGGGGGAGGGAGGAGAGAGGAGCTGGGGGTAGGGTAAGGATTTTCTAGTCTAGGGTGTTCTGGCTCTGGTCTGGGTGCCTGGGTGAGATGGTACCTGCAGGAGGAGGGGTGCTGACTTGCAGGGAGAGCCAGGTGGCGATTTCGGGGTTTTGGACTTGTGGACTCGTAGGTACCTGTGTCACAGCTGTGAGGCAATTCAGTAAGCGGATCAGAATTTGGGGTATTGGTCAAGCTAGAGGTAAAATTTAGTAGTTGTAAGCTTATTGGCAGTGGGTGAATCCAAGACTGTGGCTGAGATTGCCCTGGAAATGTACATAAAGTTATTAAGAAGATGTGAAAAGATGGACTGTGGGGTAGACAGAGGGGAAAGGACAGTCAGAAAAGGAGAAAACAGGAGAAAAGCCCAGGAACAGGGAGTCTCAACCAGGATAGGCAAGGCCATGGACTTGGGCACAGGTCCCAGTGTCTCCCGGGGACCGCCCCCGTCCATACCACCTTCTACCCATCCTCGGTGAGATGAGAGCACAGTGTAGTCGGTGCATGGTCCTTTCCTGGGAGCAGCTGTCTTGTTTCTGAGGTTATGTCCTTCCTGATGCTGTGGTGTGACAATATCCTCTGTTTTATGAAATGGTAGTAACAGAAGATGGTGGATTTTTTTAATGTTTATACTAGGAACAATGAAAAGCTAGCATCTGTGTGTTAGTTCTCCTTTCCCCATTTCAAAAAAATATGTATTTTCTGGCCCATGAAATCTAAAACTTGGTAGCAGTGAGGTAAATGAGAGGTCAGTGGTGAGAACATTCTGAGTGGGGCCAGGAGATATCTCGCTGATGGCAGGGGGTTGGGAGTTGAATGAAGGTGAGTTAGAAAACACTGAGTATAGAAAATTTGTATTGGTTTTTGTTTTAAACTTGGCTTTAAAGATTAGGAACTGTAGAGCCAGCCCTGATGGTCTAGTGGTTAAAGTTCTACATGCTCCGCTTCAGTGGCCCAGGTTCAGTTCCCAGGCATGATACCACGCCACTCGTCTGTCAGCAGCCATGCTATGGCAGCAGCTCACATAGAAGAACCAGAAGAACTTACAACTATACACAACTATGTACTGGGGCTTTGGTAAGGGAAAAGGAAGAAAAAAGGAGGAAGATTGGCAACAGATGTTAGCTTAGGGCAAATCTTCCCCTGCAAAAAAAAAGATTAGGAACTGTGTACTCCAATGTCTTTTAATGTGGTGGAGATCTGAGCATGCTTACACCCTGAGGGACAGGGGCCAGTGGAGGAAGAGAAGGTCAGGCTTCAGGAGGAAGAAGGAAGGGCCTGGCAAGGGGAGAGGGGAGTGCCCCATCTTGGCAGGGACCTGGGGTCTCCAGGGAGATGCTGAGCACCTCTTGCTTTCCTGCAGGGCGAGCCACCCTTGGCCCTGGGCCTGTCCACCCGGAAGGCCCTCAGCATCCTGAAGGAGCAGCTGGAGGCAGTGCTGGAAGGACACTTGAAAGAGCGGAAGAAGTGTCTCATGTGGAAGGTGAAGCTTCTTCACGGGGAGGCCAGAGCCTGGTTGAGATGGCAGAGAAGCTTGGGAAGCCCATTCTCAGAGCCGTGACTCGCTCTGTCACCCTGGGCGGCATGACTTGACCAAGACATCACTAAAAATCAAAAAGAAGCGGGATTCCCTTTCAGAGTGATGTGCTGACCCCTCTTGCTGCAGGAGCCCAGGCTGGACCCCAGCTGAGTCAAAGCGAGAAGACAAAGGCGGCCACGGGGCTGGATCGGGTGGGTGTAGGGGGAAGGTGGCCAGATTCTAGCAGGACGGAGAACCTCGGCTCCTTCCTACATCCTTGTCCCCAGGCCTCTCACTCCCCGCCTCCTGTCCCTCCTCAGGAGCTGTGGAGGACCAGCTTCCTGCACCACAGTAACCGCTGCTCCTGTTTCCACTGGCCGGGAGCCTCACTCATGCTGCTAGCTGTTCTGCTGCTGCTGAGCTGCTATGGGAGCCAGCCAGCTGGCAGGTACATGGGCAGCAGCCCTGGGGAGAGGCTTCCTCCCAACCTCTCACACCATGGGGCCTGAGCCTGTCCCTCTCCTGCCTCAGCAGAGTGTTTCTGCCATCCCACCTAGGACATCCCAGGGCAGAGGGGCTGCTGCCCCCATGGTCGGCACCTGTGTTGTTTAGAAATCCTCAGTCTCTTGGCTGGCTGGTGTCAGAGCCAGAATGAGACGCTCTTTTCAGAAGAGACTGGGCAGGTTGGGGTGGGGTGGGGGTGGTCCAGGGCCTTGGGTGGGCTGGTTTGGAGAGCCTCTCCCTCCCTCCTAGTACCCCTCACCTCTTCCCACCAGCCACGGGGTGGAGCTGGTGAATGCCGCGGCGCTGTTCCTCTTGCTGCTTCTCAACCTCGTCCTCATTGGACGGCAAGATCGGCTGAAGCGTCGGGAGGTAGAGCGGAGGCTCCGAGGGATCATTGACCAAATCCAAGGTGAGGCCAAGGGTCAGGCATGTTGGGTGGGAAAAGATGCCCAGTGATGTGTCAGAGCCCTAAGATCTCCCCTCCAGAGTTTCAGCACATAGGCGTTGCCTGTGGTCAGCATTCCAGGGGCTCTTGTTATCAAGAAAGCTAGAAAGATGCCCTGCTCTCTTTACAGCAGGACAGTGAGAGCCATGGGACAGTCGTGGGTACTCAGGCTGTGGCCTGGGCAGGCAGGCAGGCTGATGGCAGCACAGTAGACTTGTGAGCTTGCTCCTGCTAGTTGGGAGACTAACAGAGAAGACCCTCTCTCTTGGCAGGAGGACAGTTGAGATTTTCTCTTCCAAGTCTGTCTTGTCTGGTGGTACTGGGCCAGGGGAGGTGTGAAGGTGGACCAGAGAAGTCTGAGATCCTGCAAGAATTGGGATTGGTGGCAGGGAGCTGGGATCCTAAGATGGAGCAGCCCGGTTCCTAAAGAATGGGATTACTTGGTCAGATTTCTGCTTGTGCTTCCATTCAGCTAGTGTTTATTAAGCCCTGGCTGTGGATTGAGGGTTACATTAGGCTCTTTTGAGAGACAATGGTTCCTGCTTTCCAGGGGCATGCTGTCTTGTAAGAGAAGCAGCACCTACTCTCCTGGGCAGAGAGGTTTAAAGGCTAAGTGAGAATGTGTTGGTTCATTCTGAAATGATTAACAAACTGCAGCTATATGCTAGGCACTGGGAGTATAGCGGTGCCCGAGAAAGATGGGCCCTGCTCTCCAGACCTTAGTCTCTTGCTCAGGAACCATCAGTGCCTCCCACTTGCTTATCAAAGCCATCCCACGTGGCTTCCCAGAGCTTCTGGCACAGGCTCCCACCTTCCTCTCCAGCCTCTTCTCTTGCTATTCATCCTCATGTTAAAACTACTTACCAGTCCTAAACCCACTGCGGACTTCCCTGCCTCTGTGCCTTTGTCCTGCTGTCCTTTTGGCATGCTTCTCCCTCACTCATCTCCAACAGACAAAATCTCACCCATTCTTCAAGACCCATCTTAAATGCTCCCTTTTCCACGAAGCTGTCTCTGATCGTCGCAGCTCTTCTGTGCTCCTGCAGCACTGGGATCTTTCCTAACACTCTTAGCACATTTGCCATGTTTGGAGTTATCTGCCCACGTGTCTCATCTCTCTTTTTGGTTGTGGCTTCTTGAGGGCGGGGACTGTGTAGTCTTCACCTTTGACCTTTGTACTCCTCACAGGGCTCAGCACACCCCTCAGCGACATTTGTGAAGTGTATTTGAACAGAACAGGGGTATAAAAAATAAGAGCTTCCGGTGTTCAGTGGAGCTGGAAGTGCCTGGGCTGGAGTGGTTGGGGAAGGCTTCATGGGGGAGGTGACCTTGAAAGAGTAGAGGTGTTAGAATGTATGGCATTGGTTGATGCAGGCCTTCTGGGAAAGGAAGAAGAGCAGACACAGTTCCATAGGTGTGTGCTGGGTCTAGCTGGTGTGTAGAGCCGTGGGTGAGGTTGTTTCCCTCTTTCATTCTCATCAGATGCCCTCAGGGATGGCAAGGAGATCAAGTGGCCAGATGCCATGTACCCAGACCTCCACATGCCCTTTGCACCTTCCTGGTCTCTGCACTGGGCCTACAGAGATGGACATCTGGTCAACCTGCCAGTTAGCCTGTTGGTAGAAGGAGACATCATAGCTCTGAGGCCTGGCCAGGAATCATTCGCCTCTCTGAGGGGGATCAAGGTAGCTTGAGGCTTTTCTCCTTCCCTGGAAATGCTGTGGGAGTGTCCTCAGGCAATGGTGGGAGGGTCCCAGGGCTTAGTCCTGAAACTTCCTAGCCAGCTCATAGGCTTCTTGGCAAGGGCTCTAGGAGAATGCAGAAGAGCTGGAACATCTTTCTCCTTGTCACGTTCTTTCTTTCCTCTGATCCTCAAGCTGCTAGGAATCCAATTCCACAGGCCCCACCCCAACTGACTCTTTGCTAACTGATGGTCCCCAACCCAATGAGATGTCTCCACTTAGCTGGAATTGTCAAGGAAGAGTGGCTTCCGATAGAAGCCTTTAATTGCCCTCGCCCTCTCCTCTTGGTCACTGGCAGGATGATGAGCACATTGTCTTGGAGCCAGGAGACCTGTTTCCCCCTTTTTCTCCACCCCCCTCCCCCCGAGGAGAAGTGAAGAAAGGGCCGCAGAACCCCCAGCAGCACCGGCTCTTCCGCGTCCTTGAGACCCCTGTGATTGACAACATCAGGTAGGGGTGCTGCCCTGCCTTCCTCCTGTCCTTCCACTTCTGCTCTTCCCCCTTGAGCAAGGGGTGGGGTGACAAGGAAGGGGACTTTTTCATACTGAGGCCCCCTTAGGGCAAGCATCTCTGTAGGTTCTTCTCTTTAGCATCTTGTGAGAATTCTTAGGCTTATTGCTCCCCTTCCAGTCTGAACTCGGAAGGGGCAGCTTTGGAGGCTGCCACAGGCCACTCTCCCAGGAGGCCACTTGGCCGGGGCCAGGGACCAGGAGGAATTGCAGGTCTCCATGATACTCAGTGAAGGTGCGGGTTTCTGGCCTCTCCCCTGAGCATGGCTCGCCTGAGTATAGGGTCACCTCTTTCTGCAGATGGTGCCTGGACATGGCCCTGTCCCGCCCAGTCACTGCACTGGACAATGAGAGGTTCTCTGTACAGTCAGTGATGCTGCACTACGCCGTGCCCGTGGTCCTGGTGCGTGAGGCTGGGCGTGGGGCAGGGAGAGGGCTAGGAAATGGGGGAACCTCAGGGCCAGACTCAGGTGAGCCTGTGAATGAAGAGGGGGTCCCAGAGTGAGCCAGCCAGTGCCGGGGGGTGTGAGTGGGCAGAGGAAGGGGAGCCTTAGAGCCTGGGTCCCTCTCTGGGGAGGAAGGGTTAAGGCTATACCTCTTCTGTTCCCAACAGGCCAGCTTCCTCATCACCAATGCCCTACGCTTCATGCTGAACGCCCCCGGCGTCACGTCCTGGCAGTACACCCTCCTCCAGCTACAGGTAACTCCTCTCATGCTTTTCTCTTTCCCTTGAGGCTGGGTCCCCTCGTGGTGCCCTGACTGCCCAGGGGTCCCTCAGGCTTCGGCTTAAAGATGCCTGCTTCCCTTCTTTCCCTTCTGCCCCCGAAAGACAGCTGTCCCTTTCTATTCAGGGAATGGCTCTGGGGTCGGGAAGCCCTTTGCTCCTTTCCTTCCCTCCCTCCCTCTGGTCCAGCAGCTCTTTGGGCACCGTCAGTGTGGTTCACTCTTTCCCAGGTGAATGGAGTCCTGCCCATCCTCCCCCTGCTCTTTCCAGTCCTCTGGGTTCTGGCAACTGCCTGTGGAGAAGCCCGTGTCCTGGCCCAGATGAGCAAGGCCTCCCCCAGCTCCCTGGTAGGTTGTTCCAAGGCATCCGGGGGCAGTGCAGAAAAAACAAAAAAGAGGGAGTCGGCTGTGCCCAGCGACCAGGGGTGGAGGTCCAGCCCCACTGTGGGCCCAGCGCTTGGGCAGGCCCTGGGCAGCTCTCCAAGGGCTTTGCCCTTCCTATCCAGAAGAGCCTCCGGGCCAGGCCCTGGGGGTGGGTGAGCATCCATCCTGGCTCTCAACAGATGGGAGATTTGGGGACTGCCTGGTGTCGTTTGCCAAAGGCACTGGGAGCCTTGCTGGTGGGGGGCCCCCACCCTGCCCCTTAGAGGCCTGTGTGAAGGTGGCATTTTCCTCCCTGAGGCTCACACCCTCTTCTCCGTGCAGCTGGCCAAGTTCTCGGAGGATACTCTCAGCAGCTATACAGAAGCCGTCTCCACTCAGGTACACTCACCAGGGACGGATTCTGCCCCAGGCCTTGGTAGCCACCAACGTGGACTCCCTCAGGGCCCTTCTGGAACCCTGGGACTCTCCTACTTTGTGGCCTTCAAGCCTCCAGCAGGGCTCTTGGAGCCCCCAGTCTGCCCGTCTCACATGGACAAATGCCTCTCCACCCTTACTTCCTGGCGGCCCCCTGGACTGTTCCCTCTTTTGGCCCCAGAGGCCCTGTCTAGGGAAATGCGGCTGAGCCCTAAATGGCCACACAGACTTTCTCTCTCCCACCAGGAAATGCTACGCTGCATTTGGGGCCACTTCCTGAGGGTGGTCCAGGGGACGTCGCCCACACTGAGCCACAGCTCCAGCCTGCTGCACAGCTTGGGCTCCGTCACGGTGAGGGAGGGCCCTGCCTCAGCAGGCCTGCGGTCTGGCTGCGTCTGGGTGCCCGTCTGCCGTTTAGGTGGCCCCTGGGTGGGTTGAGGAATGCCAAGCCCGCTTCCCAATCCCCATCTCTCCCTGCAGGTCCTGTGCTGTGTGGACAAACAGGGGATCCTGTCTTGGCCAAACCCCAGCCCAGAGACAGTGCTGTTCTTCAGCGGGAAGGTGGAGCCCCCACACAGCAGCCACGAGGACCTAACGGATGACCTGTCCACCCACTCCTTCTGCCATCCCGAGGTAGAGGAGGAGGTATGGCAGGCTGCTGGGGGCTGAGCTCTGGGTCTGGCCGTTTGGCCCTCGGAGCCTGGCCAGTGACCTCAGCGGGGGTGAGGCTAGGAGGAGAAGGAGCGCTTAGTCACCATTAGGGCCTGTCTCTGAGCAGTTCAGGCGGAGCCACCTGAAAAGGCAGTGAGGGGATGTAACCGCCCTGCCTCCCTGGTCCATGGCAGCCGTGGGGACCCTGGTCCGAGGCCTGGCTCCTTGTTTTCCTCAGCCCCATGAACGAGACGCCCTCCTGGCTGGCTCCCTGAACACTACCCTGCACCTTTCCAATGAGCAGGAGCGTGGCGACTGGCCTGGCGATGGTCCCAAGCCCCCTGAGTCCTACTCCCACCACAAAGCACACGGCCGCAGCAAGCACCTGTCCGGCTCCAACGTGAGCTTCAGCAGGGACACGGAGGGCGGTGAAGAAGAGCCTGGCAAGGTGAGAGGAGAGAGTGGAGAGCCGCCACCTCAGTCAGCCACAGGGTGTCCTTGCCTCCCCACCAAAGGGGTGCAGCCCAGCCTGGATGGATGAAGCCGAAAGCACAGATGTCGCGGCCTCTGTTCTTGGGCCTCCAGGCTTGACCTGGCAGGACCACCTCCTGAGGCCCTGCCCAGGACTCTTCCCCCTTTCCGGGTCTCACTGATGGTAATTGGTTGGGGCAAGGCCCTCTCTCCTAGTCACAACCTCTAGAGATAGAAAGCCAGTGGCTCCCTCTAAAATGTTTTCCCCTGGCTGAAAAAGATCTTTCATTGTTTTCTCTTTGGTCTGGTCATCCCTCTTCTTAGGTATTGCCAGTATCGTTGGGTGTAGATACTAGAAGCAGATAGGAGCCCAGGAAGGACAGGAAGAAGATTTTGGGGAGGGGTGGATTGAGCATGAGCACTCAGGGCCCACCCCCGTCACCCATCCCAGTCTGAGGCTCCCCTTTCCCCCCAACATTTCCCTCAGACCCAGCCTGGGCTGGAGGGCGAGCCCTACGAAGCGGAGGACTTTGTGTGTGACTACCACTTGGAGATGCTGAGCCTGTCTCAGGACCAGCAGAACCCCTCCTGCATCCAGTTCGATGACTCCAACTGGCAGCTCCACCTCACCTCCCTCAAGCCCCTGGGCCTCAATGTGCTGCTGAACTTGTGCAACGCCAGTGTCACCGAGCGGCTGTGCCGCTTCTCGGACCACCTGTGCAACATCGCCCTGCAGGAGAGCCACAGCGCCGTGCTGCCCGTGCACGTGCCCTGGGGCCTCTGTGAGCTCGCCCGCCTCATTGGTATGTGGCCGCTGGCAGGGTTGGCTGCTGACCTCTTAGAAGACACCAGGCCACCAACTCCAAACAGACCAGTCCCGGGCATGGCATTTGTCAAGAGCACCATCAGCCCTTTTAGCTTCTGGTCGTCCCCTTTAACCAGGCACTGCTGTTTGACAGCACTTCTTAATCTGCGAAGATAACTGACTGGCATAGAAAGGTGGAGGGAACCCGTGCAGCCTGACTGGGTTTCTCTCCACACCAGGGAGGGAGGTGCAGTGGTGGGGCTTCCTTCTTTCCAGAGGCCCTGAGTTGCTGTCCCTCCTCCTGCAGGCTTCACTCCTGGGGCCAAGGAGCTCTTCAAGCAGGAGAACCACTTGGCACTCTACCGCCTCCCCAGTGCTGAGACGGTGAAGGAGACCTCTCTGGGGAGGCTCTCCTGTGTCACCAAGCGGCGCCCCCCGCTCAGCCACATGATCAGCCTCTTCATCAAGGACACCACCACCAGTGAGCCTCCACACTTGGCCCTTAGCAAGCCAAACCTTCCAGGGGCTTGGCAGGGCGGGGCTCTTTTTAGGGAGCAGTGGGCAGATGAGCACTACACAGCTTCCTAAGACCTCAAATGTGGCAGGGATTGGATTTGGGGACCAGGGCTGGGATGGTGGTGGCCACAGAGGGTGGGACTGTTTGAAGAACAGGCAGTTTAGTGCCTTCATTACAAGCCCAGTGGCATTCCATACAGGCTTGCTGCCTGAGGCCTAGGGAGTTCCCACCCCATCAGGGGCTCCTTAGCACCCTTCTCAGGGATGGCATGTGTTCGCCGAGGGCAGAGTGAGGGGCAGGGTGACCTGAGGCACTCATGATTTGGCCTTTCTCTCCCCCTGCCCACTCAGGCACAGAACAGATGCTGTCCCACGGCACGGCCGACGTGGTCTTGGAGGCCTGCACAGACTTCTGGGATGGAGCTGACATCTACCCTCTTTCGGGTTCTGACAGGTGTGTGAGGAAGCACACGCAGTGGCAAGTGCAGTCAGCTCTGGCCCTCTGCCTGCCCAGCTCACAGGCATGAGGCATCCCAGGACCACTTGCCTCACTTCCGCTCTGCTTCCCTGGCAGGAAGAAAGTGCTGGATTTCTACCAGCGAGCCTGCCTGTCTGGTTACTGCTCCGCCTTCGCTTACAAGCCCATGAGCTGTGCCCTGTCCTCTCAGCTCAATGGCAAGTGCATCGAGCTGGTGCAGGCGCCTGGCCAGAGCAGCATCTTCACCATGTGTGAGCTGCCCAGCACTGTCCCCATCAAGCTGAGCACGCGGCGCAACAGCTGGAGCTCTGACGGTAGTGGGCGTGTCCGTCCCAGTGGGGCCAGGAGCAGGGAGGGTTTCTGGATGGCCATGGGATCGATCGTAGCAGAGGGGACAGTGGGCATAACACAGGACCCGGAACGCCGAGGTGGCACTATCTGGTGACATGAGTGAGTCCCTTAGTCCTCTCATGTAGAACTAGGTGCTTAGTCTGTCCTCCTCACAGGTTTATTGTGACTCTCCAGTGTGATAATGTATAGAAAAGGGGTTTTTTTGGAAGTTTTAGAGCACAGCGTTTATAGAATGTTAGCCATATTTGAATCAGACAGAAGGCCGGGTCACAAATCTGCTGGAATAGAGGGACCTAGAACTCCACCAACCCCCACCCCACCCCCGCCCCACTCGGCCAAACACAGACTTACAGGCTCTTATGATCCAAGAGACCTTGATTTGAAGCCATTGCTGAGGGTGGGGCCAGACCCTTACCCCTGGACCAGGGCTGGGCTCTGTTGTTACTCCATAGGATTGTCACCTGACTGATGAGTACCTTTCTTTGTCTTTTCTCCTGTGTCTTTTGGCTCCTTTACGTGTCTTGGCTGTATGTGTGCGTGGCTGTGTGTGGTCCCCTGGGGCCTGCATGCTCATTGATTTGGGTGTGGCATCTGTGTGTGGCCCTGGGCTGCCTCCTGGAATCTGCTGGTTCCTGGATGTCTGACTGGGCCGTGCGCTGGCTGGGCTTTGTGCCTTGTGCCCACCTGAAGAAGGGATCGGGGAGGTTCTGGAGAAGGAAGACTGCATGCAGGCCCTGAGCGGCCAGATCTTCATGGGCATGGTGTCCTCCCAGTACCAGGCCCGGCTGGACATCGTGCGTCTCATCGACGGGCTGGTCAATGCCTGCATCCGCTTCGTCTACTTCTCTTTGGAAGATGAGCTCAAAAGCAAGGTGGGGGGAGCCATCCCCCTCTGCCACCACTGACCCTTTTTCCCATGGGCTTTTGGGCCCATCTGTTCATTGCCATCTGCCTTTTGCAGGTGTTTGCAGAAAAGATGGGCCTGGAGACAGGCTGGAACTGCCACATCTCCCTCACGCCCAATGGTGACATGCCTGGCTCTGAGATCCCCCCATCCAGCCCCAGCCATGCCGGCTCCCTGCATGATGACCTGAATCAGGGTGAGAGCAAAGGTTTGTGGTGGGGACAAGGTGGTTGGGAGGTTCCCCCTCCTTGGAGCCGCAGCTAGAAGGAGCCTCCATGGATCCCTCCTGATAAGAACATTCCCTTGGAAAATAGTTCTGATCTCCCTGTGGTAATAGCAGTCAACAGGGAAAGAGAGTACACCTGGAGGCAGGAAGTTCTGTGCCATCTGCAAGGCAAGCACAGGCCCCCAGAAGGCTGGCCCTAAGGTGAGGGACTGGCTTTCATCCCCACAGTGTCCCGAGATGATGCTGAAGGGCTCCTCCTGATGGAGGAGGAGGGTCACTCGGACCTCATTAGCTTCCAGCCTACGGACAGCGACCTCCCCAGCTTCCTGGAGGACTGCAACCGGGTACGATGGCAGGGTCTGTGCCCCCACACTTCTGGAGGTGGCACATGGCTGGTCCAGGGCAGAGAAGGGAGGGTGGAGGGACCCTTCTCCCCTACCCTGAGGCCCTGGCATCTCTACTGTCTTCAGGCCAAGCTGCCCCGGGGCATCCACCAGGTGCGGCCCCACCTGCAGAATATTGACAATGTGCCCTTGCTTGTGCCTCTCTTCACCGACTGTACCCCCGAGAGTGAGTACTGTGGCCACGGTTACTCAGGCAGCCTGGCCCCTTTCGCTGAGCATTGCCCGGGCCTAGGAACCCTGTGGGCTCTGGAGGGGATGTTAGTTTCCCATGCAGGGAGCAGAGGAGCCTGGGCTGGAATGAGCTGGGGAATCCAGTGGGCTGGTGCCAGGGGTGTGCCCATTCTAGGGAGTCAGAAATGACGGTAGTCATACAATATTCATGATACTGAGGGTAGGATAGGATGGTCCCAAAGAGAGGCCTGCTTCCCCTTGTCTCCTGTTCTCCTGTCCTGTGGGGCTCTGCCTGCCTGACTCTTGTGCCCCCTGACTCTGCCCCCTCAGCCATGTGCGAGATGATCAAGATCATGCAGGAATACGGGGAGGTGACCTGCTGCCTGGGTAGCTCTGCCAACCTGCGGAACAGCTGCCTTTTCCTTCAGAGTGACATCAGGTCAGGGCGACACCCTGGAGCTGGGGGCTGGCCTCTACTTCCCAGAGACCCCAGACTCGGGCTTGCATGGGGCTCAGGGCATATTCCATGGCTGATCTTGCCCTAATTGGGACCAAGGGCCCTACCTGGGCATGGTGGGGAGAAAAAGGAGCCAGTGCTTTCTCAGTCCCAGGGGAGATAGGGTCTTTGTGGAGTGCCACTGATGGGTACGCTTTCCCCCTACACTGAGCAGCATTGCCCTGGACCCCCTGTACCCGTCCCGCTGCTCCTGGGAGACCTTTGGCTACGCCACAAGCACCAGCATGGCCCAGGCGTCAGATGGCCTTTCTCCCCTGTGCCTCTCGGGGCAGCTCAACAGCCTGCCCTGCTCTCTGACCTTTCGCCAGGAGGAGACCATCAGCATCATCCGGCTCATCGAGCAGGTGGGGGCTCGGGTGGGCAGAGTGGTGAGGGGTGCGGGGCCTGCTTGGGGTGGGGAGTAGTGACACAGGATCCAACTGGGCTCCCAAGAGCTGGTGCACCTTCAAGCGAAGCCCTCCTAGCCAGTTTAGTTTACCTCCCCCGCTTCCTAGCAGGAGCATCTGGGGCATCTGGCTCTGCTGAAGCTTGTCAGCTGCAGGGCCTGAGAGAGGCTACAATCTGTCCCTCCTGGTCTCTAGGCTCGGCATGCCACCTACGGCATTCGCAAGTGCTTCCTCTTCCTGCTGCAGTGCCAGTTGACTCTCGTGGTCATCCAGGTGAGGTGGGGCCAGCTCCGGCCTTGCCCACTCCCCGCTCCTTCACTCAAGGGCCAGTTGAGAGTCTGAGGCGGGAGGCTGGGAGGCTGCAGCACAACTTAGGGGGTCCCTAGAGCCTTTGTGAAACCCCTGGGCTTTTGGAGATGACGCCATTGGCAGGATAGTGTCCCCTCTGGCCCCAGCTCCTCTGAGCCAGGACGTGAGTGTCTGTCTGGCCCAGGTGAGGCCACCCTGGCACTCCCTGCGTCTTACTATCTGCCAGAATCTAATAGCCTTTCCTGGGTTCTCTTGGCCTAGTTCCTTGCTTGCCTAGTCCAGCTGCCGCCACTCCTGAGTACTACCGACATCCTGTGGCTGTCCTGCTTTTCCTACCCTCTGCTCAGGTGAGAGGCTGGGACACCCCTTCGTGCCCAGGCAGGTAGTGTTGGGATGTCACCGAGCATCTCCGAGAGCTCAGGTTCTGGGAGCCCTGCTCAGTGCTCACCCCCTCGGCACAGGAGGCATCGGGGGGACTCTCCCCCTTGTCTCATCCCACCTCCGCACCAAACCTGACCTTACTGCCAAGACTCCCAAAGGCTTCCCACATGGGAATTGGGGGACAGAGGGTCACAGTCGCTGTCCTTTATCCAGTATTTGCTTTCCAGCATCTCTCTGCTGGGGAAGCCCCCGCATAGCTCCATCATGTCTATGGCAACAGGGAAAAACCTTCAGTCCATTCCTAAGAAGGTAAGCAATGCAGAACTCTGTGAGCCTGGGCCTTTCCTGAGGAATGCGAGTGTGGAGGGGGCTGAGCCTTGGGGAAGAGAGTGATAGGGATGGGGTTTTTCCATCAGAACTTCCCCTAGACCAAAGGGGAGGTGGTGGTACAGAATTGGGAAAGACTCTCGCTGGGGCAGGCAGTCCCTGCTTCTATCCCCCTGGGCCTGCCCATTTACCGAAGAGCCTGTTGAATCCATGAAAAAGCCAGCTGGATGCCAGAGAGGCTGTTGCCAGGGGAGTGACAGGCCTCCCTTCTTCCCGCAGACCCAGCACTACTTCCTGCTCTGCTTCTTGCTCAAGTTCAGCCTCACCATCAGCTCGTGCCTTATCTGCTTTGGCTTCACACTACAGAGCTTCTGCGACAGCTCCCGGGCCCGTAACCTCACCAACTGCTCCTCCATCATGCTGCCCAGGTGGGTCCCGCCCCCAGGGCTCCCCCAACACCCCCCAGTCCACTTCCCTGGGCCCAGAGGGGGCTGAGCCCACGCCTTGCTTTGGCAGCCGTGCCAACACAGCTCCATCCTGGTTTGATGACTTTGCCAACGGGCTGCTGCCAGCTCAGAAGCTCGCCGCCGCCCTGACTGTCCTGCACACTGGTGAGGGGCTTCCAGGGAGGGACCGATGGCGGCTGGTGGGGGGACCAAAGGGCAAGGCTTTGGGCTATGGGAAGTCTGACACCCCCCACTGACCCCATTTTCTCCAGTCTTCATTTCTATCACCCATGTACATCGCACCAAGCCCCTGTGGAGAAAGAGCCCCTTGACGAACCTCTGGTGGGCTGTGACGGTGCCCGTGGTGTGAGTATCACTTGGATGGAGGGCGGGAGGAGGGGGAGGAGAGGGAGGGGGCTTCAGCAGAGCTGATCTGAGGGTGGGATTAGGGCCAGAGGTTGAATGGTGCCTTCCTTGAGCTACTCGTACTGAGAAAATCAGGGAAGGAAGCGAGAAGACCCAGGTTGACCCAGGCTGCCCCCTCCTCTTACAGGCTGCTGGGGCAGGTGGTCCAGACGGCAGTGGACCTGCAGCTGTGGACGCACAGGGACAGCCGCGTCCACTTTGGCCTGGAGGATGTGCCTCTGCTGACATGGCTCTTAGGCTGCCTCTCCCTGGTCCTTGTGGTGGTCACCAATGAGATTGTAAAACTGCATGAAATTCGGTGAGCCACTGGCAGGGCACTCCCTCTGGGCTCAGGCATGTTCCCTAAGCCTGTCACCTTCTGGGCATCATTTCCCCACCTCCCCACTGCCCATCCCTTCCTCTTCCTCTGGTGTCTCACCCCGTCCCCTTGTCTGGGGGTCTGCACTGACCTGGACTTTAATCTCCTGCCCTACCAGAGTCCGGGTCCGCTACCAGAAGCGACAGAAGCTGCAGTTTGAAACTAAGCTGGGCATGAATTCTCCCTTCTGAGCCATTGGCCACGGTGGCCATAGTTGCCCTGGTCCTTGGGGCTAAAGCCAGACCCGTTTCTGTGTCTGGGGAGTTGGTATCATGAATGTTTCAGGGTTTGCTCTTGCCCCGCCTGGCACTGGAGGCCCAGCTTTCAGTGTCAGACCCAGCTGTTGTCCTGACCCCCGGGGCGTACTGTGGAGGAGCTGACGAGCCGTGGCCTCAGCGCCACAGCATCAGGATGTCCTGGTCTTGAATGTATGACTTCGTGTGCTTAGTAGAGGGGCCCTTAGTCCCCTCCACCTGTGGGCTGCCGCTGTTCACCATCCCCTAACCCAGCGCTCTCTGCTCTGGGGTCTCCGTCCAAAACCATAAACCATGGGGCCAGAGCCTCAACCTTTTTTGGAAGAGCAGTGGCAGCAGCCATGCGAGGCCTGGACAACTCTCAAGGCCACTGTTGAAGACAGCGGTGGTGGCGCATCCTCCCTGCGCCCCCTCATCCTGTCTTCCTGGGGCACGGGCCTGGATGTGGCTGAGTACTTCCCCTCCCTCTGTCTGCGGGGGAGCCTCATGCTGGAACCTGAAGATGGAGAAGAGCCCCCGCCTTGCCCAAGAACCTCTTCCTGTGCCTGCTCTCAAGCTGGGGGCGAGAGCCAGTCTTGGGGATATGGCCTAGGTCTCCTAGCCCCCTGCCCTAGTTCTCCTGTGAGAATGTTTTTACTGGTATATATTTTTTACTGGAAATGAGCCTTTTAGGGATGAATGTAGACTGGTTTGTATTAAAACTTGTAAATTGCTTAAGAAAAACCTGTGGCTGGTTTCGGCCAGTGAGGGGCCCAAAGGCGAGGAGGGGAGGGCCCAAGCCGCCTTCTTTCCACATTGGCGGGAGTCCTCACGTCCCACTTGAGACCCCTGGGCTCAGAGGTCCATGGCACAGATCCAAACACACAGCCTGATCATGTGGAATGACACTTTCATTGGTGTTAGTTGGGGGAAGAGGTTAATGGTTACAGAGCCGGGGCCTGGGCCAACCAGCTCAGGCTTCCAGCCCCAAGGCAGGTGGTGGGCGCTCTTGCTGTGGTCCGAAGCCCCTCCCCCACTGCGTCCTTTCACTTATAGATAGAATAAATTCCATTTAAAATATATGCATTTCTCTCTGCTTAAAAAATAACATTTACAGTTGAAAAAGTTTGGACTTTGCAGATCTGTTTAAGGGATCTGTTAATCCCACTGCCCCTACCCCCGCCAGCTTTGCCTCACTGAAGGCAGGCAGGGGCAGGAGCAGGGGCTGTCCTGGGCATTGCCACTGCCACCAAGCAGGCCCCTGGTGGCTTATTTACATGTCCTATGTACATCTGTGGGGACCCAGTCAGATGCATGGCTTCGTCCAGCCTCTCAGTGCCAGGACAGCACAGTGGGTAGCAAGAGGACCTTGGCACGGGGACTTGAGACACCAGAGGGGCAGAGAAAACACCCCAGAAGCTCTGCCACCACCTCTTTCTCCCTGGGAAAGAAGCTTTTACCAAGGTCCCTGTCCAAGGGGCAGGGCTGTCCAATCAGATTACACACCGGGAGGGGCCTTTGCTGAGATGTCAGGTTCTCACAAGTGCCCTTGGCCCTCCACGGGGGCTGCCTCCCTAGAGCTGCAGTACTGACAACCACTGGCTTGGAGGAACAGGAGGGACCCTGCTAGGGCGGCAGGAGCTGCTTCTGTGCTAGGGCAAAGGCAGTGGATGCTGCAGGTCAGTGGGCACTGCTGAAGGCGACAGGTGGGTCTAGCTCAGTCCAGCATGGCATCCAGCTGGTCAGCCAGGGCGTCGAACATGGTGCTGATGTCATCCAGAATGTGCTTGGTGGAGGTGCCAGGGGGGCTGCAGCAGGGGAAGGACCGGGTCAAATCAGCCAGTGGTTGCACCCTGCTGGCCCTGGGCAAGGGGGCTGTTATTGAGCACCTGCCTGGTGGTGCCAAGCTCTTCCTGTGCATCTTCTCTAATTCTCACAACCTCCTGAGTCAGTAGGAATTACCGTCCCTTCCTCACACATGAGAGCACTGGGGCTCAGAGGGGGAAGTGACTTCCTGAAGCTCACATGCCTCTAAGTGGCAGCCACCAGGATTCCCTGCAGGTCAGATCTGGGTGACTCCAGAACCTGGGCTCCTCCCATTCCAATAGGGGCCTCCCCAGCCTGAGGATCCGCCTATGATGACCCCGTCCCCAACAGTTCCAGGAACCCCAGGAAGAGGATGCTGGAGGAACTGTTTCTAGGCTGCTGCCTTCTCTCCCTCCCCACCCAGTGCCCAGCACCTCACCCCTCTTGCTCCTCAACACCAATGCTCTTCTCTGCGGCCCGCAGTGCAGCTGCCAGGGATGAGCTGGTCTGCTCCAGTCTCTGCTGGACCCGGCCTGAGCCCGCGGCCCCAGTGCTCTCTGGCCTTGGAGGGGGTACCGGGCGGGGGCCCAGCCGGGGAGCCAGCTTAGGGCCAGAAAATGCCAGCTGGGTGCAGGCCACAGACACAGGCTTGGGAGCTGTTCCTGCAGAGACAAAAAGGTTGGCTATGACTCGGCTGGGCTGGACACAGTGCCTGCAAACAATACCCTCTCCCCGCAGGCCCCACCTCATACCTGCTCCAGGCACCTTGATGAGGGCAGCAGGGGGAGCTGGGGGCTCTGTCTCCCCATGCCTCCGACTGCCTGCTGAGTTTTCCAGAGTCGGCCCAGGGCAGGGGGACACGCAGGGCTGGTTTGGGGGGCTGGGAGAAAGAGGGGCTGGAGCCCCTTGAGTTGGAAGGCTGCTAGGGTCTGGCTGGGGAGGGGTGGGAGAAGCTAAGGAGGGGGACTCGCTGGGGGTCTGGGAGGGCAGCAGGGCAGAAGGGCTGGGCGTTGCACCGGTCACTCCGAAGGCCAGAAGTGCCGTCTGCAGGGGCTCTCTCTCGCGGCATTTGGGCCTCCGCTTAACAGTGTCTGACTCTGTGAGGTTGAAATCGAGGCCGGCGGGCACAGTCGTCTCCCGGGGTGGGGGGCCAGCTGGCTTTGGCCGCTGTTTGATAGTCAGGTTCCCCTCCTCTGCAAACGGTAGCCCTTCCCCTGAGCTGCCCCGAGATGGGGGTGTCCCCTCGGGCCCCGGCTCCTCCTCCGTGTCCGAAGCAGGGCCAGCTGGGGCGGGTGGGCCAGGGGGCTCCAATGGGCCAGTTGGTTCACTTAGTGTTCGCCTTCGGGACCCTGCAGTCCCCTCCTTGGGACCGGGGCTTCCATCTAATGGAGGCGGCTCTGGGGTGGGGCCAGAGACAGAACTGAGGCGCTTGGGAGGTGGGGGTGGGGGGCCTTTGCGACGGGCCCGCAGGGCAAAGGACTGGCTTCGAGGAGCCCCTCGAGTTGGGGTTGGGCTAGGGCTGTTCCGGGCTAGGGTGCTGCGTCCTGGTCGCCGAGTGAGAGTGGCATAACTGCCCAAGGCACTGCCCACTGGCCCTTCGGCCTCCCCCTCTGCTTCCCCCTCGGCCGGGCCAGGGCGGCTCAGGCTGTGGGACCGGCGCTTGGGCCGAGGTGGGTCCGGAGGAGTGGCAGGGGGGCCAGCCAAGTAGGAGAATGCCCGGGGTGGACCAGGAGGTGGCCCCGGGGCTGGGCTGGAGGGCAAGCCCTGGGGGTACATAAAAACATAAGTGGGGGGCCCTTGGCCAGGAAGTGGGGAACAAAGCTTAGGGGGCCGCTCTGTGCCCTCTGGAAGGTTCCTCTCCTGTGGGGTGCTGGAGTCTCCACCGCTGGGCTGGGGGGCAGGCTGTTCCTGTGAGTGACCAGACCCTCGTGAGCGCGCTCCAATGCTCTCCTGGCTGGGGGAGCGGGCAGGGGGCAGGGGGAGCGGCTCGGGGCCACCCCCTGCCATGGCTGCCTGTAGCTCTGGGCTCAGCTCGCTGCCCTGAAAGGTCAAGAGGCGTGGGCCAGCCGCAGCCGGCCCGTCCCCGTTCTCCAGTCCCTCGATGGCCATCAGCTCCGGGCCCCTGGCCAGCCGACAGCCACCTTCACCTGGGGCCTCCCCCTGCATTAGGCCCCGCCGAAGCTCAGCCAGCCGCTTCACCCCCAGCATAAGCTTCTTCTGATGACCTAACGGGGTGGATAGAGGTGGCAGGGTTAGCTGGGGCTGGGAAGGGTCACCTCAGTCCCTCCCGGACCCCGTTCTCTTTTCTGGGCCTGGACCCTGAAAACGTTTTGGAGACCTGTGGAGGCCCAGCCAGAAGGCCCCAGTGCAGTCCTCACCAAGCTTGTTGACGCCGATCTCCTGCAGCTCCTCCCAGGTGAGGTCGGCCACCAGCCCCATGGAGTCGTAGCCACTGCTCACCAAGTGCTTGTGGTACTGCGGCAGCCCTAGTGCACACAGCCACTCCAGCAAGTCCGCCTGGAAGAGCACCGTGGTCAGAGCTGGCTCCCTGGCTAGCCACGGCCCCCAAGTCAGGAAGGCACCACAGCTGAGGGTGGGAGCCCGTGCTGGCCGTCCACTCACCGGGATGTAGTTGGGCAGCCACTCGGCGATGCTGAGCTGGGCAATCTCTGAGGCGATCTTCTTCCTGTGCCCAGGCTTGGTCACCCCGATGGCCGTCAGATCCTGCCACACAGAGTTGTGCCATCAGGCCCCCTCCTATGCCTGCTGGGCCCTCCACTGCCCTCCCTGTGGCACCTACCTCGGGTGTCATGCGGCTGATGGTTGGTACGTCGTAGCCAGCCTGCAGAAAGTGGGTGGTGTAGCCCTCCAGCTGGAACTCACTCAGCCAGTTATGAATGGCCTGAGCATCCTGTGGCATAGGGGAAGGGAGGTGAAGTTAATAGAGCTAAGTCTGCTGCGGAGGGGCCAAGGCCACAGCCCAGCCATTTACCCCAGCCTCCCCTAGACTGGGGTCCGTAATGAGGCCATACTTAAGTCCATACTGAGGGCCATCCCCCACCCCCTGCCCTGGGCCCACAGCCCACTCCCTGCTGGAGGTCCTTCCCCTCCACACCTTCCCCTCCAGCAGCTGCTCTGGCCTCACGTCCTGGGTGAAGAGCTGCTCCCCAGAGCGGTAGTTGGCCAGAGAGCGGTGACTCAGGTTGTCTTCAAGGAGGAAGAGAAATGGAATCAGAGGTGGCAGGGTAAAGGGGTGCCAAGCCCTCGGCCTCCCCACCTGCACCTCTCCTAGCCCACCCAGGCCCCATTTACTTTTCCTACCTGCCAGGGACGAGGGGTGCAGTCCTGGCAGCACCTGGTCCTCTCCGGCAGAGGGCAGTGGCTGGAGACAGGGAAGGGGCTGACTATTTGGGGAACTGGCAGCAGGTGGAGGGTCCTGCCCCAATCCCAACATGCCCCCCCTTCTACCTGGGCATTCTCAATAAGGAGGCCAGTGCCATGGCCGTTGGTGCCCTCGGAACTCTGCCCGCTGCCAGCACTGCGGATGCTGCCCACGCTGCCCTCGCTGCCCACGCTATTCCTGTCACCTGCTGCAAGGGCAAGAAGCAAAGGGGTCAGAGACCCAGTTGGCCCTGCCAACAGCTGACTGGCAGCTTGCCAAAATTAGACACCCACCCCGGTGCCCAATGCTGACCTCCAGGAGGATGTACCTGGGCTGTCTGGGCTTAGGCCCACCCGAGGGAGCTGGCCATAGGTAAGAGGGTGCAGGGGGTCGTCCGCAGTGGGCTGCAGTGTCCGGGAGAAGCCAGGGCGCAGGGGAGTGGGTACAGAGGGGAGGCGGGGCGTAGGGACGCCCACCCGCTTGCTGACCACCTCGACGATACCCGGGGGGAAGTAGCCCACACGGTCCGTGCCCTTCTGGCTCTCATGGATGTGGCCCTTCCAGCGGCCGTCGGGATGCTGCTCAAGCACCTGTAGAAGATGGAGGGTGGGTGTCGACAATGGTCACTTCCTAGACCAAGCAAGGGCAGGCAGCCAGCCCTGTAGCCACAGTCCAGCTCTTCCCCTGTCCCCAAGAAGCTGGCCTCTGATGCTCAAGTTGGCTCACAATTTTGCCCTTGCCACCAGCATCCAGCCCAATTCCCCATGTGTATCCAGGGCATACAGAGTCAGCCTGGGTTCAAATCCCAGCTCCATTGCTTGCTAGCTATGCGGCCTTGGGCAAGTCGCTTTAATTTCCCTAAGTCTCAATTTTGTCATCTGTAAAATGGATGTGGTGATAGCACCAACCTTACCTGGGTTTGGGAAGAATTCAATGAGACAGTACATACAAAGACCTTAGCACAGAGCCTGGTTCACGACAGGCGCCCAAGTAAGTGACAGCAATCATTTGTGTTTGAAAAGGAGTGTCTGCACCGGGTCCTCACCGTGATGACGTCCCCTGCCCGGACATTGAGGGCAGTGGGATCGTGGAGGTTCCAGAAATCCTTGAGTGCTCTAACCTTCAGGATCCCCGAGGCCTCTAAAAGAAGAGGGTGGGCAGGTGTCACCTGAGGGTCCTTACGGCGTCTTCCCGCCCCTCCTGTCCCTTTCATGACCCTCTCCCAGGTCCCCTGCCTCATCATCCCTGCAGCACCTCTGCCTGATCAGCCCCTGGGCCCAGGAAAGTGACATCCTCCTCCTGGGACACCCACTCCTGCTCCACATCCTGTACCTACTGGAGCAGCTCTGGAACCCTGGATCCCACACTCACCCCGCAGTAGCTGCTTGATCTCCCGGCTGGCCTGGGAGGTGGTGAACTGATTTACAATGTCCAGCGCCGTCTGGTTGTATGTGTTCCGAATGTTAACATCCACCCCGCCCTGGAGGCACAGTGCGGAGTGAGCACGCAGTGAGCGCTTTGCTCGTCATTTTCCCCAATCCTCACGAGGGAGGTACTACTTTCAAATTTTACAGATGAGGAAATGGAAGCTCAGAGATTGGGTCGAGGATGAGCTCAGGGTCACTCAGCTAGTAAGAGGCAGAACTGAGGCTCGAACCAAATTGGTCTGCTCTCCAGCCACATGGCCACTACCCATGTAAAACACCGCATTGGCGGTGGAGTCCCCCCTCCCATGCCTCCCCAGCCAGTCTCGGCACCCAACGGGGCTCAGTGTACACCTGCGGGCAGACCGGGTGCCCACACCCACCTCTAGGAGCAGCCGCACCACCTCCGTCTTGCCGTACAGTGCAGCCTCGTGGAGCGCCGTGCCTGTCTTGGTCTGGCGGTTGATCTCAATCCCGGCTCTCAGGAGCTGCCTGGGGTGGGGAGGGCGTGTCACAGGGGTGGTGGGGGGCAGGAGAGGAAGCTGACTGCTGGGAGCTGTGAGAGCGATCCAGAACAAGGGTGAAGAGGGCAGGGCACTGAGGGGACATTGCTGGTCCCACAGGAAGAGGATAAGGAAGTGGGGGCCCCTCTGGCAGGTACCTGATGACCTCTCTGTGGCCATTCTTGGCAGCCAAGTGCAGGGGTGTGGTGTAGTTGGGATCACATGGGTCCTTGGCCTCGCCCTCCAGCAGTGCCACACATAAGTGGCTGTTCAGTAGCAGCTGGGCCACCTGCAGCAACCAGTACTCAGGCAGTGCCTCCTCCTGAGATCTCACAGATGCCCAGGACCCAGTACCCCAAGGGCTGCAGGCCTCACCTTGAGCCGCCCAAATTCACAGGCCAGATCCAGGGGCGTCTTCTTGGCCTTGTTGACTAGGCACGGGTTAGACTGATGCTGGAGGAGCATTTCTGACTGGGGTGGGGGAAGCCGAGTGAGGGTCTGGCCTGGCCAGCACCCCACGCCAGCCCCAGCCCCCTGCCCCAACGCCACTGTGGGTGGGCAGGCTCACGTACCACTTCATAGTGTCCATACTGGGCAGCCAGGTGCAGAGGGATCTGCCCGTCCAGCGATGCAGCATTGACAGCCGCAGAGGCCCGCAGGAGCAGCCTCACGGGTTCCAGCCGGCCCTGCCAGGCCGCGTAGTGCAGTGGGCGCATGCCTGCAGGAGGGAAGGGGTTTCTGAGAGAGGTCCTGGGATAGTGTGGGGTGGGAGAGGGAACTAAGCAGAGCCTAGAGCCACCCCAGCTGGAAGGGACATAGACCCAGGGGAAGCGATGCTGGCTTCACCTGGGTTTGGTCAGGGAGAGTTCTGGTTGTATGGGGTTGAAGCCAGAATCCCACTGTGCCCACCACGGATGATCTGGTGACCTCAGGATAGTGACATAACCTCTCTGAGCATCAACCTCCTCATCTGGATAACGGGATGTCAGTACCACCCCCTACCCCGGTGAAGACTGAAGAGGTAAAGCATTTGCAAGCCCAGAGAAGCTATGCCAACATCTAATAGCATTGCTATGATGTAGCAGGAGCAATCTCTGACCACAAGGTCTGGGTGGGGGGTACACCAGGGTCTCACCATTGCTGTCCTTGATGTCAACGGTGGCCTGAGCCTCCAGAAGCAAGGCTATGAGCTCCAGGCTGCCCCCCAAGGCAGCATGGTGGAGAGCAGAGAATCTGGGGTGATGGGACACAAGGCAGGGGTATCAGTGAACAGTCCCCCACCCCCCAAATCCTGGTCATCCACACCACACCCGTCCTGGGGGCTGGCAGGGATGAGTGACTTGCTCACTATGCCCCCGCGCCCCCACCCTGCCAGCCCTGCCGTGGGAGCTCAGAGCAGCCCGGCTGTAGCATAAAGGGCTCAGTGTCTGGGCTGAGAGGCCTGTTTGTCTGGCCTCCCCCCCGGCTGGCCCAGGGGAGGGGGCCGTGGGAGCAGGAACCCGAGAGCTCCTACCCTCCAGGGAGAAAAGGGGGCCCCTCAGAGAGGCACCAGGGCCCCCTCTCCTCGCTCAGGGATAGCTCCAAAGGCAGGCAAGCAGGCAGGACCCCCTCCCTCCCACCCAACACAGGCAGGGCCCGCAGCTCTCAGCAAACACACTTCAAGGGCCAAGTTTGAGAGAGGAAGGGACTCTGGGCCCCAGGGCTTTCCCCCTTGCCCTCCAGCTCTCTGAAGGGATGGAGGCTCACACTCACCCATCAGCATCCTGGTAGTTGACATTGAGTCTCTTCGTGGAGCCCAGGAGCTCTGGGGGTCAGAGCAGGAGGCGTCAGGGAACCCCTGAACGATCCACCCTCACGCGCACCCTAAGCCAGTGTTCCCTCCCCACCCGCCTCCCCAACCCAGCTGACCTCTTGGTATGCAGGAAAGCACCTGCCCCATGGCCCGTTAGCCGTCCTGTCCCTGTGGCTCCCCACCCTGGCCTGCTGGCCCATCAGCTCGAGGGCTCCGAGTGCAGAGAGCTGCTGCAGCAGAGGCCCGGCTTCCCTGGGCCAACAGCCCAGCTTGTTTATAGAGCCAAAGCGGGCAGGGAGGGGGGGACCGGCATGCTGTGCCCTCAGTGGACAGGCCCACGAGCGCGTGGTTAGCATTCCTGCCTGAATGGGCCAAGGAGGAGTCTCATTGTCCCACTGGGCCGAGGGGGCTGGGAGAGAAGGGAGAGGGGCACTAGATGCTCGAGAGTGGAAGGGCAGATGCCACGGCTGGACTCAAAGGCCACAGGGTCCATCCCTGAGACATTCCTGAATGGGGCATGGTGGAGAAGGTGGTGCCAGACAGACCTACCCCATGACCCAGCTCTGCCGTGTGCTAGCAGTGTGATCTTGGGCAAGTCACTTAACCTCTCAGGCTCAGTGTCCTCACCTATAAAATGGGCTGATCATAGAACCTGCTCACAAGTGTGTTAGTACCATGTCTGACCCCGTCAGCATGCAAAAGATGGAAGCAACCACCACAGCTGTCCTCACATGTCAGCCATCATTATCAAGATGCTGTCCTCCAGCAAACGCCCCTGTCAGGGGAGTAACTATGGACTCTGCGCCCACAGGCTCCTGGCAGAGACGCCATTCCCTGGGCAGGGGGCTCTCTGCTGGGTGGTGGCAAGAGGAACTAGGGGCTGGGGCAGGATGCTGGTTCCTCTCCCTCTCAGGGACAGGAATAGGATTCATGCAGGTGTGCTCCATGCGTGAGCCAGGACATGGGAGGGGGCGGCCCCTGGTGAATGTTGGGGAGGGGAAGGGGAATGCCTGTCCCAGGCTGCCCCTGCCTCCTGCTGGAACCCACCCCTGCCGGGAAGGAGGCCTGGCTCAACCCGGGCCGGGCAGGGTGCCAAGCATGCTGGTCCAGGCCTGCCCCCCAGGCCCTGGTGGGCCCCTGAATACCCCAGCGAGACAGGGCCTCATTCCAACAGGGAGGAACCAACGTCTCAGTGAGGAGCTCGGGATGCGGAGGGAGGAGATAGCTACATTTAAGGCTGAGCTGAATTACGTTACTGCCGAAAAGGTGAATACAGAGCCAAGGAGTGACGGAAGAGGTGAGGGGTTGGGGGTGCTGGGAAGAAACACAGGCCTCCCGGTCTTCCTCTAGCTCCCTTGGAAAGTCCTTGTCACACAGAACCATTCAGGGCAGTGGACAGAACAGGGGCTCTAGAAGCAGGAAGTGCACGGTTCAAATTCCTCTCCCTCTTACTGGCTGTGAGACCTTAGCCAGCCATGGTATACTCTCTGAGCCTCGGTGAAGACGATGAGGTCAGCAGGGAAAAGACACAGCAAGTCTTGCATCCTGCCCACCCTCCACCTGCTGCCAGCCTGGACAGTGTAGGATGGGCAACTCAGCGGAGAGATGCAGCCCCTCCGGGGAGTGGCAGGACAACGTGACAGGAGGGACAGGAACAGCGGCAGGGACAGGCTGGGTGGCTCTGTCCTTTCCAGAACAATGGCCGGAAAGGCGGTGGGGGAGAGGCTCACAGTGACTGGGCTGGGGACCTTGGCGGGAGGGCGGAGGGTCCAGGTTCCTGGCATTGGCTCCAGGCACTTCCCCTGCAGTACAACCTTCTTCCCAGGCCCAGCTCTGGGGGTGGAGGGGTAGCTCCTGATTTAGGCCTGGGCAGAGGATGTGAGCTCAGCGGCCCACCTCCAGCCCACCCCATTTCCTCTGGCCAGAGATGGAGACAGCTCAGAAAAGGGAGTGGGGGAAGGAAGGAGAGGGCAGGGGCAAAGCCAGGGCAACTGCAGCCCTCTCCTCCCAGCCACCTGCTCCCTGAAGAGGACCTGGGTGGGCAAGGAATGCCAGCCCCCAGTGACCAGACTTCAAATGGAAGAGGCTGAGGGAGCATCTCTCTTTGGATAGCCAGAAAGCTCCAGCCACCCCCAGAGGAAAAAGGGGAGCCCTGACGCCTCCCTTCCGGCAGTTTCCTTTGCCTCTGTGTGGTATAGAGCAGGAGTTCCTAGCTTCCCTCTGAGAACTCCTTTAGAATCACCTGGAGAACTGTTGATTTGGCAGAGTCCCAGGCTCTCTCTGATGACTCCAATTCTGGGGGAAGACCAGGGAGTCTGCACTTTCAGAACAATCCCTAGGTAATCCTGGTGGGCAGCCAAGTGTAAGGGCACAGGGCAGAGGCACAGGCTTGTCTCTGATCTGCCACACAATGGCTGTGTGACCTTGGGTAAATCACTAACCTTCTCTGAGTGTCAGTTTCTTCATCTGTAAAGTAGATATAGAAATGCCCATCTCACAGAGAATTGAAGAGATTACAATATTTCATAAACTATAGGGTCTGCAAATGTCACTTGTGATCTCCTCTTTGTCACCAGCTTTCCCAGGACCCTGTCACTCTGTGCCTGTGCCTACACTCCGTGCAAATCCCCTTGGAGGCTGGGGAAGGAACAGCTTCCCCCAGAGACATTTACCCCTAGGCACAGGGGACCTTCCCGAGCCTAGGAGCCTGACTGCGAAGTTCCCGCCACCAGCCTCCAGACCCCACCCGCTTGCCCTCCTGAGGGCCTCACTTTGAGGCCCCAGGGCTGTGAGGCCAGCAGCAGCTCAACCAAGGCCCCACTGGGCAGGTCGCCAAAAACAACACAGAGGTGAGGGGAAGGGGGGGAGTGGTTCCCACTCTTGGGCCTCCAGGGCCCTCCCATGGGACCTCCTTAGCACCTTCCCCCTCAATGCGCTCACCCTGTATACACTTCCCCAGGGCACAGAGACCACTCACCATAGCTCCCTCTCGCTGTACCCTGAGTCTCTGCCCTGGTGCGCAAATGGGAGCCTCTGGCTCCCGGGCCCTTAAAATCCTTCCCTCCGGCACCGCACACTCGCAGGTGTGGGTGAGGATAACTGGAAGTCTTCAGGTAGCCTGGAGGACTCTTTTCCTTGCACAAGACCAAGGTGTGTCTTGGGGCTAGAGCCCCAGCACTCCGGGGGAACCCTTCCTCCCCTAGCGCCCAAGGGGACTTGCACAGTGTGATGCAGGAGCCACCTCCTGGTCTAGGAACTCAAGGGGACAAGTCCAGTGTCCTCCTGGGTCGGCCTGGAGAGCTTGCCCTGAAGTCCAGAGGTCTACTGTCCTTGGGGGTCTCACCACAGAGGTGCCCAAGAGATGGGGCTCAGCTGTGGCCACCCATGCACGAAGCCCCCACAACCCTGTCAAGACCAGAGCCCCAGGCTGCAGAGAAACCTCCAGAAAATTAGCTTTGGCCACACACCCCACCCCAGAGGACATGGTCAGATAGGTCAGGGGGAAAGGGACTTTAGCAAGCAGTCAGATAGTGTTGAGCTTTGTCTTAAAGCAGTAGAACTCTCTCTTTAGAGATATCTTACAGGCAAACCCACTAAGCTAAGACATAAATGCAGAGGTGCTCTGGTTGGGGTGGGGGTGGGGTGGCGGATGGAGCTCTACCTGTTCAGTCTTTCCCAATCGACTGCCAGAAAGCCCATGGCTCCACAGAATATATCTGGAAAACCACCTGCTAGATGACAACCCCAGGAGCAGGAGTTTTGGTCTGTTTTATTCAAAGCTGTGGCCCAGTGCTTAGAACAGTGCCTGGCACACAATAGGTACTCAATAAAAATTTGAATGAATGCACTTCAACCCTTTTACTTTACAGGTGAGGAAAATGAGGCCCAGAGAGGTTAAATGATTCCCTAAGGATGCACAGCAAGGGGGACCCAACTTCCCGTCTGGCTCTCCCACAACAGGCACTTGTACAGAACCAGACAGTCCTCCCACCCCAAGTCCCCAGATCACAGTGAACCCCAAGACTCTTTCTTTGGCCTAAGCACTCAGGGAAGGGTCTCAGCTGGACAGTCACCCCACCAAGTACTCACTTGTTTTTGCAGCCTTGACCTTAGCCACCAGTTTCTGCACACCAGTCACATCTCCATTCTTGACAGCGAGGATCAGGTCCTGTTCACGACCCATTCTGGTCCCTGGGTTGGGCTCTAAGCTCAGGAGCCCAGGGCAGAGGCAGGGAAATTGGTCTAAGCCGAGGTGTCAGGGCGCCATTCCTTGGCCCTTTGGAGGGCCAGGGGTCCCAGGGGTGTGCGTCGGGTGTCCCAGGCAGGGGACTCCTTGTCAGGCGCTGATGGGTACTCCCTCAAGGTGCTTTGTGAGCTGCTGCCACAGGCAGGAAAGCCGATCTCTGGGCGGGGGGGAGGCCGCGTGGAAATCTGGACCGATATCAACTTGCAGCTTCCAATGGCCCCAGGATGCGCCGGGACTGGGCACACCAATCTTCCCAGTGTGGATCAGGAGCACCAGTGCCCACCCAGAGAGCAGCCAGCATTCCCTCGGGCCTTGGGCAGCAGCAGTGAACAGGTCTCAGGGGTCTGGAAAAGGTGCGGCGCCCCTGCTGAAGGCTGGGCCAGAGCCTGCAAGGGTCCCAGAAGCAGGGCTCAGAGGAAAGGCAGGACAGGGCCTCCAGGGAGCCCCCAAGCCCCCCTGGCTGCCCTTTAGAGTCAAGGGAGAGGCTGAGCCACTCAAAAGAGTGGAGGGAGCCACCATGTGTGAGAGGAGTATTTGAAGGGGGGGCTGTTCTGGGAGGGGGAGGCTGAGTCACTGAGGCTCCAGGGCACCTGGCAGCACCTCAACCTGGGGCAGGAGGGGCCCTGGCAGCACTATGCACTGGGGCAGGCCGGGAGCAGCCTGTTCTCCACAGCCTGGGGCTCTGACACCCACAGACAACTGGCAGGCCAGGAGGTGGGGCCTGGGAGGGTCAGGCATAGGCAGCCAGGCGGGGGTCACTCCCTGTGGAAAGTGCCTGACCCCAGACTCCTCCCTACCTGAGCTTTACTAGAATAGCTGGATGTCCTAGCCCCCGGGCTCTTTACGAATCCAGAGGGTGGAGTGGGGAGCTTATGTCCCCCCATTTCTGGCGGGGATCTGCCTGCTGGACAAGGAGGCTTTACAGCACCTGTTGCTGACCCATCCTCACCCCTCTCATGGGATGGGGAAGCAGCTGGGCAGAGAACAGGGACAAGAGCTGGAATACTGCTAGCAAATGGGGCCGCCTGGCCCCCCCAAGCCTGAACCAGAGGCCCAGACCCTAGTCTTCACTGCAGAAAAGCTTACGTCAGTTCCTCAGTGGCCGCAAATTTGTTGCCCCAGTCCTATGGCATGAGCCCCGTACAGGCCTGGGGCCCTGGTTGGGGACCCCTCACTCCCAAAACGTCTCAAGCCCAATCCAGATGGCACTCCTGCTCATGGCCCGCGGCCGACATTGGGGGAGGGCGCCCCTGGCAGAGCCTGGGGTCGGGCTGGCTCCCCCGCCCCCCGGAATGCCAGTCCCGCGCCGCGCAAGCCCCCAACCCAGCCCAGCCCAGGCCGATCGGGGGAACAAAGCGGCAGGAGAGACCGGGAGGGCCAAGCGCCAGAGGGATTGATGCGGGAGGACGGAATAAGGGGGCGCGAGGAGGACGGAAGAAGCAGAGAGATGGAGGCGCCCGCCGATCCCGCAAGAAAAGTTAGTTTGTGCCCGCCCTCAAGGGTTCTGATCCCCTGCTCAGGCCCGGCAGTCTCACCTCTCGCAGCCGCCCCGCCGGGGGTCCGGCTGGCCCTGCTCGGCCCCTGGCACTCTGGACGGTGGCTCCCACTGCCCCCCTTGCCCCCTTTCTCCTCCTTCTCCTCCTTTTCCAAGGCCGGCTCGGCGCCTCCCGCAGGAAATCCCGCCCCTCCCCCCTCCCTCCCGCCGGATCGGGAGCGGAGGGACTGTCCCGGCCGCGCAGTGTGGCTGTCAGTCAGCGCTTGCGGCCCCGCCTCCATCCGAGCCAGGCCCCGCCCCCATCGCTGTCGACCGGACCAGGGACGCTGCCCTGTCAGCGCATGCGCCCAGGTGGAGCGAGGGGGTGGGGTTGGGGCGAGAGTGCGTGCCGCTGTCCTGGTGGTGAGAGCCGGGGCGACCTGCGGCTGTAGAGTTCAGACCCGAGGGAGAGATACCCTGGGTGTGACTGGGTGGGAGAGAACACGTGATGTCAAGGGGTTTGGGAACTGAGACCCCGGGACCTCACTTGGGAAGTCCCTCTTCTACTTAGACCCTCGCCCCTCCTGGGACTCCCTCAGCGACCTCCGCCAGCGGCCAGAGTCGCCGACCCACAGCTGCTGGTCAGAGCAATGGTGCCACCTAGCGGACAGTGTCGGAGCGGCCCATGGTGGCGGCAGCGGGGACCCCAGCCTCGAGGAGGTGCTAATAGAGGGCTGGGGTGGCGCTTCAGCACCGTCGTGGGCCGGACAGCGCCTGCCGCCCCTGGCCCTCGAAATCTGGCTTCCAAGCCCGTCGGAAGGGACCCAACGGAAGACCCTGAAGGAACTCTGAATCTCCCCAGACTGCACCTGACAGCCCCCGGTGGCCTTCAGTTTGCGAAGCTGGAATTTGGGAAGAGCCCAAATTCTAAGCCCACTCTCCTTCCCTCCTCTTCCACCTTGGGTGGTGGGGACTAAAGCAGGCCAGGGATGTAGAGGGGAGGGTCACGCATTTGACTATTCATGACGCCGGGTTCCTCAGGTTTTACTAGGGAGGAGCCCAGAGGAGGGCTGGGGACAGGAGGGGGAGCTCCTATAAATTCAGAAACGTGCAAACTCGGCCCCCAATCGAGGCACAAGTTTGTTGGCAGGCACTAGGACCCAAGACAGCCAGGAAGGCGGAAAGCGGGTGGGTTGATCCGGGGACCGGAGAAGCGGAGGTCGGATCCTCCGGCACTAGGGCCTGGCGGAGTTCCGGCGGAGTTCCGGCTGTGGGCGGGGCATGAGCGGTGCGAGCGCGCGCAGCCGCAGAAGGCGGCCCGATGGAGCCCGAACTTGAGCCCGCGGCCGTAGAGGTTCCTGCCGGGCGCGTGCTCAGGTGCGGCGCGGCCCGGAGGAGGCACGGGGACCGCGGGGGGAACGCGGTGAAGGGGACGGGGGTCCGGGACCGGGCCGGGCGGCCCCGACTGCATGGTGCTGATTCCACGTCTCCCCCTTCCCCAGCGCCCGGGAGCTCCTCGCCGCCCGCTCGCGGTCCCAGAAGCTTCCCCAGCGCTCGCATGGCCCCAAGGACTTCCTCCCCGACGGCTCGGCGGCCCAGGCCGAGCGGCTGCGCGTGTGCCGCGAGGAGCTCTGGCAGCTGCTGGCCGAGGAGCGCGTGGAGCGCCTGTGAGCGGGGTGGGCCCGAGGTCGGCGGGGCGGGCGGACCCCATAGACTTCTCGGGTAGACTGAGACAGAGCCCTCCCCACTCCTCGTCAGGGGCAGCTTGGTGACCGCCGAGTGGAGACCGGAAGAGGGGTTCGTGGAGTTGAAGTCTCCTGCGGTGAGCGGTGGGGCTCAGGGACGGGACCCGCCTTCTCTGCCCTTCTGGCTCTTTTGTGACATTTGCTCTGGGTCCCTCAGGGTAAATTCTGGCAGACCATGGGCTTCTCAGAGCAGGGCCGGCAGCGGCTTCACCCCGAGGAGGCCTTGTATCTGCTGGAGTGTGTGAGTGAGGCTCTGGGAGGGTGGGAAAAGGGTTGGGACCAAGGAACCAGAAGGACATGTTTTTATTGGAGAAAAAGTATACACAACTGAGCATTCAGGGAGCTTGTAACCTCACTTCTAGAGAAGGAGACAAGAATACTGTGCGGGAAGCAGAGATTCCAGTCCATATTAGTGGTGTTCCCCTCCCCTTCCTGGTTGGCCATATTCTTGCTATGATCTGGGGGGAAGTTGCCCCATTGGCTGTGCCACTGCAGGGAGGGCTTAGAAGTTGAGCTGTTGGCCCCACTTCCAGGGCTCCATCCAGCTCTTCCACCAAGACCTGCCGCTGTCTATCCAGGAGGCCTACCAGCTGCTGCTCACTGAGGACACCGTTACTTTCCTGCAGTACCAGGTATCTGCCACTTTCTCCCAAGAGAGGAGCCACCCATCAGCTGAATCAATGAGTATTTCTAAGAACCTGCGAGGTGCTAGACACAGACCCATGTGCTAGGGGTACAAGACAGACAAGGGCTCTGCTGTCATGGTGCTTACATCCTAGAGATGGATAATAAGTAAGCAAGCAAATGAACCTGGTACACTCCAATATGAGAAGGTCAGGGGAAGATAAGGAACCAGAAACAGAGACTGAGGAGTAATGCAGGAGATGAACCAGGAGAGGTGGTGTCATAGAAGCCAAGAGAAGGTCTTTCAAGGAAGAAGTGGTCAGCCATGTTGAAGGCTGCTGAAAGATCAAGCAGGATGGGGGACATTCCTGTATATGTCTTTCTAATATCTGATATGAATACAGGGATACATGGATGAACATGTGGCTCTTTACCAGAGACGGCTCACCCCACCCATATCTGTGGAGGGGCGGGGGAGGGGGATGTCTACCGCCTGCCATCTTCTTGTTCATATTGTAGTCTGGAGCTTCACTCTTGTCTGCTTTGATATCAGAATATTCTGGGGTATAGTTCTTTTCTTGGTCCATCGGCTATCAGCTTTTTTGGATTTGTTTTTAAATCAAGAAACCACTAAATGTCATTTGTGCCTACAGTAAGGTAACTGAGAGACAGGGATTCATACTGAGACCATAGTTTGGGGAGAGTATTTATTTATAATGGAGTATGGTCTAACCAGTCCCTGGGTTTGGAATCTGGGGGTGTGCAGGAGGGGCAGGGGAGGGGGCATGGGGAATGGCTTCTGTCTGGAGAAACTGTTTGGACGTCTGACCTTTACTGTTTTTCTTCTGAGGTCTTCAGCCACCTGAAGAGACTGGGCTATGTAGTTCGACGATTCCAACCAAGGTAAATCCCTATCCCATTTCCCTCTCATTTGTTCTAGTCCTGGGACCTGGCTGACTAGCCCCAAAGTGGAAAGTGGCCTCTCCTCACCCAGAGTCCTTGGCTGGAGCCACAGCTCCCTGGACATGGACTGGGGGCCTCTGCTGGAAGTGCTCTATTGAGAGGTGTATTGTGATGAATCTGGGTCATTTCAGCTTGTGCTGGGTTATCTAATTGAGACCCATCTTTAGCCCGTTCACTCCACACGTAACGACTGAGCACCTACAGCTCACTGTGAGCATGGAGATGCCGCACTGGAACAGCGCTTGGCACGTAGTAGGTGGCAGGCAGATTTGTTGAGTGCATGCATGAATGAAGGACTGAGTGAGGAACTAACAGTTGTGTAGGGTTTCACATCCCTGTTGCTGGGATAGATGTTCTTTCCTTCTGGGGCCACTGAAGATCATCACCTTAGTAATCCAGCATTGTTAAGAGGCACAGAGACCTTCAGACTTGGAGTAGAAATGGGTACAGCCTTTGCAGTTTCATAGGATGTCACAAAAGCTCAAGAACAGGCACATCCTGTAATTCCTGAAAGTAGAATATGTCCTAAGGAGATAGTCACAGATGTGTGCGTTAAGTTCACCTGTGAAAATGTTCATGCATTCATTCAGCAATATTTGTTGACCACTTACTGGGTGCCAGGCCCTGTGCTCGTTGCTGAGGAACAGCAGAGAGCAAAATCACTGCCTCCCCCTGCCCGAGCTTGCACAAAACACCGTCACTCTGCAAAATTAGTGAACTTGAAAACATCCTATGAGTCCAACAGGGAAGGCATGGTCACACAAATTAGAGTTTATCCCTTAGGGCAGCACTGTCCAATAGAACTTTCTGTAGTGATGAAAATGTTCTATGTCTGTGCTATCCAATATATGTGGCTTTTGCAACTATGGGACTGAATTTTTAATTTTAATGAATTTAAATTTAACTTAAATAGCCCCTCATGTCTAGTGGATACCATATTGGACAATGCAGCTTTAGAGCCATAAGAAAATCATGGCAGGGAGGAGTGCTGTAGTGGTAAGGGGCCATGTCCATAATATATTATTGAGTGAAAAAAAAATATCACACAGTAGTGTGTTAGTACGATGTCACTTCGGATATAAAAAAACATGGAGAGAAGAGACTGTATGTGTTTATAAGAAACTAAAATGTTACAGTTGTATCCGTGGGTTTTATTTTCATTTTTATTTTCCTGTATTATCTAAGTTTTCTAGTCCTCTTGATTTTTCTCACCAGTGATTAATCATTTATTGCTGGCTCTGCAGGAGCCCCGGTTCCAGTGAGCCTTTGTTCAAAGGTGCTATGGATGAGACTCAGAGACCTAGTCAAAGACACATGGTCAGGTCCCTGTGGCTGCCTCCATGTACCCCAAGTGCAGGTCTCTCTGGGGCCTCAGCCCTTGGATGTGACTCTGACCCTGGCCCACTGACTTGTCTTCTGGGCCAGTCCCTCACAAATTCCACTGGGAGCACCAGGCTGAGGAGGTGGATCAGTTGCCTGCCCCATTCTCACCCCACAGCTCCGTCCTGTCCCCTTACGAGAGGCAGCTGAACTTGGATGGCAGTGCCCAGCACTTGGCGGATTGGCATGGCAAGAGGAAGAGGAGCGCCAGCTCTCGGTAATGCTGCGCACATGGCTGGCCCCCAGGGAGTTCTAGGGGGCAGAGCTGTTGAGGGAGTGCTGGTGTTTGGGACCTTGGAGAATGCATGGGTGTAAGAGCTGGGCTCGGGCAGCTCCCATGTAGGCTCCAGGAGGCAGTAGGGCACATGTGGGACGTGTGCACCTCAGCAATCAGGAGCAGATGTGCTGCATTTCCTCCTACGCCCCTCAGGTCCATTAATAAGAAGCCCAAGGCCCTGGAGAACCCCCTGCAGGGGGTGGATGGGACACCTGAGAGCCTGGCAACCTCCAGCCCACTTCCCTGCAACCAGAACAGCCGATGCCCAGAGGAGAAATCCCAGGAGTCAAGCCCCGTAAAGGGCCCAGCAGCCCCCTTTCAGCTTCTTGGGGAGGGGGTGGGGTGCAGACAGGAGAGTGGCAAAGTAGAGAATGGAGTCCAGGGGACTTATAAGCCACGCTGGAACTTTGAGCAGATCTCCTTCCCCAACGTGGCTTCAGATAGCCGCCACACCCTCCTGCTTGCCCCAGCCCCAGAGCTGCTCCCAGCTAACGTCACTGGGCGGGAGACAGACGCCAAGTCCTGGTGCCAGAAGCTGAACCAGCGGAAGGAAAAGCTCTCCAGGCGGGAACGGGAGCGACAGGCAGAGGCCCAGTACTTCCGGGAGGATGTAAACTCGGATCCCGAGGTGCAGTGCTGCTCCAGCTGGCAGGAGTACAAGCAGCTGCTGCAGAGGCGGCACCTGCAGAAGACCCAGAGCCGCTCCCCACACCTGTGGGACCAGCCTGTCACCCCCTTGCTGAGTCCTGGCCAGGCAGACTCCCCAGGTACCCCATCACTCTGTCACAGCCCCGCGGGCCACTGGCAGCTGAGGAATCATAAGACTTTGAAAGGGGCACAGATGACCCACGACTGCTTAAGGCTTAAGAAAGATAGGAGAGGAGAGAGCTGGCTAGTGGAGTGGAACCCACAAGAACAGTCTGTTCTCCTGGGAACAACAAAAGCACCCATGTGGGAAGGTTGAGAAATGGCGAGTCAGTGCCCAAGGAGAGGCAAGGAGGAACCAAAACTAAACAAATGCGTGTGGATGGCTCTGCCACCAACTAGCTGTGACCCCTGTTTACCTGACTCTTAGAGGGGAACAGGGAGGTGATATGTTGGCCAAATAAAAGGAAGGCTTGCTGTATGCCCTGCATGTTAAGAATAGGGAACTCAGGGCAAGAATGGTGTTAACGATTCAGAGCTACTTAGAATCCTTATGGGAATATGGTAGATTGTAAGTGACTAGATTTGGTTTGCCACATAGGTTAAATTTGAATTTCAGATAAAAAGCTAATTTTTTTAATGCAAGTATGTTCCAAATATTGCATGGGACACACCTGTACCAAAAAAAAAAATCTGCTAAATCTGACAACCCTAAGCTAGGTGGCAGATTCAGAAATATCAGGGGAGTCTGTAGATGGCCAACTCCCCTCCCCAATGCCCTGTTCTCACTCTCCTTGTAGCCACAGTCCTTCAGCATATCTCTGTGCTGCAGACGACACACCTTGCTGATGGAGGTGCCTGGTGAGTTTCCAGGTAGTGCCGTCTCCACAGTACTTTGGCTGGCAGCTGGGATTTGACTCCTTAAGTTGGGCATGAGCTGGGGGGTCATTCCAGGGTCCCTACCTTGGCTAATATTTATGTGTGTGTAGGGGAGAAGGATGAGTGAGAGACAAGAGGTTGATTATCCCAGGGTTCTGAGATAGGCAGCCTAGCCTCCCCTTGCCCCTCAAGTGGCACCTCACAGCAGGACCTCAGTTCAGGGGAAGGAAAAGGTGGCATGGAAAGAAACGGTAGAGGAGGAGAGTCCCTGCTTCCTAAGGTTTCTTACTCTGTCCTCAGGCTGCTGGAGAAGTCTGGGGACTTGGAGATCAGCTTTGATGTTTACCAGGCTGACGCTGTGGCCTCGTTCCGAAAGAATAACCCTGGCAAGCCCCATGCCCGGATGTGCATTAGTGGGTATGAGACCAGCGAGCGATACCCCTAGGCTTCTGCCAGTCCTCTTGTGAACCAGGTGTTCCCTGTTGCCACACCCCTGGCCAGTTTGCCAATCCCTGAGAGGAACCAGAGGTGCAGAGAGATTATGTGACCAATCTGAGGCCACACAGCCAGTTAGTACTAGGCGAACCCAAGCCTCCCAGTCTTCAGCTCTCATTCCTGGCATTTTCGGGTCCTCTCTCTCCTGTGCCACGTTAGTCCTGGGCTCCCCCAGCAGAAGGGTGTGAATTGGAGGGACTTAAAGGTTGAGAGTGATGAGAACCTCACTTCCTAGTCCCCTTACCCAGGAGAGCCCAGGGGCTAGACTTCTTGTACCTCAACTCCTGTCTCACGGTCTCCCTACCCTGGGAGCCTCAGAGGGCTGGGGTCTCGAAGCTCATGGCGGGGGGCTATGTCCGGGTCTCAGTCTAACCTTTATCCCTGCAGGTTTGATGAGCCAGCCCCAGACCTCTGCACCCTCAAGCGGTTGTCCTACCAGAGTGGGGATGTTCCTCTGATCTTTGCCCTGGTGGATCACGGAGACATCTCCTTCTACAGCTTCAGGGACTTCACACTACCCAGGGATCTGGAGCACTGACCACCCAGCCCTGGCAGGGCCTGGGGCTTGCTCTGGGGGACCTGGACTGTCTACTCTCAGGGACCATCTCAGCTGCCTCCTTCACCGAGACTCTGACCTGTACCTGCAGGGGCTAGTCTGGGCCGTGGCCCTGGGTGTCAGATGCTTGCAGGAGAGTGAAGCTGTGCCCCACACCTGGCTGCTGCAGTGCTTCCAAGCCCCAGGCCTGAGATTGCTGCCTTGCAGTGATCCTTCTGGAACCCAGGACTAGATTTCAGAGACCCAGAGAGGTGGGGCAGAAGAGAGGACTCTGTGCCTTTAAATGAGAGGGTGCCTGCTTCATACAATAAAGCCAAAGCCATTAAAAAATAGATGCTTTTTCTGCTGGCTGGATACAGTGAACAAGTTCCCCAGCCCCACTCGGGGAGTGCAGGACCTTCCCCCCCCCCATCCGGTTGTCC
The DNA here is from genome assembly GCF_020826845.1 of Diceros bicornis minor. Classification (NCBI taxonomy): domain Eukaryota; kingdom Metazoa; phylum Chordata; class Mammalia; order Perissodactyla; family Rhinocerotidae; genus Diceros; species Diceros bicornis. Next base: position 55,973,790 of record NC_080757.1, read on the forward strand.
GTGGAACTGACCCCTAAGCCCTCACCCTTGCTTTGCTCACCCACAGAGAGCGCTGCTGTCTCGGTTTGGGACCTAAAAGAAGGTCGCGGGAGGGCGGGGACGAAATTCGGTACTTTTCTCAGGGCCTGCGCCGGAGGGGATGGGAAGTCAGACCTCTAGTCAGCTTGGCTTTCTGAAGGGCAGTCCGAGGAGGCGAGCCGGCGCTCCATCGGACCTTCCTTGAACGCAGCCGGGTCCGAGTAGAAGAGCGTCTGAGAGGGGCCAGGTCGATGTGGCTTGAATCTTAGTCGCTTGGAGCTGTGAGGTGGAGCGCGCCATTCACGCCCCCGGCCTCGGGCCGGGTTTCCGCGCGCCTTCCGCTCCCGCCTCTCGTCGCTCCAACCCTCTCCCTTGTTCTAAAAACTCCGGTCGCTGTTGCTGTCCCTCGGGGCCTCGGGCGCCTGCCTGCCTCAGCAGCAAGTCGGCGGCGGGGATTCCAGGCTTGGGGCTCGCTGCGATGGGAGGCGCCTTCGGGCGACGCGCTCGTCCCCATGCCACCTCTGGCTCTTGGGTCCCGAAACCTAGCCCTGTGTCTGCCTGTTACCCTCTCTAATTGGGTTGAGTGCGCTCAGGAAAAGCCAGCCGGGCTATGCCCCTCCCTCAGCAGCTCGGGGCCGGGTTGTGGGAGGGACGGCTCCCCTCTGCAGTCGGCCTGGGAGGTGGCCCCGGACCCCGCGCGTTCCGGGAACTATTTACTTATCCGGGAGGCGGCGGGACACTGGGCGCGGCGCGCGGTACTGCGACCAGGTGCGCGCAGGTGAGGCCGGGGGCGGGGCGGCAGCGCCTCGTGCATATTCACGCGGGCCGCGGTCCCGCCCCCGCGCTCCTCAGGGCCGCGGATTGGCCCGAGCGCGGCCCTCGCCCCCCGAGCGCGCCCTAGCTGCGCCCCCGCTGCGCCCCCGCCCGGTCTGCGTAGGGCTGCGGGGGGCGCGGCCGGGGCGGGGCCGGAGGCGGGCCCCTGGGGCTGGCGCGCGGGGTTCCGCGGCTCCAGCCGGCTCGCCCTTTATGTAAATAGCGGCGGCTCCGCCCCCGTTCGCCGCGCCGGAGGTGAGCAGGAAGGAGACAGCCGCCCAGCAGCCCGTGGGCCGGCGGCTGAGTGAGCGGAGCCGGCGGCGGGCGCCGAGGGACGCCGAGGCCTCGGGCGGGGGCCGGCCTGGGGTTCCAGGTGAGGCGCGGGCCGGGACCCATCTAGCCGGGCCCGCCCTTCAGGACGCCCGCCACTGGGGGCGGAGAGGCAGGAGAGGGCCAGGACTCCCGGCTTCCCCGGGTCTGTCGGGGAGGGCTGCGCCCAGGTCAGCCCGCCGCCCTGGATCCGTCGCTCCTCTCGTCTGGGAGAAAGACACCTGTGCAAAGTGCAGCTGGAAACTTTTCTCTGCCCGATCCGCCCGTGTTTACAGAATTAGGAGTTCGCGTTTGAACAACAGTGTTGGCTTTGGGGAGCAGGGAAACAGGTGCTCGGCCCGGCTGGTTACCGGGGTCACTGCGAGCGGAGACGCGGTCCCTGGGCCGCGGGCCCCAAGTGCAAGGCGCCTGGCCGGGGAGGCCGGCGACGCACGTCTCCAGTGGCCCTCTCTCAGCGAGCAGTGGCCGGAGCGCGTTACCTCGGCGGCTTAGTCCCTGCCCCTGCCATCTGGGCCCTCTCCCTGGCGGCCTTTTGTGCCTCCTAATCCTCGGACGCAGGAAGCCCGCGGGAGGGACTTCGGTCTCGGGTCCTTTCTCCGCCTCGGGCGGCTTCGGACACCTTAGGGGACGGTACGGAGACCCCAGTCTATTTTCCACGACAACAGGGGCGGAGTTGCGTTGTGGTACGTTGGGACTTGGCGAGGAGTAGAAAATTCTGTCTTGCCAAGAAAGTGTGCAAAGTCTGCTCTTGGTTTGCTCCTGCTGGACCGTTGGTGGACACACTGAGCTTTGGCTGTGGGGAGAATTGACTGTAACCAGGGGAGCTGTGGTGTGGCCCCCTGAGGCTCTCATCTGAGACAGGTGAGCTTTGGGTGAGGTGGGCGGGGCCGAGACTCAGCGCCCCTTCCCATGGGAATCCATGTGCCAGATGCAGGACAGCTTAACCTGGGCTCTAGGGACCCTCTGCAGAGTTTTTGACTGAAGGTTCTGTCAGGCTGCAGAGGAGGGGAACTGGGAGGGAATGAGTGTGTCAGGGAGACGAGAAGCCCCAGGTGGGAAGAACAGGGCAGCAGTGTAGAAGAGCCCCAGGTGGGAAGAACAGGGCAGCAGTGTAGAAGAGCTGTGGCCCAGCACAGGGAAAGCCAAGGTCAGAAGTGGCTCTTGAGGAAGACAGTCTGGGTCTGTGTGAGCTGAGGCGTGGGAAGGGTCCTGGGAGATATGGTCCAACTTCTTTATTTTATGGACGGGGAATTCGGATTTGGTTTTCTTGCCCACAGTGCTCACTTATGGCAGTCAGGACTCAGACCCAGCTCCGGGGGCTCTGACCAGGGCTCACTCCTGTTTTCTGGTTAGACTGGGCCGATCTCTTTGGGGCCCACTAGATAGTGTTTCCAGGGTCTGAGGTCATTCTGCATCCCTAGTGTTTTTTGAGGCAATGGAGTATCCCCTTCGACGGCAGATTAATATAATTTTAATAACTTAGTAACTTTTTAATACACAATTGCATTAAAAGGAAAAAAAGGCCTATAATCCCAGATGACCCCTGTTTGTTTAAAAAATAAAAAGTTAATAGAGCCCATAGCAGGGAAAATGAAACATTTAGGAATTATAAAATAAGAGGAAAAAACTTCTCTGTCTGGCCTCATCGTCTTTTTCCTCAAACATAGTTTATTATGTTTTAGTGTCTTTCCAGACATCAGGTATAGCTTTGAATTGGGCCTTGCTGATTTCTTGCTGCATGACCTTGGCTCAGTCACTTAACCGTGCCAAGCCTCAGCGAGCCTTGTTTTTACAGACGTTGACAGGATGAAAACTGTCACGAATATGTGTGGCCTGGCACCTAGCCGGCTGGCACCAGGTGAGGGTGAGCTTCTTCCCCATGAAGCATAAAAAGAATAGTCACTTTCAGGCCTTTGGGCACACGCCTGGGCCTTTTGGATGTGCCTGATGGATTGTGAGGGAATTTGGCTTCTCTGACCAGAAATCAGCCAAGAGATCATGATTTTTGAAAGCCTCTGGAAGTCAAAACTTTTAAAACAAGGACGTTGCTCCTTGAGAGTAGGGGGTGCAGAGGTAGAGGACAGTGGCCTTTCCTAACCTCACCTTGTGTTTCAGGGGACCTGGGTACTTCCTTGCTCCTTGAAAGAGCCAGGAGTGAGGCCTGATGGCCAGACTCCAGCCGGGGGCCTTTCCTGGGAGGGAGGGGGTGTAGAGTCGGATCTGCTCTGGGGAGGGCTTGGCTATATACACTCTGCACCCTGTTAGGGGGGAGCACATTCCTGTGCTGCTCTGCTGTCCTTAAGGAAATTTTCTGGGAACTCCATAAGTGCTTCCTTTCAACCTCATTTAGGAAAGGGGTGTCCTCTCCTGCCAGGACTTCCTGGCCCCAGGAGCCTCTCTCCCCTAGAGAAAGTGGTGCATGGAGCCGGAAAGTTTGGAGCCTCTGCCATCTGTCTTTGACCACCTGTCTACCCATTGGAGACACTGACCATCCAGGGCAAGAGTCTCCAGGAGCAATGTGGGGTTTCCTGAAGGGTTAGTGAGCCTTCCTGGCCCTTCCCGATGTGTCAGAGGCAGCTGTTGAGACACCTGAGTTAGGGGCCAGGGTGGAGGCCCAAGAGGCCAATCAATGATCCTTGCTCCTAGGTTGGCTGCCTTGAGCAGCACTGGCCGCCTGGACTTACTTATCCTGAGTATTCAGCTCTGAGAAGCCTTCTTATCTCCTTCAGGCGATATTACTATCAGGGCTCCTCCTGGGTTGAGGCATGCCAGGTCTGTTTGGCAGCTTTGTTTTCCCCGGTGCAGGAGCAGTTTGCAGGGAGAAGTGGGGTATGGGGCAGGAGATGGGCGTCCCCCAGTGGGGCCACCAGTACTGCTTGCCCTTTTCCAGCCCTGGCTCCTGAGGGTTCCCCAGGAGACCCTCCCCTCCCTGTGCCCTGTCATCATGGGGCTGTGCCCAGCTCCCTTGGGGGTGACCTCCCGTCCTCACCCTGCCTCTCAGAGGAGACTGGTACTTTGAAGAGTCACCTGCTCCTTCCCCTTCCCAGGAACCACAGTGAATTCTTGAGCTAGGAGAGGCTCCTCTGGGCGTGGGGACAGGGAAGCTGCTAGGTACCTGACTCTACCCTTCAGGAATTCAGCACGCTGGAGCCTTCTCTCGAGACACCTGACTCAGTGTTCCCAGGGTTTGACGAGAGGGACATCTGGGCACAGGAATATTTAACTCTAGTAAATAATATTTTTCTTGGATTTTCCTTGCCAAGGAGCTGGGTGTCCTGGCGCCTCAGGCTGAGGCAGGGCCTACTAGATACCCCCAGCAGGAAGCCAGGCATGATGTCCACAGGCCGTGGCCTTGGCTAGAGACTTGAAAACAGGGTGGGGAAGTTCCCTGAGGGGCCCTGTGGGGCCCAACCCAGTGCTCTTAGGGGTCAGTGGCTGGAGAAGACCTTTGCCTAGTTGATCCCCATTCAGTCCTAGCTGTTTGTTCATTCATTCAACAAGTGTTTACTGGTGCCCCTGCGTGCCCGGCGTGGTTAGACACCAGGCATAATCCTTACACAAAGCAAAGCTCTCTGCCATCACAGGACTCACATTCTAAAGGATGGGAAGTATGAGCGAGAGAAAATATGTGTAAGTAGGGGCCAGCCCCGTGGCGTAGTGGTTAAGTTCGCACGCTCTGCTTTGGCGGCCTGGGATTTGCGGGTTCAGACCCTGGGCACGGACATATGCATTGCTTATCAAGCCACGCTGTGGCGGCGTCCCATATAAAGTAGAGGAAGTTGGGTACAGATGTTAGCCCAGGGCCAATCTTCCTCAGCAAAAAAGAGGAAGTTTGGCAACAGATGTTAGCTAAAGGCTAATCTTCCACAGAAAAAAGAAAATATGTGTAAGTAATAAATAATGTGTTAAAGGTGACACGAGCTACAGAGTAAGAACTAAAGCAGGGGATTGGGACCCATGTGGTGGGGAGCGGGTTGCGACTTTAAAAGGTGGTCAAAGTGACCCTCAACGAGAAGGTCATATGTGAGCATAGATTTGCAGGAGGTAAGGGAGTTCTTTAAATAAGATTTGAGTGCCTCCTATGTGTCAGGGCGCTAAGCACTGGGGATACAACCATGGATAGGACAGCATGGTCCCTTCCTCCTGGAGCTGACATCTTCTGGAAGCTCTTTGGGACAGCTGTTCAAGTTTTGAGGTGAGTAGGGGGGCATGGAGTGGGACTTGATAGGATGAGTCAGGCAGCCTACCCACCTCCACCCCAGGCAAGTTGTCCACCTTCTCCCAGAATGGCTTTGCTTTTCCTTGTGCTTGGCTACATCCCATCTATCACTCCCCTGGAGAGAGGCTGGTGTTGGGTTCAAGAAGGGGACTGAGGCCCCCAGGAGGGGATGTGTTCCCCGGGATGCATGCATTCCAACTTCCTACCCTATCCTCACCCCACCCCATCCTCATGGCCTAGGGGAGGGAAACCCTGCAGGAGCCTTGGGTGTGGCAGGAGGGCCCTCCCAGGGTTGTGGGACTGGCTTGTGGTTCCTTAGGATGGACAGTACAGGAATGGAGGGGGGGTGGCCACTGACCTGGACCCAACCGGGGAGAGTGACATCAGGCTCTGGCTGCTGACCCCAGGTGATGCCATTCAGCCTGTTGTTGGCCAACGCCTTTGTTCTGGGAGGGAGGCTTGAACTGAGCTGAAGGGTCTGCAGTCAGGTTGGAGGTCAGATTGGGACTTGGACTCTTACTAGCTGCTTGGGCTTGATAGCTCTCAGAATCAGTTGTTTCATAGGTAGTTGTAAGAATTACATGAGATGATGCATGTAAAGTGCTTAAAGTAGCATCTGGCCGTAGTTCACTCTCAATCCCTTTTGTTACCTAACAACAGCAGTGACGATGGTTCTCTGGTTCCCCCCTCCTCTCTGTCTGTGTTCTCCTAGTCCTACCTCCATGGAGGTGCCCTTTCAGCCAAGGTTTGGTTGCTAAGCTGCTGGCCAGGGGCCTGCCTGGTGCCTCTGGGAGATTGGGTTTCCCAGGGCAACATGGGTGCTTGCAAAGCAGCCTTGGGCATCTGAGTTGGCACGGACAGAAGCCGGAGGGGTCAGCAGCTGGCCCAGTCTCTTAGAGTCCTGCCCTACCACTCCCCTCAGTAGGAGGTGCAGGGGCGTACCCACACCCATCAGCTGAGAGGCCAAAGCCACACACAGCTCTCACACAGGATGTTGGGGAAGGAAGGGCAGCTTCTTCAGCAGCAGCAGGCTGCAGAGAACACGAGCAGAGTGATGAGAGGAGAGCTTGGGACGCAACCTCATGCTGTGTGTGCTTCTGGAGATGATGAACAGAGCGAGACTGAGTGTGGTTTCAGGAGCCTTCTCTCTCTTGGGTTGAAGAGGTCCAGAGCTCTGCTGCTGGATGTAGCCTTTCCCAGCAGATCAATGGAACTGCCCAGGCTATTGAGGGACCTTCTAGGGGCTGGCCCATCACACACCTCCAGGACAGACGGGCTGGCTCGGCATGGCCAAGCCTTGGTCTCATGGGGATGGATTAGCCCAGGCACCCCAAACAGTGCCAGTGTGGGACAAGCAGTCTGGTCTAGGAACTCCCTTCTTCCTCCCCAGGGCACAATCAGATCTTCTGCTTAGAGCAAGGGGCCCAAGACAAGCCCACTCCCATTCAGTTATTCCTCCTCTGCCTCCACTGGTCTCTTTACTTGAGCTCCTGAGATACAGGGGTAGGAGCAGGGTCTGGGCAGGGGATGGCCAAGGAAGACGGGGTATGAATTTGCTGGGCTGTTGCCAAGTAGACAGCTCTCCTGTTTTTTTCCAGAGTGAGCATCGGAGTGTGGGGAGCCCCATCCTAGGCCCAGCATGTTTTGCTGGCTGGCAGCAGTGTTGAATGGTTGGAGCGGTGAGAAGGGGAGGAAATGGCCAGGTCAGCTGCCCACAGGGAGCTCTCAGGCTAGTGCCACACACAAGGCACATTTTCTGTGGAAAATGAGTGAGGATCAGCCACAGGTCAGCAAGCTCCCAGCCTTAAACCCTGAGTGCCCGCCCTCAAGGAAACAGAGAGCAGGGCAGAGCAGAGAGGGCAGCTCGGAGTTTGGTCTGGTCACAGACAGAGGACGTGACGGGCAGGACAGAGACCAAGGTTGGGCAATCTTTAGAAGTTGGGGGGACAGAGAAGGTGTTTCTTCTTAGGAAGCCCCTCTCTCAGGGGTCATGCTCTAGACAGGTGGCGTCCCCAGTGCAGGACCCTTGGAGCTCCTTACATCGCCAGTGACTTTGCTCCAGACCCTCTTAGCATCGGATCTGGGGGGCTTCTCAGCTTGGGGGCTCCGGAACTGGTCTCTTCTCCCACATCCCTCGTGGCATAGTAGAAGTGGCACTGAAGGGTACAGCACCCAAGAGTTTGCCAAACCCCCTCACAGGCCCTCCTGTTGAAGCTCATGACAGCCCCACCTGGTCATAGCCTGTGAAGTAGTACTGGCCTTTTTACTCCAGGCCCCTGAAGCCCAAGGTCACACAGCTAGTTCCACCCGTCTGTCTACTCCCTGCCTCTGCACCCATTTGGTGTCCATAGGGGGAAGCCTCTCCCCTACTTGGGAGGAGATAACGTGGCTGGAGGGGAACCCAGCCCCGAGAGAGCAAGAGCGATCCTACCAGTAGGACTGAGTGCCTACTGTGTGCTTAGGGCCAGCCTCACCCCCTTCTCCCATGTGATCCTCTTATCTACCCTCCCTGGGTGGGAAGTAAACCAAAAGAAGAAAAAAACTCACAGCTAATCCCATAACCCTTCTAGTCTGTTGTCTACTATGTAAATATTTTTAGTAGATTCTACCTGACACTTGGATACATCGTACATATGCTTACATGTCATTAGTCTTCTGCCCTTTTAACGACTGTGTGCCTTCCATCATGGCGCCAAGCACACTTCACCTGCCCCCTGTCATTGGCCGCTCAGGTTGCTTCTGATTTTTCCCAGTGGCTTAATGACCAGCACAACAAGGCTGGGGAGAACATTTGTGGAGCTAGATGGGTGCCCACGGGTGTCCATGGTGGTTGTGGTAGACCACTTTAGTATAAGGTGCAGTCAAGTGCTGAGGGATGGACTAGCCTACAGAGGGCCAAGCAGAGGTGTGGGGGAGGGGGAGGCAGACCACATCAGGGCCCTGCTCAGGACTGTCAGTGGGTTCCCAGTGGGGTCAAACTAAGCTCTTTGCTGTGGCCCACCAGTGCCCCCTTTCCAACCCACTTCATCTTTCCTTGTTGCCTGCTCTCAGCCCCTTGCTCCTCCCCCAGTCTTCATCCTCCTGGAACCTGCAAGCGTGTGCCGTCTGCCTGACACGCCCTGCCCCCGAAACTTACCACTTCCTTTCATTCAGGTCTGGGTGGAGATGTCACCACCTCTGTTCATTCATTCACCGTGCACTTGGGTGCTGTTACCCGGCCCCAGT